>NC_136355.1:1055352-1383693 GCF_964198595.1 Lampetra fluviatilis | reverse complement strand
CCACTCACCCACCCACTCACCCACCCACTCACTCACTCACTCACCCACCCACCCACACACTCACCCACCCACTCACCCACCCACCCACTCACCCACCCACCCACTCACCCACCCACCCACTCACCCACTCACCCACCAACTCACCCAACCACCCACTCAGTCTCACCCACCCACCCACCCACTCACCCACCCACCTACTCACCCACTCACTCATTCACCCACCAACTCACTCACTCACTCACCCACTCACTCACTCACTCACTCACTCACTCACTCACTCACTCACCCACTCACTCACTCACCCACTCACTCACTCACTCACCCACTCACTCACTCACTCACCCACTCACTCACTCACCCACCCACTCACTCACCCACCCACTCACTCACCCACCCACCCACCCACCCACTCACTCACTCACTCACCCACTCACCCACTCACTCACCCACTCACCCACCCACTCACCCACCCACCCACCCACCCACCCACCCACCCACTCACTCACTCACCCACCCACTCACCCACCCACTCACCCACCCACTCACCCACTCACTCACCCACTCACTCACCCACCCACCCACCCACTCACCCACCCACTCACCCACCCACTCACCCACTCACTCACCCACTCACTCACCCACTCACTCACCCACTCACTCACTCACCCACCCACTCACTCACTCACCCACCCACTCACCCACCCACCCACCCACCCACTCACTCACTCACCCACCCACCCACCCACCACTCACTCACTCACTCACCCACCCACTCACCCACCCACCCACTCACTCACCCACTCACCCACCCACTCACCCACCCACTCACTCACCCACCCACTCACTCACCCACCCACCCACTCACCCACCCACCCACTCACTCACCCACCCACCCACCCACCCACCCCGCCCACTCACTCACCCACCCACTCACCCACCCACCCACCCACCCACTCACTCACTCCCACTCACTAACTCACTCAATCAATCACTCACCCACTCACCCACTCACCCACCCACCCGCCCACTCACTCACCCACTCACCCACCCGCCCACTCACCCACCCACCCACTCACCCACTCACTCACCCACCCACTCACCCACTCACTCACCCACTCACTCACTCACCCACTCACTCACCCACTCACTCACTCACTCACCCACCCACTCACTCATTCACCCACCCACCCACTCACCAACCCACTCACCCACCCACTCACTCAATCACCCACCCACTCACCCACTCACCCACCCGCCCACTCACCCACCCACCCACTCACCCACTCACTCACCCACCCACTCACCCACCCACTCACCCACTCACTCACCCACTCACTCACCCACTCACTCACCCACTCACTCACTCACCCACCCACTCACTCACTCATTCACCCACCCACCCACTCACCAACCCACTCACCCACCCACTCACTCAATCACCCACCCACCCACTCACCCACTCACCCACCCACCCACCCACTCACCCACCTACTCACTCACCCACTCACTCACTCACCCACCCACCCACTCACTCACCCACTCACCCACTCACTCACTCACTCACTCACCCACTCACCCACCCACTCACTCACCCACTCACCCACCCACTCACCCACCCACTCACTCACTCACTCACCCACCCACCCACTCACCCACCCACCCACTCACCCACCCACCCACTCACCCACTCACCCACTCACCCACCAACTCACCCAACCACCCACTCAGTCTCACCCACCCACCCACCCACTCACCCACCCACCTACTCACCCACTCACTCATTCACCCACCAACTCACTCACTCACTCACCCACTCACTCACTCACTCACCCACTCACTCACTAACTCACCCACTCACTCACTCACTCACCCACTCACTCACTCACTCACCCACTCACTCACTCACTCACCCACCCACCCACCCACCCACTCACTCACCCACCCACTCACTCACCCACCCACCCACCCACTCACTCACTCACTCACCCACTCACTCACTCACTCACCCACTCACCCACCCACTCACCCACCCACCCACCCACCCACCCACTCACTCACTCACCCACCCACTCACTCACCCACTCACTCACCCACCCACCCACCCACTCACCCACCCACTCACCCACCCACTCACCCACTCACTCACCCACTCACTCACCCACTCACTCACCCACTCACTCACTCACCCACCCACTCACTCACCACCACCCACTCACTCACACCACCCACCCACCCACTCACTCACTCACTCACCCACCCACTCACCCACCCACCCACTCACTCACCCACTCACCCACCCACTCACCCACCCACTCACTCACCCACCCACTCACTCACCCACCCACCCACTCACTCACCCACCCACTCACTCACCCACCCACCCACCCGCCCACTCACTCACCCACCCACTCACCCACCCACCCACCCACCCACCCACTCACTCACTCCCACTCACTAACTCACTCAATCAATCACTCACCCACTCACCCACTCACCCACCCACCCGCCCACTCACTCACCCACTCACCCACCCGCCCACTCACCCACCCACCCACTCACCCACTCACTCACCCACCACTCACCCACCCACTCACCCACTCACTCACCCACTCACTCACTCACCCACTCACTCACTCACTCACCCACCCACTCACTCATTCACCCACCCACCCACTCACCAACCCACTCACCCACCCACTCACTCAATCACCCACCCACTCACCCACTCACCCACCCGCCCACTCACCCACCCACCCACTCACCCACTCACTCACCCACCCACTCACCCACCCACTCACCCACTCACTCACCCACTCACTCACCCACTCACTCACCCACTCACTCACCCACTCACTCACCCACTCACCCACTCACTCACTCATTCACCCACCCACCCACTCACCAACCCACTCACCCACCCACTCACTCAATCACCCACCCACCCACTCACCCACTCACCCACCCACCCACCCACTCACCCACCTACTCACTCACCCACTCACTCACTCACCCACCCACCCACCCACTCACTCACCCACTCACCCACTCACTCACTCACTCACTCACCCACTCACCCACCCACTCACTCACCCACTCACCCACCCACTCACTCACTCACCCACCCACCCACACACTCACCCACCCACTCACCCACCCACCCACTCACCCACCCACCCACTCACCCACTCACCCACTCACCCACCAACTCACCCAACCACCCACTCAGTCTCACCCACCCACCCACCCACTCACCCACCCACCTACTCACCCACTCACTCATTCACCCACCAACTCACTTACTCACTCACCCACTCACTCACCCACTCACTCACCCACCCACTCACTCACCCACTCACCCACCCACTCACTCACTCACTCACCCACTCACCCAACCACTCACTCACCCACTCACCCACCCACTCACCCACCCACCCACTCACCCACCCACCCACCCACTCACTCACCCACTCACCCACCCGCCCACTCACCCACCCACCCACTCACCCACTCACTCACCCACCCACTCACCCACCCACTCACCCACCCACTCACCCACTCACTCACCCACTCACTCACACACTCACTCACCCACCCACTCACCCACTCACTCACCCACTCACCCACTCACCCACTCACCCACCCACTCACTCACTCACCCACCCACTCACTCATTCACCGACCCACCCACTCACCAACCCACTCACCCACCCACTCACTCAATCACCCACCCACCCACCCACTCACCCACTAACCCACCCACCCACTCACCCACCCACTCACTCACCCACTCACTCACCCACTCACTCACCCACTCACTCACCCACTCACTCACCCACCCACTCACCCACCCACTCACCCACTCACTCACCCACTCACTCACCCACTCACTCACCCACTCACTCACCCACTCACTCACCCACCCACCCACCCACTCACTCCCTCACTCACCCACTCACCCACTCACCCACTCACCCACCCACTCACTCACTCACCCACTCACCAACCCACTCACCCACCCACTCACTCAATCACCCACCCACCCACTCACCCACTCACCCACTAACCCACCCACCCACTCACTCACCCACTCACTCACCCACTCACTCACCCACTCACTCACTCACCCACTCACTCACCCACTCACTCACCCACTCACTCACCCACTCACTCACCCACTCACTCACCCACCCACCCACTCACTCACTCACCCACCCACCCACCCACTCACTCACTCACCCACCCACCCACTCACTCACCCACTCACCCACCCACTCACCCACCCACTCACTCACCCACCCACTCACTCACCCACTCACCCACCCACTCACTCACCCACCCACTCACTCACCCACCCACTCACCCACCCACCCACCCACCCGCCCACTCACTCACCCACCCACTCACCCACCCACCCACCCACCCACCCACCCACCCACTCACTCACTCCCACTCACTAACTCACTCAATCAATCACTCACCCACTCACCCACTCACCCACCCACCCGCCCACTCACTCACCCACTCCCCCACCCGCCCACTCACCCACCCACCCACTCACCCACTCACTCAACCACCCACTCACCCACCCACTCACCCACTCACTCACCCACTCACTCACTCACCCACTCACTCACCCACTCACTCACTCACTCACCCACCCACTCACTCATTCACCCACCCACCCACTCACCAACCCACTCACCCACCCACTCACTCAATCACCCACCCACTCACCCACTCACCCACCCGCCCACTCACCCACCCACCCACTCACCCACTCACTCACCCCACCCACTCACCCACCCACTCACACCACCCACTCACCCACTCACTCACCCACTCACTCACCCACTCACTCACTCACTCACTCACCCACCCACTCACCCACCCACCCACTCACCCACCCACCCACCCACTCACCCACCAACTCACCCAACCACCCACTCAGTCTCACCCACCCACCCACTCACCCACCCACCTACTCACCCACTCACTCACCCACTCACTCACTCACTCACTCACTCACTCACTCACTCCACTCACCCACTCACTCACTCACTCACTCACCCACTCACTCACTCACTCACTCACCCACTCACTCACTCACTCACTCACTCACTCACTCACTCACTCACCCACCCACCCACCCACCCACTCACCCACCCACCCACTCACTCACCCACCCACCCACCCACCCACTCACTCACCCACTCACTCACTCACCCACTCACTCACCCACTCACCCACTCACTCACTCACTCACTCACTCACCCACTCACTCACTCACCCACTCACTCACTCACTCACTCACCACCCACCCACCCACCCACTCACTCACCCACCCACTCACTCACCCACCCACCCACTCACTCACCCACTCACCCACTCACTCACTCACCCACTCACTCACTCACTCACCCACTCACTCACTCACCCACTTCACTCACTCACTCACCCACCCACCCACCCACTCACCCACCCACCCACCCACCCACTCACCTCACCCCACCCAACTCACTCACCCACCCACCCACTCACTCACATCACTCACCCACTCACTCACTCACTCACCCACTCACCACACACTCACTCACATCACTCACTCACTCACACTCACTCACTCACCACTCACTCACTCACTCACTCCACCCACTCACCCACCCACCCACCCACCCACTCACTCACCCACCCACCCACTCACTCACCCACTCACTCACCCCACCCACCCACCCACTCACCCACCCACCCACTCACCCACTCACCCACCCACTCACCCACCCACCCACCCACTCACCCACCCACCCACCCACCCACTCACTCACCCACCCACCCACTCACCCACCCACCCACCCACTCACTCACTCACTCTCACCCACCCACCCACCCACCCACTCACCCACCCACCCACTCACCCACCCACTCACTAACTCACTCACTCATTCACCCACCCACTCACTCACCCACCCACTCACCCACTCACTCACCCACCCACTCACTCACCCACCGACCCACCCACTCACTCGCCCACCAACCCACCCACTCACCCACCCACGCACCCACTCACTCACCCACCCACCCACCCACTCACTCACTCTCACCCACCCACTCACTCACTCTCACCCACCCACCCACCCACCCACTCACCCACCCACCCACCACTCACCCACCCACCCACCCACCCACTCACCCACCCACCTACTCACCCACTCACTCATTCACCCACCAACTCACCCACCCACCCACTCACTCACCCACCCACCCACCCACTCACTCACCCACCCACCCACCCACTCACCCACCCACCTACTCACCCACTCACTCATTCACCCACCAACTCACTCACCCACCCACTCACCCACTCACTCACACACTCACCTCACCCACTCACTCACCACTCACTCACACCACCCACTCACCCACCCACTCACTCACTCACCCACCCACCCACTCACTCACCCACTCACCCACCCACTCACCCACTCACCCACTCACCCACCCACCCACCCACCCACTCACATCACCCACCCACCCACCCACCCACCCACTCACTCACTCACTCACCCACTCACTCACTCACCCACTCACTCACTCACTCACCCACCCACCCACCCATACACCCACCCACTCACTCACCCACCCACCCACCCACCCACTCACTCACTCACCCCACTCACTCACCCACTCACTCACCCACTCACTCACTCACTCACTCACCCACCCACCCACTCACCCACCCACTCACTCACCCACTCACCCACCCACCCACCCACCCACTCACCCACACACCCACCCACCCACCCACTCACCCACCCACCCACCCACACTCACCCACCCACCCACCCACTCACCCACCCACCCACTCACTCTCACCCACCCACCCACCCACTCACCCACCCACTCACCCACCCACTCACCCACCCACTCACTAACTCACTCACTCATTCACCCACCCACTCACTCACCCACCCACTCACCCACTCACTCACCCACCCACTCACTCACTCACCCACCGACCCACCCACTCACTCGCCCACCAACCCACCCACTCACCCACCCACGCACCCACTCACTCACCCACCCACCCACCCACCCACCCACTCACTCACTCTCACCCACCCACTCACTCACTCTCACCCACCCACTCACCCACCCACCCACCCACTCACCCACCCACCCACCCACCCACTCACCCACCCACTCACCCACTCACTCACCCACCCACCCACCCACTCACTCACCCACCCACCCACCCACTCACTCACCCACCCACCCACTCACCCACCCACCCACTCACCCACTCACTCATTCACCCACCAACTCACTCACTCACCCACTCACTCACTCACTCACTCACCCACTCACTCACTCACTCACCCACCCACCCACCCACCCACTCACTCACCCACCCACTCACTCACTCACGCACCCACCCACCCACCCACTCACCCACCCACCCACTCACCCACCCACTCACCCACTCACCCACTCACCCACTCACCCACCCACCCACCCACCCACCCACCCACCCACCCACTCACCCACCCACCCACCCACCCACCCACTCACTCACCCACCCACCCACTCACCCACCCACCCACCCACTCACTCACCTCACACCCACCCACCCACCCACTCACCCACCCACTCACCCACCCACTCACTAACTCACTCACTCATTCACCCACCCACTCACTCACCCACCCACTCACCCACTCACTCACCCACCCACTCACTCACCCACCGACCCACCCACTCACTCGCCCACCAACCCACCCACTCACCCACCCACGCACCCACTCACTCACCCACCCACCCACCCACTCACTCACTCTCACCCACCCACTCACTCACTCTCACCCACCCACCCACCCACCCACCCACTCACCCACCCACCCACCCACCCACCCACTCACCCACCCACCTACTCACCCACTCACTCATTCACCCACCAACTCACCCACCCACCCACCCACCCACTCACTCACCCACCCACCCACCCACTCACTCACCCACCCACCCACCCACTCACCCACCCACCTACTCACCCACTCACTCATTCACCCACCAACTCACTCACCCACCCACTCACCCACTCACTCACTCACCCACTCACTCACTCACTCACTCACCCACCCACTCACCCACCCACCCCACCCACACCACTCACTCACTCACCCACCACCCACCCACCACTCACCCACTCACTCACCCACCCACCCACTCACTCACCCACCCACTCACTCACCCACCCACCCACCCACTCACTCACTCACTCACACACCCACTCACTCACTCACTCACTCACCCACTCACTCACCCACTCACTCACTCACTCACTCACCCACTCACCCACCCACCCACCCACCCACTCACTCACTCACCCACCCACTCACTCACCCACTCACTCACCCACCCACCCACCCACTCACCCACCCACCCACTCACCCACCCACTCACCCACTCACCCACCCACCCACTCACCCACCCACCCACCCACCCACTCACCCACCCACCCACCCACCCACTCACCCACCCACCCACCCACCCACCCACTCACTCACCCACCCACCCACCCACTCACCCACCCACCCACCCACTCACTCACTCTCACCCACCCACCCACCCACCCACCCACTCACCCACCCACCCACTCACCCACCCACTCACTAACTCACTCACTCATTCACCCACCCACTCACTCACCCACCCACTCACCCACTCACTCACCCACCCACTCACTCACCCACCGACCCACCCACTCACTCGCCCACCAACCCACCCACTCACCCACCCACGCACCCACTCACTCACCCACCCACCCACCCACCCACTCACTCACTCCACCCACCCACTCACTCACTCACTCACTCTCACCCACCCACCCACCCACCCACTCACCCACCCACTCACCCACCCACCCACCCACCCACTCACTCACCCACCCACCTACTCACCCACTCACTCATTCACCCACCAACTCACCCACCCACCCACCCACCCACTCACTCACCCACCCACCCACCCACTCACTCACCCACCCACCCACCCACTCACCCACCCACCTACTCACCCACTCACTCATTCACCCACCAACTCACTCACCCACCCACTCACCCACTCACTCACTCACTCACCCACTCACTCACTCACTCACTCACCCACCCACTCACCCACCCACTCACTCACTCACTCACCCACCCACCCACTCACTCACCCACTCACTCACCCACTCACCCACCCACTCACCCACTCACCCACCCACTCACCCACTCACCCACTCACCCACCCACCCACCCACCCACCCACTCACTCACTCACTCACCCACCCACTCACTCACTCACTCACCCACTCACTCACTCACACCACTCACTCACTCACTCACTCACCCACCCACCCATACACCCACCCACTCACTCACCCACCCACCCACCCACCCACCCACCACTCACTCACTCACTCACTCACCCACCCACTCACTCACCCACTCACTCACCACCACTCACTCACTCACTCACTCACCCACCCACCCACCCACTCACTCACCCCACCCACCTACTCACCCACTCACTCATTCACCCACCAACTCACCCACCCACCCACCCACCCACTCACTCACCCACCCACTCACTCACCCACCCACCCACCCACTCACCCACCCACCTACTCACCCACTCACTCATTCACCCACCAACTCACTCACCCACCCACTCACCCACTCACTCACTCACTCACTCACCCACTCACTCACTCACTCACCCACCCACTCACCCACCCACTCACTCACTCACTCACCCACCCACCCACTCACCCACTCACTCACCCACCCACCCACTCACTCACCCACTCACTCACCCACTCACCCACCCACTCACCCACTCACCCACTCACCCACTCACCCACCCACCCACCCACCCACCCACTCACTCACTCACTCACCCACCCACTCACTCACTCACTCACTCACCCACTCACTCACTCACCCACTCACTCACCCACCCACCCACTCACTCACCCACCCACCCACCCACCCACTCACTCACTCACTCACCCACCCACTCACTCACCCACTCACTCACCCACTCACTCACTCACCCACCCACCCACTCACCCACCCACTCACTCACTCACCCACTCACCCACCCACCCACCCACTCACCCACCCACCCACCCACTCACCCACCCACCCACCCACCCACTCACCCACCCACCCACCCACTCACCCACCCACCCACTCACTCTCACCCACCCACCCACCCACTCACCCACCCACCCACTCACCCACCCACTCACTAACTCACTCACTCATTCACCCACCCACTCACTCACCCACCCACCACTCACCCACTCACTCACCCCCACCCACCCACTCACTCACCCACCGACCCACCCACTCACTCGCCCACCAACCCACCCACTCACCCACCCACGCACCCACTCACTCACCCACCCACCCACCCACCCACCCACTCACTCACTCTCACCCACCCACTCACTCACTCACTCTCACCCACCCACCCACTCACCCACCCACTCACCCACCCACTCACCCACCCACCCACCCACCCACTCTCACCCACTCACCCACCACCACCCACCCACTCCACTCACCCACCCACCCACCCCTCACCCACCCACCCACTCACCCACTCACTCATTCACCCACCAACTCACTCACTCACTCACTCACTCACAACTCACTCACTCACCCCACTCACTCACTCACTCACTCACCACCCACCCACCCACCACTCACTCACTCATCACCCACCCACTCACCCACTCACTCACTCACTCACCCACTCACTCACTCACTCACCCACCGACCCACCCACTCACTCGCCCCACCAACCCACCCACTCACCCACCCACGCACCCACTCACTCACCCACCCACCCACCCACCCACTCACTCACTCTCACCCACCCACTCACTCACTCTCACCCACCCACCCCACTCACCCACCCACTCACCCACCCACTCACCACCCACCCACCCACCCACTCACCCACTCACCCACCCACCCACCCACCCACTCACTCACCCACCCACCCACCCACTCACCCACCCACCCACTCACCCACTCACTCATTCCACCCACCAACTCACTCACTCACTCACTCACTCACCACTCACTCACTCACTCACTCACCCACCCACCCACCCACCCACTCACTCACTCACTCACCCACCCACTCACCCACTCACTCACTCACTCACCCCTCACTCACTCACTCACCCACTCACCCACTCACCCACCCACCCACCACCCACTCACCCACCCACTCACTCACCCACTCACTCACCCACCCACCCACTCACCCACCCACCCACTCACCCACCCACTCACCCACTCACCCACCCACCCACTCACCACCCACCCACCCACTCACCCACCCACCCACCCACCCTCACCACCCACCACACCACCCACCCCACTCACCACCCACCCACCCACCACTCACCCACCCACCCACCCACTCACTCACTCTCACCCACCCACCCACCCACTCACCCACCCACCCACTCACCCACCCACTCACTAACTCACTCACTCATTTCACCCACCCACTCACTCACCCACCCACTCACCCACTCACTCACCCACCCACTCACTCACCCACCGACCCACCCACTCACTCGCCCACCAACCCACCCACTCACCCACCCACGCACCCACTCACTCACCCACCCACCCACCCACCCACCCACCCACTCACTCACACCACCCACCCACCCACTCACTCACTCACTCTCACCCACCCACCCACCCACCCACCCCACCCACTCACCCACCCACTCACCCACCCACCCACCCACTCACCCACCCACCTACTCACCCACTCACTCATTCACCCACCAACTCACCCACCCACCCACTCACTCACCCACCCACCCACCCACTCACTCACCCACCCACCCACCCACCCACTCACCCACCCACCTACTCACCCACTCACTCATTCACCCACCAACTCACTCACCCACACCACTCACCCACTCACTCACTCACTCACCACCACTCACTCACTCACCACCCACCCACTCACCCACCCACCCACCCACTCACTCACTCACCCACCCACCCACTCACTCACCCACTCACTCACCCACCCACCCACCCACTCACCCACTCACCCACCCACCCACCCACTCACCCACCCACCCACCCACCCACCCACTCACTCACTCACCCACCCACCCACCCACCCACCCACTCACTCACTCACCCACCCACCCACCCACCCACCCACTCACTCACTCACTCACCCACCCACCCACCCACTCACCCACCCACCCACCAACTCACTCACTCACTCACCCACTCACTCACTCACTCACTCACTCACTCACCCACTCACTCACTCACTCACTCACTCACTCACTCACTCACTCACCACCCACTCACTCACTCACTCACTCACCCACCCACCCACCCACCCACTCACTCACCCACCCACTCACTCACCCACCCACCCACCCACCCACTCACTCACTCACCATCACCCACTCACTCACTCACTCACTCACCCACTCACCCACCCACCCCACCACACCACCCACTCACTCACTCACTCACCCACCCACTCACTCACCCAATCACTCACCCACCCACCCACTCACCCACTCACCCACATCACCCACCCACCCACTCACCCACCCACCCACCCACTCACCCACCCACCCACCCACTCCACCCACCCACCCACCCACTCACTCACCCCACCCACCCACTCACTCACTCTCACCCACCCACCCACCCACTCACCCACCCACCCACTCACCCACCCACTCACTAACTCACTCACTCATTCACCCACCCACTCACTCACCCACCCACTCACCCACTCACTCACCCACCCACTCACTCACCCACCGACCCACCCACTCACTCGCCCACCAACCCACCCACTCACCCACCCACGCACCCACTCACTCACCCACCCACCCACCCACCCACCCACTCACTCTCACCCACCCACTCACTCACTCTCACCCACCCACCCACCCCACCCACCCACTCACCCACCCACTCACCCACCCACCCACCCACCCACTCACCCACCCACCTACTCACCCCACTCACTCATTCACCCACCAACTCACCCACCCACCCACCCACTCACTCACCCACCCACCCACCCACTCACTCACCCACCCACCCACCCACTCACCCACCCACCTACTCACCCACTCACTCATTCACCCACCAACTCACTCACCCACTCACTCACTCACCCACTCACTCACTCACTCACTCACCCACCCACTCACCCACCCACCCACCCACCCACTCACTCACCCACCCACCCACTCACCCACTCACCCACCCACTCACCCACTCACCCACTCACCCACTCACCCACTCACCCACCCACCCACCCACTCACTCACCCACCCACCCACCCACCCACTCACTCACTCACTCACTCACCCACCCACTCACTCACCCACTCACTCACTCACCCACTCACTCACTCACTCACCCACCCACCCACCCATACACCCACCCACTCACTCACCCACCCACCCACCCACCCACTCACTCACTCACTCACCCACCCAATCACCCACTCACTCACCCACTCACTCACTCACTCACTCACTCACCCACCCACCCACTCACCCACCCACTCACTCACCCACTCACCCACCCACCCACCCACCCACCCACTCACCCACCCACCCACCCACTCACCCACCCACCCACCCACTCACCCACCCACCCACTCACCCACCCACCCACTCACCCACCCACCCACCCACTCACTCACTCTCACCCACCCACCCACCCACTCACCCACCCACCCACTCACCCACCCACTCACTAACTCACTCACTCATTCACCCACCCACTCACTCACCCACCCACTCACCCACTCACTCACCCACCCACTCACTCACTCACCCACCGACCCACTCACTCGCCCACCAACCCACCCACTCACCCACCCACGCACCCACCCACCCACCCACCCACCCACCCACCCACTCACTCACTCTCACCCACCCACTCACTCACTCTCACCCACCCACCCACTCACCCACCCACTCACCCACCCACCCACCCACTCACCCACCCACCCACCCACCCACTCACCCACCCACCCACCCACCCACTCACCCACCCACCCACCCACCCACTCACCCACCCACTCACTCACTCACTCACCCACCCACTCACCCACCCACCCACTCACTCACTCACCCACCCACCCACCCACCCACCCACCCACCCACTCACCCACCCACCCACTCACCCACTCACTCATTCACTCACCAACTCACTCACCCACCCACTCACCCACTCACTCACTCACTCACTCACTCACTCACCCACTCACTCACTCACTCACCCACCCACTCACCCACCCACCCACCCACCCACCCACTCACTCACTCACTCACCCACTCACCCACCCACCCACCCACTCACCCACCCACCCACCCACTCACTCACCCACCCACCCACCCACTCACTCACCCACCCACTCACTCACCCACCCACCCACCCACCCACCCACCCACTCACTCACCCACCCACCCACCCACCCACTCACCCACTCACTCACCCACTCACTCACCCACCGACCCACCCACTCACTCGCCCACCAACCCACCCACTCACCCACGCACCCACTCACTCTCACCCACCCACCCACCCACTCACCCACCCACCCACCCACTCACCCACCCACCCACTCACTCACCCACCCACCCACTCACTCACCCACCCACCCACCCTCACTCACCCACCCACCCACCCACCCACCCACCCACCCACTCACCCACCCACCCACCCACCCACTCACCCACCCACTCACTCACTCACTCACTCACTCACCCACCCACCCACTCACCCACCCACCCACCCACTCACCCACCCACTCACTCACCCACCCTCTCACTCACCCACTCACTCACCCACTCACCTACCCACTCACTCACCCACTCACCCACCCACTCACCCACCCACTCACCCACCCACTCGCTCACCCACCCACTCACTCACCCACTCACCCACCCACTCACCCACCCACCCACCCACTCACCCACCTACTCACCCACCCACTCACTCACCCACTCACCCACTCACCCACCCACCCACCCACTCACCCACCCACTCACCCACCCACCCACCCACTCACCCACTCACCCACCCACTCACTCACCGACCCACCCACCCACTCACTCACCCACCCACTCACTCACTCACTCACCCACCCACCCACTCACCCACCCACTCACCCACCCACTCACCCACCCACTCACCCACCCACCCACTCACCCACCTACTCACCCACCCACTCACCCACTCAATCAATCACTCAATCAATCACTCAATCAATCACTCAATCAATCAATCACTCATCCACCCACCCACTCACCCACTCACTAACTCACCCACTCACTCCAGCAGCTGCTCCAGCAGACCCACCTCTCACTCTGCCCCTCCCCCCCCCTCTCTGTCTCTGTGTTGTCTCTCTCTGCTTGTGTGTCTGTGTTTTGTCTATCTCTCAAATTTAGTTCTACCTGATGACGGTTGCTTGTGTTGCAATCGCAACGTCGTACTCTATTATTTAATTTATTTTCTTTCTACGTGACTTTACAGAAAGAACCAGAGAGTAATTTATGCAGTCACCAAAACTTCAAATCAAGTTATAACCACAAACACCACAACCGCACATATAACCACAACCTACTCAACCACAATTATAACCACAACCAAAAACACCAAAGGCACCACAACCAGAGCAACCACAATTACAACCAGTACTACAACCACCTATACAACCAAAACTAAAGCCAAGATTATAACCGCAACCAGAACAACCACCATAACTCAACAACAAAAACATTGATGCAGATACTACACAACCACTGCATAAAGGGTCTTTATCCCTCTGTGGGTGGGTGAATGACTGAGTGTGAAATGGACTCGAACCTGCACCTCTGCATTGCAAGTGCAGTGAGCTGACGCCCCCCGCGTGTGGAGGGGTAAAGTTGTGGGTACACCCACCTCGCTCCAACGGGTCTGGACCAGCGTGGAAGAGTAGACCAAATACTCCACATCGCGGCCTCTAGTGGAGGCCATTTCTGCTACGACAACAACTCCGTCCCTCCAGATACAAAAAAACAAAATTTAACTCATCCCATCAGCCACAATCTGGCAGTGCCTCTCATCATCAGCAGGGCCGCGCTCTGCTTGGAGCAGCGCCGTGAACTCAGCAGGCGCCCAGAGCGTAACGGCGGTGAGCCAGGCGCCTCCTCTGCCTCCCCTCTCCACCACCGCCACTGCTGATGTGTCCACACCATGCAAGGTTCTCACCTTCTTCGGGCTGAGTCGATGTAGAGGAGGACCAGCCAGCGAGCCGCCGCTTCAGCAGCTCGCGAGCCACCGATGGTGGCCGCGAGCGGGAATCCAAATCAGCCGCTCGCCACCCACAATGCACAGCGCTGCCTCCACTCGCCCCGGCCTCAGCGGGGGGAGGGGCGGGGAAGAGGGGGCGGGCCGAGGGGGGTGAAGAGGTGGGGCCAGGGGGTGGGCATGGGGGGGAGGCTCGGGTGAGGGGCTCAGGGCTCAGGGCTCTACGTCTCGGTGGGCGTGGTCACCTGGTACTGCCCCCTCGTCTCGAGTCACGCGCTTCCCCCTGGCAGTTTGTCCGTTAGAGAGGCGGGGAGAAACTCTGGCGAAGGTGAGGAGTGGATCCTAGCTGTGGGTGGGTGGTGCGGTGGTGTGAGTCTGTGTGTGTGGTGTGAGTCTGTGTTTGTGTGAGTCCGTGTGTGTTTGTATCCGTGTGTGAGTCTGTGTGTGTGTGGAGTGGTTAACGCGCTGTCAACACCAGTGACCATTATATGAACCGGTCCTGGGCCTCCCCTAGGTCGACTCAGCCTCAAATGAGTACCTGGTGTGGTGTGTAAATATCGCCACTCGGAGACAAAGGCGTGGTGTTGGCCACCCACGCCCTCGTGTGCTTTTCCGGCCTTCATAGGTGATGCTGGCTAACAGCACTTGCCCCAACAGTTAATTTCAGCTATAAGGGGGATATTTATATTTGTTGTTCGTGGTGGTGTTGTTGGTGGTGTTGATGGTGGTGGTGTTGATGGTGGTGTTGTTGGTGTTGATGGTGGTGTTGATGGTGGTGCTATTGGTGTTGTTGGTGGTGGTGCTGTTGGTGTTGTTGGTGGTGCTGGTGACGGTGTTGATGATGGTGATATTCTTGTTGGTGGTGGTACTGGTGTTGTTGGTGGTGATGTTGATGGTGTTAGTAGTGTTGGTGGTGGTGTCGGTGGTGGTTCCAACGAGCCATCCTGGGTTTAACCTAGCTGGATTGTGTGAGGAGCTCACAAATCCTTGAAGGATCTGGACACATTCCCACCAGTAAGCTCCTCCGGCAGGCAAGGCTGCGTTTGCTGGGTCTTGTAGCCCGCATACCCAAGCAGTTTCTTTTTGGCTGCATAAAGGGGGCTAAACGGCCACGACATGGGCTGTCGAAAATATGGACTGATGCTGTATGGGAGGATGTTGAGTTGAGTAGACTTGTGAAAGACTGGTACCAGCGGTGTAAATAGCATCCTTCACGAGGAAGCTCGTGAAGGAGGCTACTGGACAGTTGGAGGCAGACTGCCTCCTACAACAACTGAGGGCAGAGGAGTGACGCTCACAACGAGTGGCGGATACAATTCGGTAAGTTGGCACAGTTGGGCATACAGCTGGTGTATCTACCAATCATCTCAGCCAACCTTTGGAACCTGGGTCTGTCCCGTGACGTCTTGTCAGTGAGCCTTCGACACTTCGTGTGGCCTGAAAGTGCACCTGGCCTGGCAAAGGCGCCGTGGTGACATCATCGCTACTAAGTGGCGAATGTGGGTTGTTGTTTTTGTGTTTCGTGTTGTGAGTGATTGGTGATGATGTGAGTCTGTGTTGATGATGTGGGTTCATGGTGTGAGTCCGCATTGTGACTTGACTCGTGTTGAGATGTGGGTGCCGTCACACCCCCTCGACTCTATGTGATCCTCGGCTTCGTCTCCTGCTTCGCACGCAGAGACCTGGACTGCGCGAGAGACGCTGTTAGTTTTGTGCACCCTGCTCTGCAAGTTGCCACCATGGAGGTACATGTGGCTCTTCGACTCGTGTGGTTAAGTATTAATGGACGTGTGCTCTCCACTCCGCGTGTGGCTACCTGTCACCTATCCATACACCTAAGTGTGCATCTGCTTGGCTGCCTGAGTGTGTCTGCATCTATCAGAGTATCTCCCCAAGATCCTCTCTGTGTACCTGCCTTTCTACGTTTTAACAATCTACTGTACTTTTATCTATCCACTACTGGATGAAGGCCTCCTTCCTTGAGACCCTGCTACCCCTCACGATCATGCGATGGAATAATCCACCAAGCACCGATTTTGTCGCTCCATCTTTCTAGCAGCCGTCCTCTCAGACGTGTTCCGATACTTGGCTGCACCTCCGTTATTGTTCTAGACCAGGGGTCGGCAACCTACGGCTCCGGAGCCGCATGCGGCTCTTTACGGGCTGCTTCTTGACGATATGTACGTATGTACAGTATGTACTCAGATGCATTGCGGCTCTTGAAATACGGAATTTTGTACCGAATTGGAAAGAAATGGCTCTTCTTATTATTTTGGTTGCCGACCCCTGTTCTAGACCATCAACCATCGTTGTTCCTCGTGGCCGTGGCATGTCCTGGCCCAGCCCTACTTCTCTTAACAGTTTGAAGGATGCCATTAACCTGCGTGTGTCCTTTAAATACACACGTGTCTCATTGTTAATCCAAGTGTGACATCTGACATTGGCCAAATATCCGAACGCTGAGAACTGACATCTCAGCAGGACCCTCCTGAATGTGGAGCCCAGGATCTCAGAGATCCTGGCTCAGTGCTCGCCACTTGCACTATCCCCCACATCTTGCTAAAGCCTATGTGGTGGACCTTTGTCTTTGTGTGTGTGTGTAGATGAGCCAATCTGGAGAGGCGAGGAATAAGGGCGAATTTTGTACCACGTGGAGGGCGCTGTCCTCAGAGGGCACCGCCTCCATCTGCATCAAATCACCGCAAGGTAAGAACAGGAATGAGGGATGTCACAGAGGGCCATGGTGAATGGTGGAACATCACGATGGCCATGTTGCATGGTGGATGTCACAGTGGCCATGATTCATTGAATATTTCATAGTGGCCATGATGCATGAGTGATATCCAGGTGGCCAAGTTGCATGGGGGACTTCATGTTGGCAGTGTTGTATGGGGGACTTAATGGTAGCCATGTTGCATGGGGGACTGCATGATGGTGGCCCTGTTGCATGGGGATGATTATTTGTGCTCTGTCCCCAGCACATCACACGCTTTCAGATGCGCTTCCGATATTAGGAAGCCACTGGAGCTATACACTTTTAAATCATCTAGATTGAAAACTAATTTCTTGAGAACTTATTTGGGGCATCAAGTCCGATTTAGTTACATTTAATTTGTATCCCAAAGCACCTCCATATTCCGTCACTAAGGCCAGAACGGCGGGGAATGAGGCCTTCGAATTTGGGTGATGAGCAGGCGTCGCCACCCCACGCCAGCAGGGGGCGGCATAAGGGTAGCCGGTTCGTGAAGACCCGGCCCACACCGCCTGGAACCCCCCTCCCACCTTCTCGGAGCTCCGGACCCCAGCAAGCCTCCCGAGGAAGATGCTGAAGGAAAGCGCTGGTGCGTTCACGGAGGATCGCAGCTTCCCAGGTCCGCGCTGCCAGGGTCACCTTGTAGGGGAAGTGTGGCCACCGAATGGACAACTTGGCAACTTGTGAGGAGACGGAGCATTGTAGGAGAGGAGCGCAGGGAGGGGGATGGAGGTCAGACGTTGCACGATAGGAGGCGAGTCACGTCTGAATTCCTACGGGATGGAGGAGAGCACCGGCCTCGCTGAAACCGGGGGCTTCCATGCAAAAGAATCGACGAGATAAAAAAAAAACAAGGAATAAAATCGAGCGTGTTGTGAGGATTTATAGACAGTGGAGAAGTATCAAGAGGCGTGATTAGGGAGGGTGGCTTGCTACAAGGGGTAGGAGTGGTCCCTTCATCGCGCCTTCTTCTCTTGTGATTAGACTGCTCTTTCTCTCCATCGCGATGCTCAATGTTTACTTTCAGCCGGAACGCTCCGGATCGCTTACACCGGGAATAATTTTGCACTCGCACTCACCAGCGTGGTGAAATATGATCAAATGACCCCCATTGTTAACGCGACGTACGGGAGGGGCCTTCATCCGTTGTTGTGCTGAGAATGACTGGAATGGATTTTATTTTTGACGCATGCTGCAGTATCCTGCATTTGGGGAGTGGCGGTGCAGTGATTGGTGGTTTCAAGCTGCATTTCCAAGAGGGTCCTGAGGGCAGGAGCTGAATTGGTCGTCGTGTGTGGCAGGAAACTGGAATGCCCGAACAAAGCCTACGTATATGGAGGGGCTAACACCCAAGGAACTAATTTTATTTTGTTCATCAGACAGCCCCAAAGACCCACACACACAAAACAGCCAGCAAAAAACATGACTATTAAATGTGTCACCGATAAAGAGATAATAAGTGTCTTGAATCGAGCACGGTTATAGGAATATTGGAAATACAGGGGGTAAAGTTTACGTGTGTCTGTGCGTATATTGTGTCGTGTCGGATGTGTGAGGAATTCCACTTCAGCCTTTGCAGTCTGTCATGAGAATTATGAAATGCTCCACATGACACCCAAGTTTTCAACAAAAGCTGGTAAAGAGACAACGACGCACACATCTGCAGCCTGCTCTCTCAAGTGATATAATTTTGCTAAGTTCATTCCGAGCCTACGTTGATCCCCCATTGCGGCGTCTCCCAAGAACTTTAAACAGCCCGCCGAGCCCTCCCAGCCACCGTCGTGTTCCGATCGAGCCTGGCGACACGTGGCTCGGCAACGCGAGCCTTCGATTGATAACGGGGCGCCGGAGCTCACTCAGCAGACTCCCTCGCGGCATCGCGGCGATGACTACAGCCTCAAGCTAAACAAGCGCAGAACCTGCAGATCGCTGTGACATGTAAAGATGAAACCGTGGGAGCGCAGCGTGCGTTGTGCACATTTTCCGAGGAGTAGCCCTCGTTTACAGGAGAACATAACTACGTGGAATGCACGTACAGGAGAACATACGTCCGTGTCACTCGACCACTTCGAGCATGCTGTTTAAGGAACTACCCTCCTCACGGTGTGTATTAATTTATAAAAATGTCAGGATAATTTTTCAACTGGTCTTGTGCACGAGTGGTTTAAGTCAAATCCATTGGTGCTAAACTAGTTTTGCGTTGCCAGACGTGACATGTTGCCTCCACCACGAGCAGCTTCCATTTGGGAAAGATGAGTGCACAGACACTCCTGGGCTTAAACACGTTTATGGCCAAGTAATGGCAGTGGTGCCTAAACGCGGAACAAAAACACAACATTAATTTATAATACCGGTCCCTCCTTCATAGCGGGGATAGTCTGGTGGGACAGTGGGTTTTTGGATTATTAGATCAGCTGGTCGTGAGTCTGAGCCTAGCTGGCAAGGTTATAGGGTCATTTGGTGGATCAGTATTTTGGCAGTAAGTTACCAGGTTAGAGTGTTTATTGGATCAGTAGGTCAGCTGGTGATCCGGTGGATAGGCTCGAAGTCAAATGGGTCGATTGATGGGTCAGAGTTTCACCAAGTCGGTGTATTGTATTGGCCTCGGTGTCTTATAGAGTCAGAGGGTGGGCAAGTCGGGTGTCGGGTTCATATATATTGTTGCGAAAGTATTTTATTGGGTCATAGGATGGGGTGGCGAATTATCGGTCTGTAAGTTATTTGGTCAGTGTGTCAGGATGATGCGTGTTGGGTCATTTACTCGGTGGGGGTACCCGTGGGCTGGCGGTCGGGTGGGGGTCATCCGTCGGGTTGGTGGTTTGGCCGTTCGGTGACCGCGACGTCATCCGGCCATCCGTGCAAGCGTGGGTGGAGCAGCCCGTCGGCGAGACGGCTCTTCTCCTGCTCGTACCTCTGTACCAGCCGCCTGCCGGAGTTGACTCGAGCCTCGGCTCGCACTGCCATCTCCTCCTCGTAGCGCTCGCTCAAGCTGCGGAGAGACACCAGTGCCGGCTTCACAAGCGTGGTGGCACCAGCAGTACCCCGAACCGAGCAGAGCCCGGACTCGACACGCACTTGGGCCGACCGGACCAGGCCCCGACTTTAATAAACAAAACAAAACTAGCTTCGACCCTAACTGCACGATTGGTAATCACTCCACGCGATACGCACCTGATAAAAGCGCCGAGTTGCATGCGTGAAAAGTTATTATTTACAATCGTTCAATATATTTGACATTTAGGCCCATGGTGGTGATTGGTCAATGTGACACCGGTGCGGCAGGTTGGTTTGCGAGCCACCCCTACCACGCGAGACCGCAGCTAACAGAGCATACAAAACTTAATAAGTTATTACATTTCATCGTTAAACGGAGAATAATTGAGAAACAATACGAATGATAACAAGACCATACAAATTATATGATCCGGAATCGAATAGTGGCCTCGCAATGAGAGTAGTTGAGTTGCTGGGGAGGGAGTGGGGTGGAATGCCGGCCCCTTGTGAACACCACAAGAAGCCGAGGGCAGAATAAAAGCACGATACTGCCGTCGGTAGCGTCAGCGCAACAGACTTCACGACCAAGACCACACCTCATAGGCTGTGATCGACTGCGAAGATTTCATAGCAATTGTTGTCAACAATCATCACTGGCAATAGTTTCCACAGAATGTTCCTGTGGTGCAACCGTAGCGGAGAAACTCGGCAGGCGCTGCTCTCTCCTCGCACACCTCCACACTCACATGCACCCCCACTAAACACGCACATGCACCCCCACTAAACACGCACATGCACCCCCACTAAAGACTCACATGCACCCCCACAAGACACGCACACGCACCCCCACTAAACACGCACATGCACCCCCACTAAACACGCACATGCACCCCCACTAAACACTCACATGCACCCCCACTAAACACGCACACGCACCTCCACTAAACACGCACACGCACCCCCACTAAACACGCACATCAACCTCCACTAAACACGCACATGCACCCCCACTAAAAACTCACATGCACCCCCACTAAACATGCACATGCACCCCCACTAAACACGCACATGCACCCCCACTAAACACGCACATGCACCCCCACTAAACACGCACATGCACCCCCACTAAACACTCACATGCACCCCCACTAAACACGCACATGCACCCCCACTAAACACGCACATGCACCCCGACTAAACACTCACATGCACCCCCACTAAACACTCACCCCCACTAAACACTCACATGCACCCCCACTAAACACTCACATGCACCCCCACTAAACACTCACATGCACCCCCACTAAACACATGCACCCCCACTAAACACACGCATGCACCCCCACTAAACACACGCACGTACCCCCACTAAACACTCACATGCACCCCCACTAAACACGCACATGCACCCTCACTAAACACTCACATGCACCCCCACTAAACACGCACATGCACCCCCACTAAACACGCACATGCACCCCCACTAAACACACACACGCACCCCCACTAAACACTCACACGCACCCCCACTAAACACACACATGCACCCCCACTAAACACTCACATGCACCCCCACTAAACACTCACATGCACCCCCACTAAACACACACATGCACCCCACTAAACACTCACACGCACCCCCACTAAACACGCACATGCACCCCACTAAACACATGCACGCCCCACTAAACACTCACATGCACCCCCACTAAACACTCACATGCACCCCCACCTAACACACGCACACCTCCACTAAACACTCACATGCACCCCCACCAAACACACGCACACCTCCACTAAACACTCACATGCACCCCCACTAAACACACATGCACCCCCACTAAACACATGCATGCACCCCCACTAAACACACGCACGTACCCCCACTAAACACTCACATGCACCCCCACTAAACACGCACATGCACCCTCACTAAACACTCACATGCACCCCCACTAAACACGCACATGCACCCCCACTAAACACGCACATGCACCCCCACTAAACACTCACATGCACCCCCACTAAACACTCACATGCACCCCCACTAAACACATGCACCCCCACTAAACACACATGCACCCCACTAAACACTCACACGCACCCCCACTAAACACTCACATGCACCCCACTAAACACTCACATGCACCCCCACTAAACACACGCACACCTCTACTAAACACTCACATGCACCCCCACCAAACACACGCACACCTCCACTAAACACTCACATGCACCCCCACTAAACACACACATGCACCCCTACTAAACACTCACATGCACCCCCACTAAACACTCACATGCACCCCCACTAAACACTCACATGCACCCCCACTAAACACTCACATGCACCCCCACTAAACACGCACCCCCACTAAACACTCACCCCCACTAAACACGCACATGCACCCCCACTAAACACTCACCCCCACTAAACACGCACATGCACCCCCACTAAACACTCACATGCACACCCACTAAACACTGACATGCACCCCCACTAAACACTCACACACACCCCCACTAAACACTCACATGCACCCCCACTAAACACTCACATGCACCCCCACTAAACACACACATGCACCCCCACTAAACACACGCACACCTCCACTAAACACTCACATGCACCCCCACTAAACACATACACGCACCCCGACTAAACAACACACATGGACCCCCACTAAACACTCACATGCACCCCCACTAAACACCCGCACACCTCCACTAAACACTCACATGCACCTCCACTAAACACTACATGAACCCCCACTAAACACACACACGCCACCCCCACTAAACACTCGCATGCACCCCCACTAAACACTCACACCCCCACTAAACACACACATGCACCCCCACTAAACACACACACTCACCCCCACTAAACACACGCACCCCCACTAAACACTCACATGCACCCCCACTAAACACTCACATGCACCCCCACTAAACACGCACATGCACCCCCACTAAACACGCACATGCACCCCCACTAAACACGCACATGCACCCCCACTAAACACACGCACACCTCCACTAAACACTCACGCACACTGTTGGGGCCGCTGGTCCCCGAAGTCCCTCCCTGCTCCGTGCCTATGGCAGGGGCTCTGCCGTGCGCCGACCCCTCGCTGCTCTGCGAGCAGCTGCTGCCGTCGCTGGGCTCATCGCCCGACGGCTCCCCTCCCTGGTCCGTCCCTCCGCGAGCTCGTGTGAGAGGCATAGCTCGCCGCACGCCCTCGTTCACCTGCAGACGCTGCGTTGTCTCTCCACGGATCACGCGCTATTAAACGGGGGTCAGGGGTCGGAGGGCGAACGACGCTGCCCTCACACTGCGCGAGTCCCGGCGGCGACAGACGGAGCGGGAACCTGCGGACGCACCGACCCCTTCCCCCACACTACGAGTGCACACACCTGCACACACGCGACACCCACTCGTGCGCCGCTCTACGCAGCGCTCACTCACGTGGCGAACCACTGTGTACACACGCGCACCCACACGTTCACACTGCTCGACAAGATCACGCGAGGCCACGCTTCGCTATTAATGATTTATTATTCGCTACCTGGTAACTAATGTTGAATCAGTGAGTCGACGAGGCTGGCCTATTCCACTAAACCTGTACCTATTCCTTATCTATCGGCTATTATCCTACTTCACCTTCTTACTCCCTGTTAGATGCCCAGGGCGGTTCGTTGATCCCGTACTCGCAGCGTGCCTCGATGCGTCTCACGGACGTTCGGGTTGCTGGACTGGAGAGCGTCCTGTCGCCTGGCGCTGGAGAAAAGAGAGCCCGATTTCCCCTTTGCGCCCACTATTTATCCTCCCTACCTCAAAGGGATGCGGCTCTGAACAATGGGCTCGCGCCCCTCTGGCACGCGCACCGCGGTTCCGGGCGCCTGTGATATGCTAATCAGCAGAGGTGTGGACTCGAGTCATGCGACTTGGACTCGAGTCAGACTCGAGTCATGATTTTGATGACTTCAGACTCGACTTGGACTTGCCTCATCTTTGACTCGACTTGACTCGGGACTCGAGAGCAAAGACTTGAGACTTACTTGTGACTTGCATAACAATGACTTTGTCCCACCTCTGCTAATCAGTGTGCGGCGTTGCGCGGCGTAAATTCTAATTAATCCCTTTCCCTCCCTAACAATGGTGCCTGCGCGCTCAAGCGTAATTATCCCAACCATCCGTGACTATGCGCAAGAGCCCCTGCGGTCCCGCTACTCATGCTGTCCCGTCCCTCCCCTGCTTGCCCCGTCGACACGTGGGTGGTGTGTGTGGGGGATGCGCTTCAACCGCGGTGGCCGAATGCCCCTCGCCGCGGCCATACCATCTTAAGGCAGGTCGCAGCGCCGCGGTGCAACGTAGCGTCGGGGGAGGCCGTCCAATTCCCTGATCGCCGGAAACCGTGAGAGTTAATCCCGATAAGGGTTTCTCGGATAAAAACCGGTCGATCAGGTGACCTTCCCTTCCAGCTCTATGGGGGGGGGGAAATGCGTGCGGGTGTGTTCATGTGAGGTGAGGTGAGGGGGACGAGGGGTTGGCTCCGTTGCTTGGTGGTGGCGAGGTCGGGGATGGGGCGCCTGCCGAACGGCTTCATGGCAGCGGCATCACATAGCCCCCCGAGGTGCCAGTCCCCGTCCCGGGTTGACTGGAGCACCTCGCTTGGGCCGCGCCCACGAGGAAACGTTGCGGGGTCCGGGGGATCCGTCCGGACCTGGTTGCTGGTCTCGGGGCGGGTGGTTCCGTCCTCTGTGGCTCCTGCGGCGGCCTCCTCCTCCACTCCAGCGGCTCTCCCCGTCCTCCGGCACCTGTGGGCTGGGGCACAAACTCAGCAGCGGAAGGGTTTAGGGGCCGTCGTCCGCGCCGTCTCCGGACTGGATCGGGGCGTCTCGGGGGCCCGGTGGGGCCCATGTAGTGTGCGAGGCCCCCCGACACGAGGGGTGCGGGTACTCTGGGATTTCGGGGCCTTCGGGTGACGGGGTTCTCTCTCGCCGGGGCCGCTTTCCACGGTTTTAAGCGGCGGACGTTGACCACCGTCTCTCGACCCCTCTCCCCGCCATAAATTAGTACCGTCCAGGGGGAGATCTGCCGCACCACGGTCCAGGGTCCCCGCCAGTAGGTCGTCAGTTTCCCCACCTGCCCGGCCCCGACGCGAGGGGTGTGTAGCCACACCTTAGCGCCTGTCAGAAATAAGGGGGGTTCCATGCGGGGTCGGGTGCCCTGTTCCTGCCGCCAATGCGCGGCTTCCCCTTGCGGGTATGCTCGGCCTCGGGCTTCTCGCAGGGTCTCCAACAGGTGTTCCACGGGGCGGCTTCCCTCCTCCGGCTGGGGGGAAGGGACGCCGAATAGCAGATCTGCGGGTAAACGAGACTCACGGCCGAACATCATTAAAAACGGGGTTTGTCCCGTCGATGTGTGTACGGTGGTGGCGTAGGCGAAAAGGGCGTAGGGGAGGTGTTCGTCCCAATCCCGTTGATTTGCAGCCGCCATACGTTTGAGTTTCCCCGCTAGGGTCTGATTCATGCGTTCTACCATACCGTTCGCTTGGGGGTGGTACGCTGTGGTTCGGTCCTTCTGGATTCCGAATTCTCGGCACAGTGCCTGGAACAGCTCGGCCTCGAACTCGCTACCCTGGTCGGTGAGGACTCGTTCTGGGATTCCGTGCTTAAGTACGTAATGTTCCACAAATGCCCGGGCCACCACCAAGGCCGTTTTATCAGGGATGGCCACTGCCACGGGGTAGCGGGTGAAATACTCTACTGCGACTAGGATATACCGGTTGCCTCGATGGGATCGCGGGAATGGCCCCTGTAGGTCGATCCCGACCAGCTGATTCGTGCGGCTGACGTGGAACGGCCTTAGGGGTACCTGGTATCGTGCCGGTTTCGGCCCGCACTGCTGACAGGCGCGGCAGCCCTGTACCCAGGCCGCCACGTCTTGTGCCAATTTGGGCCAGAGATACTGGCGACGCAGGGTCTCTCGAGTGCATTGTTCCCCATCGTGGCCCCCGAGTGGGTGGTCATGCACCAGCCGTAGCAGCTGGGGTCGCACCTGGGCAGGAACAAAGATGCACCCCGGCTGGCCGGCCTCGGTTAACTCCCGTACCACTCCGTTCTGCACACACAACCGGGCATACAAACCGCTCCAGGGTCCTGGTAGGGCGCTCTTTTTCTCCCGCAGTGCCGCCTCCACCGCCGCCAGATCGGGATCTCGCTGCTGGGTCTGTCTCAGCTGCTCGTCGTTCAGGCCCGGGAAGGCGCAGCCGACGTCCTCCTGGATCCGTCCGATAGGGTCCCGAGCCGCGGGTCCCGCGCTTGCCGGGCGGTCGACGGGATCCTCGGTGCCACCTGTGAGGGTCTCTGTGGCGCACACTGCACTCTCTCTCGCTGGGGGGGGGGGGGTCAGTGGCCGCGGCCTCTCGGGGGTCCGTTGCCTGCCGGCAGCGTCCCCCCGTGAAACACGGGCAGGCCTCCTCCGCCCTTGTCTCGGCGTACACCGTGGGCCGCCTCGACAAGGCGTCCGCGTTTGCATGCGTCCGGCCAGCCCGATACTCGATTTGCAGGTTGTACTCCTGCAACTGCGCCAACCACCGGGCCATCTGCCCCCGTGGCTCCTTGAATGTAAGAAGGAACTGCAGAGCATATTGGTCAGTGCGTACACGACATTTCCTGCCGTACAAATACGGCCGGAACTGCTTACATGCGGAAATCACGGCATACAACTCTTGGCGGGTCACGCAATAGTTCAGCTCGGCCCCACTCAAGGTCCGGCTGGCGTACGCGATGACTCGTTCCGTCCCATCCTGTACCTGTGACAACACCGCGCCCAGCCCGCTGCTGCAGGCGTCGGTGTCCAAAATAAAATCGGTGGTAAAATCGGGGAAAGCGAGGGTGGGGGCGTGGGTGAGGTGATCTTTGAGAGTGGTGAAGGCCGTCTGGCAGGCCCCCGTCCACTGATAGGGGTGCTTAGGGGAGGTGAGTTGGGTGAGAGGGCGTGCAATCTCGCTGAATCCCTTTACAAATCGACGATAATAGGTGGCGAGCCCCAAAAATGATCTGATCTCCGTCAGATTCCTTGGCCGTGGCCACTCCACTACGGCGCGTACCTTCCCCGGATCGGTGTGCACGCCTGCCTCGCTGACGCAATGCCCGAGGTACCCCACCTCGCGTTGTGCGATGTAACACTTACGTGGCTTGAGCTTGAGATGAGCCGCTCGCATTCGCTGGAACACCTCTCGAAGCCTGGACCAATGCTCAGACAAAGATCTACTGAACACTATCACATCGTTCAAGTAAATCAGGCACTGTTCCCATTGCAAGCCCCGCATCACCAACTCCATCAGCCGCTGGAACGTCGCGGGCGCATTGGTGAGTCCGAACGGGAGTACTCGAAACTCGAATAGCCCCATCGGGGTGGTGAATGCGGTTTTCGGCTGATCCTCCTCCGCCATCTCCACCTGCCAGTACCCGGACGCGAGATCGAGGGTGGATAAATATCGCGCTCCGGCGAGGCTGTCGAAGGTGTCGTCGATGCGGGGTATGGGGAAGGCATCTCCGAGCGTGACTGCATTTAGTTTACGGTAATCGACACAGAACCGGGTTGACCCATCCTTTTTCGTTACTAGTACCACTGGGGCTGACCAGGGGCTCGCCGAGGGCTGAATTATGTTATCGCGAAGCATGTCCCCAACTGCCTCTTTGATTTGGGCGCGTTCGGGTGCGCCCACTCGGTACGCAGGGAGTTTGATGGGTCGGGCTGCACCGGTGTCAATTTGGTGCTTAACAAGATCGGTCCGACCCACGTCCGAGTCGTGTTCACTGAATACGTCGGCATACTCCCGCAGTAATTCGCGCTGCCGATCGGCCTCTCCCTTAGGTAAATCCACCCATGGTACATGTAACGCGTCGAGCAGGGGAATGACCTCGGCTCGGGGAGTCGGGCCGACTCGCCAGGCCAGGTCCTGGTCACCCTCAGGACGACCGGGGTCCTCAGCCCAGAGTGCGAACACCGAGTCGTTAGAGTGGCGTGCGTGCAGGGGGTGTACGGTGGCTATCGGGGTGCGCCGTCGCAGTGTCGCTGGGGTACTGTGGGGGTTAAACATCCGCATAAACAATCGGTCCCCATCTGCGTTTACCAACGTGGCGGATCCCACGACCCCATACCGTTTTGCCAACTCCGGGTGAGGAGTTAGCATTACCTCTCCTGATGGTCGGAGCGCGGGGTCGGTGGGGGATGTTGCCACCGGCACCAGCATCTCGGTGAGCGGCCCGATGGTGACTGCCGTCGCCAGGATAGCGGCCACAGGTACGAAGCGGGGGCACGTTGGTTCTCGTCTCAGGAACGGTATCCGCTCGCCGTTGCTCTCCATGGTGGCGCATCGCTGGCGGGGTTGCACGTTGAGTCCCAGCTTGTCTAAGAGGTCGGTACCTGCAATACACTCGTGACACAACGCACTCGACACGTAGAACTCCTGGGTGCACACCTGGCTGCCTATGCGGACCTCTAAGGTGGCCCTCCCCAGCAGCCCCATTCCGGCTCCGCTCGCCGTGTGCAGCGCGCGGTCCGGTGCCTGCAGGTGACGCACGTCGACCCCGATCGCGCTGCAGTGCGCTGCGCTCACAAGCGAGGCCACCGCCCCCGTGTCCAGCAGGATTCGGGTACGCACTCCGTTTACCTCCCCTTCCACCAGCGACGTGGCCCCCGTGATCCCCGCCACCAGCTCCCGCAGCCAGTCGCCAGGAGTCACCGTTTCCGTGGGCGTTGTTGCTGGAACCTGTGTGGAGATCACTCGCTCGCCATTATTCTCATTATCGTCTATTTGTATCGGGACCGCGTCGATTGCACCCCTAGTTGGTCCGCTTTCTAGGGGGCGTTGGAGTTTAACCCCCGCGTCTGCCTAGCTCGGGTGATTTCAGGACAGTCTCTCACTAGATGCCCTCGGCGGTCGCACATATAACATGCCCGGGGAGGGGGGGCGGCTCCGTAGCGGGTCCCCTGTCCGCTCCCTCTCCCTCCCCCAGTACGCAGTTGTCCCACATCGGACTCTAATTGGGCTACCCTCCCGGCCAGCCCCCCTACGGTCGAGCGTAGTTCCCCCATCTCAGACTGGAGGGTCTTCATATTTTTATTCGCTTCCTCGCGTACCTGGGTTACCCTCTCACCTACGTGGGTTACCCTCTCCCCTACCTGGGTTACCTTACCGTCCATTCGGTCTACTCGGCCAGCAATATCTCCCATGCCGGTCTGTAACCCAGCTACCCAACCCGGGGTTGTCTCGCGGGGTCTCTGGGCCTCTCTTGCCCGTCTCCCTATGGGGCTGGCGGGCTCATCCTCATCCTTCTCCTCGTCAGGGATCAGGCTCGCCACGGTGTACTCCTGTCCCGACCCTCGGAGCTGCGCGCGTTCGCTGGAGAGCTCCTCACACTCCAGCGCTTGCTCGACTAGGGTATCGAAAGGGAGGCCTGCGCTACTCTTTTTGGGCTGCCACCACGCGGTGCGAGCTAGGTACCTGAGTAGCTTGTCTGCAGCTAGCGCGTCAATGACCTCCTTCGAGAACTCTGGACGGGCGATCCGGGTTAGTGATCGCACGTCCTCAGCGTAGTCTCGGAAGTCCTCGCCAGTTTGGCGTCGGCGCGCCTCTAAGGCCGTCTTCGCCCGTATCACGTTGCGCGTGCCGAAACGCAGGTCTAATCTACGCATTAGTTCTTCTAGTTGGGTTTGCGCGCTTTCGGGTAGTGCCTCTACAAAGTCGGCTGCCCGCCCATCTAAGTTTAACGTAAGATGTCGCAACGCCTGCGCGTCCGACCAGCCATTAAGCTCTTTAGCCCGTATGATATTACGGGAAAACGCTTTCCATGTAGGGGTCCCCTGGCCGGTGAACACATGCCTTACCTTTGCGTGGAGTAGCGCGCCACCTTCCCGTAAAGATGTGAGGGTTCGTACGACTTCTGACACCATGTTGTTGGGGCCGCTGGTCCCCGAAGTCCCTCCCTGCTCCGTGCCTATGGCAGGGGCTCTGCCGTGCGCCGACCCCTCGCTGCTCTGCGAGCAGCTGCTGCCGTCGCTGGGCTCATCGCCCGACGGCTCCCCTCCCTGGTCCGTCCCTCCGCGAGCTCGTGTGAGAGGCATAGCTCGCCGCACGCCCTCGTTCACCTGCAGACGCTGCGTTGTCTCTCCACGGATCACGCGCTATTAAATGGGGGTCAGGGGTCGGAGGGCGAACGACGCTGCCCTCACACTGCGCGAGTCCCGGCGGCGACAGACGGAGCGGGGACCTGAGGACGCACCGACCCCTTCCCCCACACTACGAGCGCACACACCTGCACACACGCGACACCCACTCGTGCGCCGCTCTACGCAGCGCTCACTCACGTGGCGAACCACTGTGTACACACGCGCACCCACACGTTCACACTGCTCGACAAGATCACGCGAGGCCACGCTTCGCTATTAATTATTTATTATTCGCTACCTGGTAACTAATGTTGAATCAGTGAGTCGACAAGGCTGGCCTATTCCACTAAATCTGTACCTATTCCTTATCTATCGGCTATTATCCTACTTCACCTTCTTACTCCCTGTTAGATGCCCACGGCGGTTCGTTGATCCCGTACTCGCAGCGTGCCTCGATGCGTCTCACGGACGTTCGGGTCGCTGGACTGGAGAGCGTCCTGTCGCCTGGCGCTGGAGAGAAGAGAGCCCGATTTCCCCTTTGCGCCCACTATTTATCCTCCCTACCTCAAAGGGATGCGGCTCTGAACAATGGGCTCGCGCCCCTCTGGCACGCGCACCGCGGTTCCGGGCGCCTGTGATATGCTAATCAGTGTGCGGCGTTGCGCGGCGTAAATTCTAATTAATCCCTTTCCCTCCCTAACAATGGTGCCTGCGCGCTCAAGCGTAATTATCCCAACCATCCGTGGCTATGCGCAAGAGCCCCTGCGGTCCCGCTACTCATGCTGTCCCGTCCCTCCCCTGCTTGCCCCGTCGACACGTGGGTGGTGTGTGTGGGGGATGCGCTTCAACCGTGGTGGCCGAATGCCCCTCGCCGCGGCCATACCATCTTAAGGCAGGTCGCAGCGCCGCGATGCAACGTAGCATCGGGGGAGGCCGTCCAATTCCCTGATCGCCGGAAACCGTGAGAGTTAATCCCGATAAGGGTTTCTCGGATAAAAACCGGTCGATCAGGTGACCTTCCCTTCCAGCTCTATGGGGGGGGGGGAAATGCGTGCGGGTGTGTTCATGTGAGGTGAGGTGAGGGGGACGAGGGGTTGGCTCCGTTGCTTGGTGGTGGCGAGGTCGGGGATGGGGCGCCTGCCGAACGGCTTCGTGGCGGCGGCATCACAACACCTCCACTAAACACTCACGCACACCTCCACTAAACACTCACATGCACCCCCACTAAACACTCACATGCACCCCCACTAAACACTCACATGCACCCCACTAAACACACGCACACGTTTATTTCAGAATCCGAAAAAGTTCATTCCCCGAGTGAACTCCATTGAGCTGAGACCCGAAGAATTCCACAATCACACTCACTCATCCACAAAGACAAAGACCCCCCCCCCCCCGTATAGCCTTAACAGACTGTTGGGGCAAGTGTTGTTAGCGAGCACCTCTGAAGGCCAGCACGGCACACGAGGGGGTGGGTGGTCAGCACCACGCCCGGCCGGGGGTGGGGGACGTTGCGTGAGTGCGCAGAGTCATTAATTAGATCCCGACAGCTGTGAGCGGAGATTTAAAGTGTTACGTGATCGGCGCGGTTCGCGAGTGCAGGCGCGCTTGTTGTGGGGGGCACGCGTGTTGTGGGGGGCACGCGTGTTGTGGGGGGCGCACGTGTTGTGGGGGGCACGCGTGTAGTGGGGGGCGCGCGTGTTGTGGGGGCACGCGTGTTGTGGGGGGCACGCGTGTTGTGGGGGGCGCACGTGTTGTGGGGGGCGCGTGTTGTGGGGGCGCACGTGTTGTGGGGGGCGCACGCGCAATAACCCCCTAGGCGGTGTCTGACAGGCGCTGGTGCGGGGGGGGCGGTCCCCCACCCGATCGGCGGGGGCCCGGGGGGCCCAGCGAGACGCGGCCGAGGAGGGGGCCGGGTGGAGGGGGCGGACTTCGCGCCCCGCCCGCTCGCGGGGAGGGGGCATCAGCCCCGACAGCTGTGTCGGGTGGTGGTGGCGGGGTTAACGACACATTTAGATGTTTACGCGATCTATCCCAAAAGGCCTGTATCATGGACGACATTGGTCGCGAAAGCGTTAAACTCTCAAGACATTCGCCCTCTCACGACCCGGCTCTCGTTATCTCGGTCTGACGTCATCGGCGCCCAAAGCCAGTGGGGAGGTGTCCCCCGCTCGTGACGTCATGTAACCACGTGCCTCCGCGTGACGTAACTCCTGCTTCTTTCCTAAACCTTATTTGTGCACAGACACGCCAAAATCACTCCGACGATCACATTTTTATTATGTATCCCAGCGGTTCGTTGTGTCCGTCTTCAGCAGTAACTATTCAATGGCGGTGAGCGGGTGTCACCCGCTAGTGACGTCACGTCACTTCCATCCCGCGCGTGACGTCCCGAGACCCCAGGAGCTGCAGCTCAGCGCGCCTCTCGCTGTGACCCAGGTGCGTGTTGGTGGTGGTTGTTGTTCTGATTGTTGTTCTGATTGTTGTTGTTGGTCAGCCAGCTAAAGCCTCGCTTCTGCTTCCTCTCGCGGTGATATCGATTCTGAGTAGCAGCAGCAGCTACGGATCGATGTCCAGGTTGTGATTGGTACAACGGCGGGGCCTAGCCATGCAGGGGCTTGCCTCCTGCCCTTGCCTGACGTTATCTCGCGTTCACTCTCTCTACGTGAGTGTCACTGTTAGTCTACAGCTGCCTCCTGTCTCGCTGTGTCTCTCTCTACGTGAGTGTCACTGTTAGTCTACAGCTGCCTCCTGTCTCGCTGTGTCTCTCTCTACGTGAGTGCCACTGTTAGTCTACAGCTGCCTCCTGTCTCGCTGTGTCTCTCTCTACGTGAGTGTCACTGTTAGTCTACAGCTGCCTGCTGTCTCGCTGAGTCTCTCTCTACGTAGTGCCACTGTTAGTCTACAGCTGCCTCCTGTCTCGCTGTGTCTCTCTACGTAGTGTCACTGTTAGTCTACAGCTGCCTCCTGTCTCGCTGAGTCTCTCTCTACGTGAGTGTCACTGTTAGTCTACAGCTGTCTCCTGTCTCGCTGAGTCTCTCTCTACGTAGTGTCACTGTTAGTCTACAGCTGCCTCCTGTCTCGCTGAGTCTCTCTCTACGTAGTGTCACTGTTAGTCTACAGCTGCCTCCTGTCTCGCTGTGTCTCTCTCTACGTGAGTGTCACTGTTAGTCTACAGCTGCCTCCTGTCTCGCTGAGTCTCTCTCTACGTGAGTGTCACTGTTAGTCTACAGCTGCCTCCTGTCTCGCTGAGTCTCTCTCTACGTGAGTGTCACTGTTAGTATACAGCTGCCTCCTGTCTCGCTGTGTCTCTCTCTACGTGAGTGTCACTGTTAGTCTACAGCTGCCTCCTGTCTCGCTGAGTCTCTCTCTACGTGAGTGTCACTGTTAGTCTACAGCTGTCTCCTGTCTCGCTGTGTCTCTACGTGAGTGTCACTGTTAGTCTACAGCTGTCTCCTGTCTCGCTGAGTCTCTCTCTACGTGAATGTCACTGTTAGTCTACAGCTGCCTCCTGTCTCGCTGTGTCTCTCTCTACGTGAGTGTCACTGTTAGTCTACAGCTGTCTCCTGTCTCGCTGAGTCTCTCTCTACGTAGTGTCACTGTTAGTCTACAGCTGTCTCCTGTCTCGCTGTGTCTCTCTCTACGTGAGTGTCACTGTTAGTCTACAGCTGCCTCTTGTCTCGCTGTGTCTCTCTCTACGTGAATGTCACTGTTAGTCTACAGCTGTCTCCTGTCTCGCTGTGTCTCTCTCTACGTGAGTGTCACTGTTAGTCTACAGCTGCCTCCTGTCTCGCTGAGTCTCTCTACGTAGTGTCACTGTTAGTCTACAGCTGTCTCCTGTCTCGCTGAGTCTCTCTCTACGTGAATGTCACTGTTAGTCTACAGCTGTCTCCTGTCTCGCTGTGTCTCTCTCTACGTAGTGTCACTGTTAGTCTACAGCTGCCTCCTGTCTCGCTGTGTCTCTCTCTACGTGAATGTCACTGTTAGTCTACAGCTGCCTCCTGTCTCACTGTGTCTCTACGTAGTGTCACTGTTAGTCTACAGCTGCCTCCTGTCTCGCTGTGTCTCTCTGTACGTGAGTGTCACTGTTAGTCTACAGCTGCCTCCTGTCTCGCTGTGTCTCTCTACGTAGTGTCACTGTTAGTCTACAGCTGTCTCCTGTCTCGCTGAGTCTCTCTCTACGTGAATGTCACTGTTAGTCTACAGCTGTCTCCTGTCTCGCTGTGTCTCTCTCTACGTAGTGTCACTGTTAGTCTACAGCTGCCTCCTGTCTCGCTGTGTCTCTCTCTACGTGAATGTCACTGTTAGTATACAGCTGCCTCCTGTCTCGCTGTGTCTCTCTATACGTTAGTGTCACTGTTAGTCTACAGCTGTCTGTCTCGCTGTGTCTCTCTCTATGTAGTGTCACTGTTAGTCTACAGCTGTCTCCTGTCTCGCTTAGTCTCTCTCTACGTGAGTGTCACTGTTAGTCTACAGCTGTCTCCTGTCTCGCTGTGTCTCTCTCTACGTAGTGTCACTGTTAGTCTACAGCTGCCTCTCGTCTCGCTGTGTCTCTCTCTACGTGAATGTCACTGTTAGTCTACAGCTGCCTCCTGTCTCGCTGAGTCTCTCTACGTAGTGTCACTGTTAGTCTACAGCTGTCTCCTGTCTTGCTGAGTCTCTCTCTACGTGAATGTCACTGTTAGTCTACAGCTGTCTCCTGTCTCGCTGTGTCTCTTTTTACGTAGTGTCACTGTTAGTCTACAGCTGCCTCCTGTCTCGCTGTGTCTCTCTACGTAGTGTCACTGTTAGTCTACAGCTGCCTCCTGTCTCGCTGTGTCTCTCTCTACGTGAGTGTCACTGTTAGTCTACAGCTGCCTCCTGTCTCGCTGTGTCTCTCTACGTAGTGTCACTGTTAGTCTACAGCTGCCTCCTGTCTCGCTGTGTCTCTCTCTACGTGAGTGTCACTGTTAGTCTACAGCTGCCTCCTGTCTCGCTGAGTCTCTCTCTACGTGAATGTCACTGTTAGTCTATAGCTGTCTGTCTCGCTGAGTCTCTCTCTACGTGAATGTCACTGTTAGTCTACAGCTGTCTGTCTCGCTGTGTCTCTCTCTACGTAGTGTCACTGTTAGTTTACAGCTGTCTCCTGTCTCGCTGAGTCTCTCTCTACGTGAGTGTCACTGTTAGTCTACAGCTGTCTCCTGTCTCGCTGAGTCTCTCTCTACGTGAGTGTCACTGTTAGTCTATAGCTGCCTGTCTGGCTGTGTCTCTCTACGTCAGGGGTCTCAAACTCAAATTACCTGGGGGCCGCTGGAGGCAGTATCTGGGTGAGGCTGGGCCGCATCAGGTATTCCACAAAAAAAAACTTTGCTAAAAAAATCCAAACTTCTCAAATGTCATTACTAACAGTTATTTAACTTCAATGGGTTCTTCTGAACATGAATAGAATATTGAAGAACATGAACGGTTCTTCTGAACATGGCTTCTCTTGCCTACTTCCTGCTGCCAGAGACCTGGCAGCGCTTCCTCTCACATAGCTGAGCCACATTTGGCTTGAGGGAGGAAGCAGTTGAGACCCTCAGTATGGCTTGAAGATGATCATCAGTAAGTCTGGACCTGTACTTGGACTTATTGAAGTTCAAGGTGGAGAAGAGCTTTTCACACAAATATGTGCTCCCAAAAAGGCACATGGTCTGCTTGAACATTCGGGAAAGCTCAGGGAAGCTGGGGTTCAATTCTCGCAAAAATTGCCCAAGCTTGTCTTCTTTTCCACTCACCTCCCTGAACTTGGTTTTGAGGTCAGAGTTGCACTGCAGGTCAATGAGCTCCATTTGAAGCACAGGAGGGGCATCTTGCACATCAAAGGAGAAGGGATCCGCAAAAATTTGAAAAGTGGCTCTGTGCGTCTTGAAGTCTGCAAATCTGTGACCAAATTCCTTCTGTAGCCTCAAAATGGCATCAACATACTTCTCACCACTGAATGGTGTGCCTGCATTCAGGAGTGCCTTGCATGCTGGGAAATGGCAAAGGTTTGTCTGAGAGAGCTGGGCTTTCCATAACAAAAGTTTTGTGGAGAATGCTCTCACGTTGTCATAGGCAGCACTGACGAGCTGCCCCTGGGCTTGTAACTTATTGTTCAGTACATTCAGCTCATGCGTGATGTCAACAAGAAAAGCTAAGTCCATGAGCCATTTGGGATCACTTAGCACAGGAACAGCCACCTCATCCTTCTCCATGAAGGCTTTCACTTCTGCTCTCAACTCGAAAAATCTCTTCAAGACGTTTCCCCTGCTGAGCCAACGTACCTCGGTGAAGTAGAGCACATCCTCATATTCTGACTCCATTTCCTCTAAAAAAGTACGGAACATCCGGTGCTTTAAGCCCCTGGATCTGATTTGGTTGATGCATTTCACAACAACAGACATCACATTTTCAAACTTCAGGCATTTGCTGCAAAGGGCCTGCTGATGTATGATGCAGTGCAGAGCAATGGCCTCCTCCACACCCTCCTCTTCTAGTTTTCTTTGAACAAGTGCCACCAGTCCATTTTTCCTCCCTGTCATTGATGGCGCTCCGTCAGTTGTTATTCCAACAAACTTCTTCCATGGCAAACCGCATTCACAATGGCATCACACAGCTGGCAAAATATCTCCTGAGCGGTGGTGTGGCCATGCATTGGAATTACTGTGAGCAACTCCTCCATCACTTCAAAATTGTCATCAACACCACGGACATATATTGTGAGCTGGGCAGTGTCAGTGATGTCTGAACTCTCGTCAAGAGCGACTGAGTATGCATTGAAAAATTTGGCTTTCTCACGCAGTTGATCATAAATGTCACTTGACAGGTCAGAAATGTGCTCTGCCACGGTGTTAGCAGAAAGGCTGATGTTGCTAAACTGACCTTTCTTTTCCGGACAGACTATACTTGCAGCCTGTAAGATGCACTTTTTGATAAACTCGCCTTCTGTGAATGGCTTTCCTGCCTTAGCAATCATCTCACTAACCATGTAGCTTACTTCGACTGCTGCATTATTCTCTTTGGTTGCTTTCTTGAAGACATTTTGTTGCCTCAGTAGACATGTTTTAAGATTGGCAACCCGGTTGGCTCTCTCATCTCCCTGGTATTTTGCATACTCCTCAGCATGTCTAGTTGAGTAATGACGTTTGAGGTTGTATTCCTTGTGCACCGCAACTTTTTCTGTATAAATAAGACACGTCGGGGTGCTCATGTGCTCAACAAAGAAATATTGTATCTCCCACTTTTCCTGAAATTGTCTGTGCTCGTCACCAACCTTTCTCTTCACTGCATGCTTTGAAAAAGACATGATTGGGGCTGTGTGACAAGATATATATTCATTCCACTTGCTGTCGCTCACGCAATAAAGTTTCAGTCAAGTGTTAAGCCAACCAGCGACGCACGGAGACATAATTTCCGCAAATTGACGTCATTTCCGCTTTTTCCGGTAACAACAAATGCGTAGATTATGGGGGGGGGTAATGCGTTCCCATCAGATTTCGTCCCCACACCCCAATCACAGGCAGACACAGCTGTAGCGGCTGCTACTATACACGCTTCTCTGTTCAAAGCACGGGGATCTGAGCCGGGATGAGCTGTGGATCTGCGCTTTGACGCGCTCCGGTGCGCGAACAGTGGAGAGCCGAAAGAGGGAGAGGAGAGGACTATATGAGGCAGCGTCATTGTGTGACCACGGGGTTCAAATGCTGCTGGCCACTGTCGGGGCTTTCATTGCCTTCAGTCACATCATCACATTTTTCTATCCATTTTTGTGCTTACTTTGTGCCGGCGTGTTGGCTTGCCTGCATTCCGGGACTTATTTGAGCAGATCCGGTTCCTCTCGTATCGAAAAAAATATGAATATTAAAAAAGTTTTTTAAGAAATGATTAAAATAAAATATAACATTATAATGTAATCACTAGAATATTACGGAGCCCCTGTTGACATCGGTGGATGAATTACTAATTTGTGGCCACGCAATAACAAGATAATATAATAAGTTATATATAAAGCTTTTTCTTAGGTTTTTTCGGTAAAGTCACGTAGAAAGTAAAATAAAATAAAAACAAAAATCACGACGTTTCGGAGGCAACACAAGTCTCCGTCATCAGGTGGGACCGTCACAGCCAGATTAGCTGTATCAAGTGAGGCAATGATTCAAGATGTAATCCCTTAAAAGCGAGTTGAGGGGGGAGGGAGAGGGAGGGGGGAGCTCATCAGACTATGGTAGCCAATGAAAGGAACGTATCGGGAGGGAGGGGGGGCGAGGCCAAAAGGGTGGGCGATGGACGTGGAAGCGCTTGTGTGCAAGCGGCCAATTACTGCACACGCCAACCAATGGAGCGATTGTGCGCAAGCGGCCAGCCACTGCACCCGCCAACACAATGGGCAGAGAGGAGGAGGGGAGGTCTAATACACATGATAGACAAAAGAACGAAAATGATGATGGGTACAAACTTAGGGGGAGCTCATCAGACTATGGTAGCCAATGAATGGAACGTATCGGGAGGGAGGGGGGGCGGGGGGGGGGCGAGGCCAAAAGGGTGGGCGGCGGACGTGGAAGCGCTTGTGCGCAAGCGGCCAATTACTGCACACGCCAACACAATGGAGAGAGAGGGGGAGGGGGGGTCTGATACACATGATAGACAAAAGAACGAAAATGCCCATGTTTATACCAATGCTGGCTGAACAATGAAGAGAGTACTGTTAAAATAACTGGGGATGTTAACACTCGGTAAAGTACAGTGAAATAGTGCCTGTCAGATAAGATGGTCCAAAAAATTTGTGATTAAGTCTTTTTTGCGTGGTTGATAACATCTTTCCAATGATTACTAAGTTTGTACCCATCATCACGGTTGAAATTATGTCTGTGTTTGTATATTTGTATGGCTTCGTGTACAAACCTTTGATGGTAGCCGGGAGGTTTGCAGAGAACCTTGGTCTCGGAAAAGAATTTCATGAGAGCCCACCGAGTTGTAGCAATGATCGGCCACGGCAGAAGAATCAGTTCTGCCGTGTTTCAGATCTGACTTGTGCTCGCGGACACGATCAGAAACATGACGTTTCGTTTCTCCAATGTAGCAATCACCACAAATGCAACTCAATTTGTAGACTCCAGGATACTGTAAGTCAGGAACGACATCCTTCACAGATGGAATCAGATCACGGATTTTATGCACTGTACTGAATCGGACTTGGATCTTATGTTTGTTTAGAATTTTGGAGATCTTTTTGGTCACGCCAGCTATGTATGGTAACGTGATGGTTTTGGTCGGAGTTTCATGTGGCTGTTTCTGTGTGGTGGGAGAGACAGCTTGGCGGATAGTACGGTCAGAGTATCCGTTCATCCTGAGGGCCCGATGTACATGTCTTAATTCACCGGTCAGGTGGTGTTTGTCAGAAATGCCATGTGCTCTGTGGTATAGCGTTTTGATGAGAGAGTTCTTTTGAGATGGGTGGTGGTGGGAATCCGGTTTCAAGTAGGAGTCTGTGTGGGTGGCTTTTCTGTAGACAGAATGTCCCAAGGAACCGTCAGGACTCCTCTCAAACAGAATATCCAAGAATGGTAGTTTATCGTCTTTCTCCACTTCCATGGTGAATCTGATGGATGGGTGTTTAGAATTGATGTGGTCCAAGAAGTGGTTCAATGCTGGGAGGCCATGTGGCCAGATGACGAAAGTGTCATCCACATATCTCTTCCACAGGGAAGGACGCAGGGTGGATGTCTGGATGGCGTCTGATTCAAACTTTTCCATGAATATGTTGGCTATAACTGGTGACAAAGGGGAGCCCATAGGGGTACCCTCATTCTGTTTGTAGATGGTGCCATTCCAGGTAAAATAGGTGTTGGTGAGGCAATGCCTAACCAGCGCAGGTGCATCAGAATTCAATCCATGTTGGACTAAGTCCTCAATTATTGTTAGGGTGTCCGGTACTGGGACTTTGGTAAACAAAGATACTACATCAAAGCTGACGAGGATGTCATCAGGAGATAGTACCATGTCCTTAACCATAGAGACTAATTGGGTTGAGTTGAGTACTGCTGAAGAGGTCTTGCCTGTGAAAGGGAGCAGAGTATCTGATAGAAAACGGGCTAGTTTGTACGTAGGAAAGTTTATCGTCGACACAATGGGTCGTAGCGGGGTGCCTTCCTTATGGATTTTGGGAAGACCATAGAGTCTGGGAGGTCTTGCCGCCGATGGTTTTAGAGAGGGACATTTGCTTGGTTCGATTAGGGAAGTCGAACTCGTGATGATACTGTTGGTTTTCGTCGTTAGGCTTTTAGTGGGATCGTTTTTAATTTTGGAGTAACTCCCATCATTAAGAAGGTCCAGGATTTTGTTGTTGTATGAATCTTTATCCATGATGACCGTGGCATTGCCCTTGTCTGCCGAGAGGATGACTATATCATCTCTCTTTTTTAGGTCCGCGAGTTCAGAAAAAAAAAAGAGAGATGATATAGTCATCCTCTCGGCAGACAAGGGCAATGCCACGGTCATCATGGATAAAGATTCATACAACAACAAAATCCTGGACCTTCTTAATGATGGGAGTTACTCCAAAATTAAAAACGATCCCACTAAAAGCCTAACGACGAAAACCAACAGTATCATCACGAGTTCGACTTCCCTAATCGAACCAAGCAAATGTCCCTCTCTAAAACCATCGGCGGCAAGACCTCCCAGACTCTATGGTCTTCCCAAAATCCATAAGGAAGGCACCCCGCTACGACCCATTGTGTCGACGATAAACTCTCCTACGTACAAACTAGCCCGTTTTCTATCAGATACTCTGCTCCCTTTCACAGGCAAGACCTCTTCAGCAGTACTCAACTCAACCCAATTAGTCTCTATGGTTAAGGACATGGTACTATCTCCTGATGACATCCTCGTCAGCTTTGATGTAGTATCTTTGTTTACCAAAGTCCCAGTACCGGACACCCTAACAATAATTGAGGACTTAGTCCAACATGGATTGAATTCTGATGCACCTGCGCTGGTTAGGCATTGCCTCACCAACACCTATTTTACCTGGAATGGCACCTTCTACAAACAGAATGAGGGTACCCCTATGGGCTCCCCTTTGTCACCAGTTATAGCCAACATATTCATGGAAAAGTTTGAATCAGACGCCATCCAGACATCCACCCTGCGTCCTTCCCTGTGGAAGAGATATGTGGATGACACTTTCGTCATCTGGCCACATGGCCTCCCAGCATTGAACCACTTCTTGGACCACATCAATTCTAGACACCCATCCATCAGATTCACCATGGAAGTGGAGAAAGACGATAAACTACCATTCTTGGATATTCTGTTTGAGAGGAGTCCTGACGGTTCCTTGGGACATTCTGTCTACAGAAAAGCCACCCACACAGACTCCTACTTGAAACCGGATTCCCACCACCACCCATCTCAAAAGAACTCTCTCATCAAAACGCTATACCACAGAGCACATGGCATTTCTGACAAACACCACCTGACCGGTGAATTAAGACATGTACATCGGACCCTCAGGATGAACGGATACTCTGACCGTACTATCCGCCAAGCTGTCTCTCCCACCACACAGAAACAGCCACATGAAACTCCGACCAAAACCATCACGTTACCATACATAGCTGGCGTGACCAAAAAGATCTCCAAAATTCTAAACAAACATAAGATCCAAATCCGATTCAGTACAGTGCATAAAATCCGTGATCTGATTCCATCTGTGAAGGATGTCGTTCCTGACTTACAGTATCCTGGAGTCTACAAATTGAGTTGCATTTGTGGTGATTGCTACATTGGAGAAACGAAACGTCATGTTTCTGATCGTGTCCGCGAGCACAAGTCAGATTTGAAACACGGCAGAACTGATTCTTCTGCCGTGGCCGATCATTGCTACAACTCGGTGGGCTCTCATGAAATTCTTTTCCGAGACCAAGGTTCTCTGCAAACCTCCCGGCTACCATCAAAGGTTTGTACACGAAGCCATACAAATATACAAACACAGACATAATTTCAACCGTGATGATGGGTACAAACTTAGTAATCATTGGAAAGATGTTATCAACCACGCAAAAAAGACTTAATCACAAATTTTTTGGACCATCTTATCTGACAGGCACTATTTCACTGTACTTTACCGAGTGTTAACATCCCCAGTTATTTTAACAGTACTCTCTTCATTGTTCAGCCAGCATTGGTATAAACATGGGCATTTTCGTTCTTTTGTCTATCATGTGTATCAGACCCCCCCTCCCCCTCTCTCTCCATTGTGTTGGCGTGTGCAGTAATTGGCCGCTTGCGCACAAGCGCTTCCACGTCCGCCGCCCACCCTTTTGGCCTCGCCCCCCCCCGCCCCCCCTCCCTCCCGATACGTTCCATTCATTGGCTACCATAGTCTGATGAGCTCCCCCTAAGTTTGTACCCATCATCATTTTCGTTCTTTTGTCTATCATGTGTATTAGACCTCCCCTCCTCCTCTCTGCCCATTGTGTTGGCGGGTGCAGTGGCTGGCCGCTTGCGCACAATCGCTCCATTGGTTGGCGTGTGCAGTAATTGGCCGCTTGCGCACAAGCGCTTCCACGTCCATCGCCCACCCTTTTGGCCTCGCCCCCCCTCCCTCCCGATACGTTCCTTTCATTGGCTACCATAGTCTGATGAGCTCCCCCCTCCCTCTCCCTCCCCCCTCAACTCGCTTTTAAGGGATTACATCTTGAATCATTGCCTCACTTGATACAGCTAATCTGGCTGTGACGGTCCCACCTGATGACGGAGACTTGTGTTGCCTCCGAAACGTCGTGATTTTTGTTTTTATTTTATTTTACTTTCTACGTGACTTTACCGAAAAAACCTAAGAAGATGATTCCTTGCAGTCACGAAAGCTTCAAATCTAGAATATAAAGCTTTCTTAACAACAGCATCACAATTTCATAAAATAATAACAAATGCAGACTTCTAAGATGAACCAAAATAATTATGCACATCGTCATGTACAGTCTGTGGCTCGGTGCGTAAATGTCACCACCAGAGGATGAGGGAATTTAAATCATTAAAATTCATCCACACATATCAGGTGTAAATAATAATGTAAAACAGCCCAGACTGTAAAATGTAGATATTAGCTCAATGACGTGTTATAAACTGCTGCGGTTTAGAATAATCCGTCTGTGTAAAGAAGCTCCCAAAACCTCACAGCGCAGCGTGTGCGTAAAGGAGCCGTGGTGTCCCTTGAATTTGCCTTCAATTTAACAAATTGTGTGTGTATGTGTGTGTTCCGTTCGTTTTCTCCGCTGGACACAGAAGTCGCCTTTGCTCAAGATGCCACTTTATTAATCACTGACACAAAGACTGATACCGTCACTGCAGTATAGCCTAAATAAGTCCCACTGCATTGTAAGTGGCATGTGTATGCTATTTTAAGCGTCGTTTTATGTGCGTTCCGGGACCTGTGCTCGTCGTACCTGCGCTGTCATATGTACTTAGCGTTCCGGCACCTTGTGATTTACAAATGAAGCACTGGATACATCATGACCTGCGCGAAAGAGGGTGGAAAACTATGAATTTCACCCTCCTGCTCTCCGCACATCCAAAGCCACTCTTTTCTCTCCCGGCTCTCTCTCTCACTCACTCTCACACGTACACAAACACACACACACACGACCCCGCTCCCCATGTCACTCACATGCATGCCGCATTCACTGGACAGGCACACAGTAGGAAACCAGAACATCATAACATTGTCCCACACAGCAGCTAACAGCGGGGTTGCTACAATATAAAACTCGCTGTCCCGAGGGCCGCAATTGGCCCGCAGGACGCGAGTTTGAGACCCCTGCTCTACGTGAATGTCACTGTTAGTCTACAGCTGTTTCCTGTCTCGCTGTGTCTCTACGTGAGTGTCACTGTTAGTCTACAGCTGCCTGTCTCGCTGTGTCTCTCTACGTGAATGTCACTGTTAGTCTACAGCTGTCTCCTGTCTCGCTGTGTCTCTCTCTACGTGAGTGTCACTGTTAGTCTACAGCTGTCTCCTGTCTCGCTGTGTCTCTCTCTACGTGAGTGTCACTGTTAGTCTACAGCTGTCTGTCTCGCTGAGTCTCTCTCTACGTGAGTGTCACTGTTAGTCTACAGCTGTCTCCTGTCTCGCTGTGTCTCTCTCTACGTGAGTGTCACCGTTAGTCTACAGCTGTCTCCTGTCTCGCTGAGTCTCTCTCTACGTATCACTGTTAGTCTACAGCTGTCTCCTGTCTCGCTGTGTCTCTCTCTACGTGAGTGTCACTGTTAGTCTACAGCTGCCTCCTGTCTCGCTGTGTCTCTCTCTACGTGAGTGTCACTGTTAGTCTACAGCTGCCTCCTGTCTCGCTGTGTCTCTCTCTACGTGAGTGTCACTGTTAGTCTACAGCTGCCTGTCTCGCTGAGTCTCTCTCTACGTGAGTGTCACTGTTAGTCTACAGCTGTCTGTCTCGCTGTGTCTTTTACTACGTGAGTGTCACTGTTAGTCTATAGCTGCCTGTCTCGCTGTGTCTCTCTACGTGAGTGTCACTGTTAGTCTACAGCTGTCTCCTGTCTCGCTGTGTCTCTCTACGTGAGTGTCACTGTTAGTCTACAGCTGTCTCCTGTCTCGCTGTGTCTCTCTCTACGTGAGTGTCACTGTTAGTCTACAGCTGCCTCCTGTCTTTATTTTAACTGGAGAATGAATCCAATGAGCTATGAAGCTCTTTCACAGATGTCAAGTCGGGGTGGGTCAGAACGTTACAACAAGAAGCAATACAAAAATCGATAGGAGTCCAAAATATAGGAAAGGTATGCATGTAAAATAAACTAAGTACCTTTCACGCGACGGTCAATGGTAGAGTGTATAGCAGATTGTATAATAATAAATAGTATAAAAGTGTAATGTTTAATATAATGTATAAGGTAATATATAGTATCGTAATTGTATAGTGAATATACAGCAGTGTGGTATACAGTAGTGTGGATAGAATAATACATAGTGTAATATTACACTATGTATTATTTTAAGGTATAGGGTGGTGTATAGTAATGCAGTATATAATTTAATGTTGGGTTTGTCTATGGCAGTATATAGTACGGGGTAGACCCGTGTGATGTAAGAGAAAAAAGTTTAGCTGGAGGCATATTATATTTTTGCGACATGTAATGTATGACTTACTATTAGTAGCTCAGCTTATTGGAGAGTATATTTAGTATATTGATGATACTGATGTAGTTTATATGAAAGTTTTTTTTTACGTGGTGGTTTAGCTGCTGCAGCCCCTTACTATTAAAATTCCTTCCCTCTTACTGCTAACCCTACTCCCTCCCTTTGATGCTGCTAATCCTGGATACTGTATAATGCACGGGCATAATATGACTTTGAAACCCCCCCCACCTCCTACACATTCCACAAGTAGTGACTAATCCCATATCTGCATTTCCCATAAATATGCTAAATTCCTCTTGATATGCAAATTCCTTTGTCAAGGCGCCCCTTCCCCCTCCAACCCAGCTTAAATATACGCTGCCAAGCCTGGTGGTGCCCATTCAGATGCTGTCTTTCCGACAGACCTGTTCTTCACCTGAGGACGGCTGCTTGCATTGTGGCCGAAACGTCGTGAGAATAATTTTATTGGTTTATTTTTATTATTTTATTATTTCCCTTCTACATGACTTTACCGAAAGAACCAAGAAGATGAATCCCTGCAGTTACGAAAGCTTTAAATCGAAAAATAAAACATAGGCCATTAACCTTATGCTTGACAAAGTACGATCCGAGGGAAAAATTGCAATTGTTTCTGCCATGTCATGAATAGCAAGCACTCACTTGGAAAATGGCCAAACTCTTTATTCAAGATATCTCTAGATATTAAACCATAGAGTCCACTTGTAACTTCACCAGAAGAAATGCTATGGGTCACTTGATGCAAAAAGCTCATCTCCTGGTGATAGTTGAAATCAGTATGGGCCATCACTTTACATTGTAATGCCTTGATTGCCAAATTGCAAGATGTGAAAAAAATAACATGCCTTTTGGAGGTCTTACAATCCTTTAGGCCGGAAATTAAAAGCAAATCTTGCATGTGTTTTGTCATGGAGGGAGACCTCAAATAGTCCAAGCAATGTTGAATCAATCAGTGCTTTGGTTACATGTAGTGCAACTGAGACTTCAAACCAACATGCGAATTGCCACAGCTGCAGAAAATTCTGATGAAGCCAAGTTCACCAAATGTTTAACGGATGTTGGAAATGGAAAGGTAACTGTGGATATATTACTTGTCCATTTAAAAAGTCAAATTTCAAATAAATACCGACTTTCATCTGAAAACATTTGCAATCTCTGTTATTATGTCTATGATGGCCTAAGGGAGGCCATATGGGGTGCAAACCATGCCATCAGTTCTCATAGAAAGAGTGTTGTTGATTTGATCAATTCAATGATGATGAACTATTTTCCTGATGAAGAAAACAGTCTACAAAAGCTCAGATACAGTGGATAATGAAATAATCTATCCTTTTGAATTCATCAACCATTCTGCATTTCTACCGCACTTGCTCAAACTGAACGTTGGCTTCTGCATTATACTCCTTCGGAATTTAGACACTGTGACGGAACACGCGATATCATCTTGACAATGAACAATTGCATAATTTATCAAAGCCATTGTTGTAAGTGGACCCCACTTTAAGGAGAAGCTATTGTCCTTCATTCCTCTGGCTCCAGCTGAAAAGAGATTTCTATTCTCAATGACACAAGATAATTTCCAATTCATCACACTTTTCAAGTCACCGCCAACAAGAGCCAAAGATAAACACGGCAGAAAATTGGAATCTTCCTTCTTTAGTTACTGTCTTTTACAATTTACCATATACTTGCCTTATCTTAGCCTTCATAGGTTACAATTGAAGCCCAAAGGCACCTAAGCCCTCCTGCAGGACCTATGAGATGAGGGCCTGTAGGCCCCAACATCTTCTAATTATAAAATAACACGAGAAAATGTGGTTATAATCAACAAAGTAAATTAAAATAAATGTTAAAGTATTTAATAATAGTTTATGAACTTAAATTATGATGATGCTGCACAGTCTATGTCACTTAATCTCATCACTTTCTTTCTCTCTCGCTCACTCGATGCAGTTTTGTAGCGTTCCAGATGTAATTCACAGCCAAAATCGCAATTTCGTGAATATCGAGGGAACACTATATATCTACTGGGTGTACTTCATGTGAGTATGTAATGCATGTGTGTATATTTTCTGTAATTGGTGTGTATACCTGCTGGGTGTACTGCGTGTGAGTGCAATGTATGTGTATATTGTATGTATTTTGCACTTTCACACCATATGTAGCCAAACGTGCTAATCGGAGGTGCATATTGTATGTAATGTATGTTTGCTGGGTGGACTGCATGTGTGTGTTTAATGCTTGTATATTTGTTTGGTGGACTGCGTGTGTGTAATGTGTGTGTGTATATCTGCTGGATATACTGCATTTCGGTTTTTAAAGCGTGCATATATTGTGTAGAATGTGTATGTATATTACGTGTAATGTATATCTGCAGAATCAGTGAGATGGAGCAAAGACCCAAGACGCCGCCCAGTGCTGGAACACACCAATGTGACCAGTGTCCATATGGCATGGACCAGACTGGACACATGCATCTGCACCAGAAATCACACACAGCCAAGAAGCCCTTCAAATGCACTGTGTGTGGGAAGGCATTTGGAAAGTCAACACAACTTCAAATTCACTATAGAACACACTCAGGCGAGACACCCTTCAAGTGCACTGTGTGTGAGAAGGCATTTAGACAGTTATCACATCTTCAAATGCACCAGAGAACACACACTGGTGAAAAGCCCTTCAAATGCATTGTGTGTGGTAAAGCTTTTAAACAGTCAGCATCTCTTAATGTTCATCAGAGAACACACACAGGCGAGAAGCCCTTCAAGTGCACCCTGTGTGGAAAGGCATTTGCTGAGTCAGGACATTTTTATAAGCATCAGAGAACACACTCAGGTGAGAAGCCCTTCGTGTGCACTGTGTGTGGGAAGGCATTTAGCCAGTCATCTTATCTTCGTAATCATCAGAGAACACACACAGGCGAGAAGCCCTTCAAGTGTGCTTTGTGTGGGAAGGCATTTGCACGGTCAGAAGCCCGAAAGAGGCATGAGAAGATCCACAAGGAAACGGAGGTGGAAACGAGAAGTGAAAATCAAAGTGCTGCATTGAGCCCATCTGGCATGGAACAAGAACCGGAAGACAACCCCAGCTTAGCAACGTGGCGAGCAGTGAAGGTGGAATGTGAAGAAGTGAAGGTGGAATGTGAAGATGTGAAGGTGGATTGTGAAGAAGTGAAGGTGAAATGTGAAGTAAAGGTGAAATGTGAAGGTGAAATGTGAAGATTTAGATTTGACTCCAGAACCCGACCTCCAGGTGGTTGGAGGCAGCGTGAACCAGGAGGAGCATTCGGACTGAGGGAGAGCGAGGCGACCCCCAGGAGTTTGTCGATATGGAGGTGTAGGTGGAGTTTTTGGGGGAGCGGTGTGTTGCGAGTAAAATGGATGCATACGAGTCGGTGGTGTACAGTGAAACATGGGAAGGGGAGTCGATTCTGCTCCAGAGCCACAAGCAGAAATTTGATATTTGAAACCAGTCCTGGCCAAGACAAAGGCGTGGGGCACCCACTGTTAAAGGCAGCTCAGTTGAGTATCACCAAGCAGGAGCAGCACCTGCGAATCTGCAGCACCAGCTGCAGCAGCAGAAGCAGTGAACAAGGGAGGATTTCCCAGCGGAGAGGACAATGTATTCATGAACGACATAAATATTCTCAATTGAGCAATATCCTGCACCTTATATGGAATGTGGCTTTGCGCCTGCCTCATGTGGTGTGCAGCAGTCTGGTTCTGGACAGCATACTGAAAGAGCTGCCCTTAGACTGAGCAGCAGATGGGGATTTGTGAGTTGCAGGGACTTGAAGGCCATCCTGACTCTACCAGCCTGAACCTGTTGACCCTCTGAGGCCTGTCAAATGGCATCTCGCTACTGTGCAGCTGTGTGTAGCTGTGTGTGCAGAAGTGCAGTGGCTGAGTGCAGCAGGACGCAGCTGCGTGTGTGGTGTAGCAGTGTATGTATGTTGAACTTATTTCACACCGTTCGCAGCCACTCGTGCTCATCGGAGGTGCTAGCAGTGTGCTATGCTGTGACAGGTGCACACTGTTGTTGTGCCAAGTGTTCACTGTGCTGGGTGCATGCGAGGACGGGCTTGTGTCGGGGCGAGGCGTGTGCGGGTTTTTATTATATTCCCTGTATTTGTTCTGGGGGTGTGGCATTGATTGCAACAACCGCACCTCCCTTTACTTGGTAAGAGCCAAAATACATCGCTCAAACCCCTAAATCTGTCTCGGCCCTGGTTTGTGCTGCCTTGCCTCCCTTGTTTGATATTGAGAGCCTCGGTAACCTTGAAGATTGCACGTGAACGGTGCACGTGTGGTTTGGATAAAACAAAATGCTGCTTAATCCAGAAACATCGGAGGTTCTGCTGGTTGACACTTAGGGTCAGTGGAAAGCATGAGTGGGAGGATCAGGTGTGGCGGTCGTGGACTCGAGGATTCAGTTTTCTACTCTTCTCAAGAGCCTCGGCACCATACTCAACTGCGTGTAAAATATTGTTAGGTCCTGCAATTTCAATATCGGGCTCTACGACATTCGACCACTATTGAGTCACATCATAGTCAATACAGTTGCGTGTAGCATAGTATCGACAAGGCTTGATTATTGCCACTTACTACGAGACATCTGGAAGAAAAAACATTACCAACCTGCAGCGTGTACAAAATTCCCTGGCATGTGTCGTGAGGTACTGCAATATCCGACCATGCCTGTCCAGTGCTCGCTGAGCTACAATTGGCATCTGGTTGCCGAACGAATACATTATAAGGCCGCACTCATTTCACGCAAAGTGCTTGCTACAAATAAACCACAATACTTAGGTGATTGTGTCAAGAGCATAAACCAGGGGTGTCCAAACTTTTTGCAAAAAGGGCCAAATTTGATAAAGTGAAGATGCCCGGGGGCCAATAGTTCCTTCTGAAATTGTTTTAACCACGAAAGTTACGTGAAAATACACTGTTATAAAAAAAAATTCAGTCAATTACCTTTAGTTTTCAAATGACAATGGAACCAAATATAAGCCACTCAGGCAGACATGAACAACTCTAAAAACACAATTCTGCCTTTCATTCAGTCAGATAACATTGAACAAACTGTATACAATACCTTATTTTCCATGAGTTAAATATCTTTGCCACATGAACATTTTAAACAGGAGTTATAAGTAATGCAAAGTGGTCTGTTATCATTAAACTTTAAAACAAGTAAATTTTGCCCTTGTCTTTTACAAGATCTTTCAGAAAGCAATAGTTTGTGTCACATCTACAGGCACATAACATCAACAGTTATAACCAAATCTTATTCAAGAGTTTAATAAAAAAAAAATGCCATAAGTCCAAGTGCATTAGTGTGCTTTCGGCTTTTCACTGTTAATAGTGACAGATGTTACCGTTCAAAACACTCAATTTCAGATTGGTCAAGGAACAGATAACTTGCTGACACTAATGAGAAGGGTGATACTAAAGAGACCAGGTCTGGCTTGAGGGCAGTGGTTGAGATGCGTAAAATGTCACGCAAGTGGGAGTCACTCATCCTTGACCTCAATCGGTTCTTGTTTAAGTTCATGACTGAGAATATTTGCTCACACAAATATGTGGAGCCGAATAAGCTCAGCATTTTCTTAGTGAATGACCGCATTTCTGGAAACCTGCTTTTGTCCAGCTGCCGGTAAACGTCAACAAGAGAACACTGCTGGTGTTTTCCGCGGCACTCATTGTCACACTGCAGCTGTGGAGGAGCATCATCAGGGTCCACGGAGAAGGGAGAAGAGAAAAGCAACATGTCCTTTTCAATAACTGCAAAGTCCCGAAAGCGTTTGTAAAATTCCACAGAAAGATGCAATAGCTATTGCATAACTCTTCATTTGCGCACCGATGTTGTCCTGTGGGAAACTGTCAATGACCTCTTTCAAAGCTGGGAAGTGCGTGGTGCAGGGCTCTGTTTGGGACAAGTGTCTTTGGAAAAGTTGCAGTTTGGTTCCAAAGGCCTTGATGTGAGCGTATAGCTGGCTCACCACTGCATCTTTTCCTTGAAGATTAACATTCAGCACATTCAGATGCTTCGTTATGTCAACCAAAATAGCCAGATTTGCCAGCCATACGGGATCGGACAGTTCTTCCATTGGTTGTCCCTTCTCACTCAAAAAATGTCCAATTTCCTCTTTGAGAGAGAAAAATCGCTGCAGTGCGGACCCCCGACTTAGCCACCTCACATCGTTGTGATATATTACGTCACCGTATTCAGCCTGGATGTCACGCAAGAACTGCTGAAACTGTCGGTATAGAGCTTTAGAATAAATATAATTGATTGCCTTTGCCACTGGTTTCATAACATCGTCAAATTTTAGATGTTTGGCGCAGAGCCTGCTGGTGAATGATACAGTGATGTTTAATAGCGTTACCTGCTTCTTCGCTGACTTTATTGCAGATCAGTGTGGACAATCCACTTCGCTCACCAGCCATGGCAGGTGCACCATTGGTAATGATCCCAGAAACTTTACTCCATGGTAGTTTCATATCATCAACAGCTTCACAAACAAATGAATAAATCTGTTCCTCTGGTTTGCCCTTTAAGGCTTTTGAGGTCAAGCAGCTCCTCTTGTCACGTTCATGTTGTCATCAACTCCTCTTAAAAAATAAGTAGTTGTGCAGTGTCAGATGCATCGGTGCTTTTGTAATGTAGTAACTCGGCGGGAGACGACTTCACGGGTAGCACACTCTTTTATTCACCAACTTCGTTTCACAGGTGACTAACACCCACTGTAGTTACTCGGGTGACTAACACCCACTTGGTTACTCGGGTGACTAACACCCACTTGGTTACTCGGGTGACTAACACCCACTTAGTTACTCGGGTGACTAACACCCACTTAGCTACTCGGGTGACTAACACCCACTTAGCTACACGGGTGGCTAACACCAGCCTACCCCACACGGTTCTCCTGGCTACACCAACACGGGCTCTTACGCCCCGTAGCCTCTCGGAACACACCCAGCCGGGGTGTCCCTCTCGACTCTGGGTCCCACAGTCCCGACCCACATGGGCGTCGGACCACGGGTCCCACAGTCTCGCCTCCGAGCCACACAGGGCCCCGGTCCCAACAAGGACAGCGGGACTAGGGGTCTCAGGGCACTACCTCTTCAACTCCGTCTTCGATCTTCAACTGGTTAACAACCCCGAGTGCTCTCGCGCGTCACCCTTTATACACCTCCTGCGGACGTCGCTGAGAGCACCCATCCCATTTGACCAATCACTGGGCGCTGGCTACGATCCTCTTTTCCCACAGTGTCAGCGCGCCTCACCACTCACGCCGCGCCGCCCCGTGATCTCTCCCGGCGCGCGCGTCCACACCACGCCCACAACGCGTGCCCAACCCCGCACCCCGTGCCGCCCCGTGATCCATCACTGTCGGCGCACGTCAACACCACCACTACATCACCCCCTACCACATAGCTCGCAGCCGACCCGGCTGCTATAAAAATATACAACACCCCCTACCCCCCCATGTGTGCCCCGTAACACAACAACAACATAACAACATAACACAACACGAACACCGCCATCCGCAAAAATCAGCAAATGCCACCACAACAACAGAACAATATGTACAATCCGGCGAGTGACAACAATAAATGTGTATGCCAAAAAAATATATTTTTTTTTTCTTTCTTCTGACTCGTGCAGCGTCCCATTCTTCCCGAGCGTCCCTTGAACGGGACATTACCCCGGCAGAGGGGGAACACGGCGGTGAGCCCGGGTTTAAAAATTTTATTATTTTTTTTTTCTTCTCATGAAAAGTGTTGTGTCCTAGCCCGAGTCCGCCTTGCCGGTCCGTCGTACGGCACCAGACGCGGTTGACCGTCCGGTGGTGCCGGCAGTTCAGGAAGGCACGGGCCAGGCATCGGGGATCCGCGCGTGCCGCGGGGTTCCGGTTCCCGACGGTCAACCGTCGTCAGGCCCGAGACACCTGGGGGTGGGTCAGGTGGAGACACGTGAGGATCAGCCTGCGACACATCCCTCCCCGAGTCGACGGTCACATCACACGCTCGGTCGTTACGGCACAAAACGGGGTCACGCGGTGCCGCGTAGGGTTTCAGTCGGGCGGGGTGCACGTACCAACGGCGTTTTTCCCATTTAATCTGTATACTCTGGGGTCGTGCAACCCGCACAATTTCCACCGGTCCCCTCCATGGTCTCAACAATTTGGGGGACGTAGCCAACGGTGCATGTGGACAATGCAGCCAGGCCTTATCGCCTGGTTTCCAATCGTGCGTATGCACCCTCCGTCCATGCAATCTCTCGTTCGCGATCTGCCGAGACTGCGAATTCAATCTCGCAGCCTCTCGCGCTTCAGCCAATTTGGCGATATTAAACTTGATGTGGTCTGCCAATTTAGATTTTGCACGTGGCTGGGAAATCCCCAGTTGGACGTCCATGGCCGGATCGGCCTCCCGCCCATACATAAGAAAAAATGGGGAAAACCCCGTCGCCGCATGAGGGGCCATTCGATAGGCCGCGAGCACCCCCGGTACCTGTAAGTCCCAATCAACCTGATCGTCGCAGACCTGTTGGCACAGCATAGACGTAATCGTCCTGTTCAGACGTTCAACCATTCCGTCAGTCTGCGGGTGGTACGGGGAGGTACGCACTTTCTTTGTACCCAACAGGTCGCACACCTCGCGCAACAAAACGCTCGAAAAATTCTTCCCTTGGTCCGTCAGCAAGCGTTCAGGGGCGCCCTTGTCCAAAACATAACCTTGGACAAAGGCGTCCGCCACTGCCGCAGCCGACTGGTTGGCGAGTGGCCATGCCATGGGCCAGCGGGTGAAGTACTCTACGCCAACCAGCAGGAACTTATTTCCCCTAGGTGTAGCGGGAAAGGGCCCCAAGATGTCTAACGCAACCAATTCGTTTGTGCGCGAAACCTGAATGGATTGCAGCGGTGGATTAGCCGCTACTGGTGGCGGCTTCCTTTGGGCGCACCTTACACATCCCTTAAGAATGTTCGCCACGTCGTTGCCCATCCCCGGCCAATAATAGTCTCGCTGGATTAGGGCGAGCGTTTTGTGAAAACCCAGATGCATGAGTCGTTCATGAGCAGCCAGAACGACCCTACCCCGCATAGCAAATGGCACAACGAGCGCGTGACGCCGGGACATGTCCCACTTCATCAAGAGGCCCTGTCTGCACACCCAGGAACCGACCCGCGTTTCCCCCCCCTCGGGAGCGTCAACCTTCCGACGTAGCGTGAGTAGGGAGCTGTCGGCCATTTGGAGACGGCCCCACTCGATGAGAGGCAACGCTAACAGCGAGTCCCTCCCCGTGGGAGCGTCGACCCCCGTAGTATCAGTGGCAGTGAGCACAACTTCCGCGGGGACGGCGACAGGGGGTTTACACCGCGCCGATCCCAGCAGACATGCGCATTCCGTGAGCGGCGGCAACCGCAACAAGGCATCCGCGTTCGAGTGGCGCAATCCCTTGCGGTAAATCGTCGTGAATTGGTAGTCCTGAAGGACCTCCAACCATCGGGACAATTGGCCGGATGGCTGCGCCACCCGCATAGCGTACTGGAGAGCCGCATGGTCCGTACGAACCGTAAATAGACGGCCGTAAAGATACGGCCTGAATTGCTGTATAAAAAACACAATCGCCAGCAATTCACGACGTGTCACACAGTAGCGTTGTTCCGCAGGGGACGGAACCCTGCTACCGTAGGCGACCACCCGTTCGACCCCCCCGACCACCTGTGAGAGCACTCCCCCGATACCCGTGTTACTGGCATCCGTGTCGAGCAAAAACGGTTGCGTGAAATCGGGGTAACACAAGGGGGGAGCCTGCACCAATGCGTCACGAAGGGAGCAGAACGCAGCCTCCTCTTCCGGCCCCCAGTGAAACCGCACACCTTTAGCCGTCAAAGCGTGCAGGGGCCTGGCTATGGTGGCAAACTGCTTGACAAAACGACGGTAATAGGAGGCGAATCCTATGAAGCTGCGGACTTCAGTGACCGAGGTTGGCGTTGGCCATGAGCTGACGCAGTGCGTCTTAGCAGGGTCTGTCGAGATCCCTGAACGACTAACGATATGGCCCAAGTACCTGACCAATTCCCGAAGCAGAAAACATTTAGCCGGTTTAAATTTAAGCTTAGCGGAACGCATCCTGAGGAACACCGCTCTCAGACGCTGGAGGTGCTCCTCAAAAGTCCGGCTGAAAACGATGATATCATCGAGGTAAATCAAACAGGTGTCCCATTGGAGGCCCGACAAAACCAATTCCATGAGCCTCTGGAACGTGGCGGGAGCGGAATGTAAGCCCATGGGCAATCGGTTGAATTCAAATAGGCCTCCCGGCGTCCGGAAAGCGGTTTTAGGTTTTGATTCGTTATCGAGGGGCAATTGCCAAAATCCCGACAGCAGATCGAGCGTCGAAAAAAACTGTGCTCCCGCCAAGGCATCCAGCGACTCATCCATCCTGGGGAGCGGATACGCATCGGCCATAGAGATTTTGTTTAGGCGGCGGAAATCGACACAGAACCGCAAGGACCCGTCCTGTTTTTTAACTAGGACGATAGGAGCACCCCACGGACTGGAAGAGGGCGAAATGATGTCGGCTGCCAACATGTCATTAACCACCGACTGCACATGCTCCTTCTCGGCTGGGCTGAGCCGGAAGGGATTCTGTCGAATAGGAGCCGCGTCCCCCGTAGCTATGTGGTGGCGCAACAGGTCTGTGCAGCCAATATCGTACTTGTGACTGCTAAACACGTCAGCAAACTCGAGTAGCAAGCCCCTCAATGCTCCCAACTGCACACTGGACAGGTTACTAGACCCGGCACACAACGAGTCCACCCACTCTGTCCCCTCCTCACTTTGAGGATGCGTATCGGCACTCAAATCCGCGTGAGCAACGAGCTGTTCCTCGACGGGTAGCGGCGCGGCGTGAGCCAGCACCGTTCCCTGTGTAATTACGGCCGGCCGCGACCCCGTATTCAGGACCATAACGAACGGCCCCCTTTGGCTCTGTTAGACGGCCCCAACAAAACTCCCTGTGCCCCCGCATCCACCCCGAGGGGTTTTCTCAACCGAAGGGGTACCAACATTTGCGATCCCGGGGGCACCCGTACAGTCTGAGTTGCCAGCGCCTGCACCGTCGCACAAACCGTGCGTATTTTAGTAGGGCTCGTCAAAAACGCAACCCGCCGTCCCGATGGAAGCTCAATGCAGGCTTGATCTATGAGAATTTTGATGGGCATTTTAGACAGAAAGTCCGTACCTAGTAAACAAGGAACGGCCAGCGATGATGATACAAAAATAGGACCCGCCAATTTGATATCGCCAATACAAATAGTCGCCCGAATCTGGCCGATGATTCCCAGGGATTCCCCGTTCGCCGCGTAAAATGGTACGTCCACCGGCAGAAGGGGTCGACATTGGACGGGAAGAATGTTATAAATAAGGTCCGAAATGATGGTGGCCGACGCACCCGTGTCCACAAGCACCCGGACCTCAACCCCGTCAATAAACCCCGTTACCACGGACGACCCGGCCGACGCAGCCACTATCTTGTGGGCCAATTCGGACCATTCGACTGCTTTCGGGCCGTGTACGAACCCCCCTCGCCGAACCGAACCCCCGGTACCCATATGCGGTCCCCGCACCGCCAAGCGGCGACCCGAACGTGCCGTGTATGGGGACCGAGCGTGTGAGGTGCCGCGACTTGCCGGGTTTAGTTGCGATGACTTGTGGCCCCGGTCGTCGTCCGGACGTGGTCCCATGGCGCGCTGACGCGGAGCCCGGCACCCGGCTGCGACGTGACCCCGAAGGCCACAGTTGTAGCAGACGACGAGGGACGTCATAGGTTTCGGTTGCTCCAGCTTGCGGGATGAACGTGTGGGCGAACGACCTCCCGTTCTCCACTCCCCCGGTCTCGATACAGTGAAGGCCTCCTCCCGAGCCGCAGCAGGCTGAGGCTCGGCGACCGTGGCAGCCACTGCCGCGTTCCCCGCCGATGCGCAGATGACCGTCGGCTTGCGCTTGAGGACCTCGTATGCGTGAATACTCGTGGCAATCCCCAGGGAGCAGATGTCCATTTCGTCCGCCGTATTGATGGGGACTCCCAAGCCGTGAGCCAACGCCAACAGCTGCTCCGTCACCATGGCGTCCTTCCCCTCCTTGTCCATGCGGGGAAAAGCTGCGTCCGCCAGGGCGAGCAGCGCCGTGCGATAGGCGAGCGTTGTTTCTCCAACCACCTTTCGCCGATCGTAGAACTGGTGGCGACAGGTCGAGGGCGGCCCGAACACTTTAGCCATTAGGTGTAGCGCGGCCTGGAGCGTTGAGCGGGACGACCTAGGGGCCGATGTGAAGGCTGCAAGCACGTCGTCGTCCAGCATCGCTGGCAGCGCGCGCAGGGCAGTGGTGTCGGACCACCCCGACATTTCTTGATGTGCGAGGAACCTTCGTTGGAAGGCTCCCCAGTCGCCCCCGTCTGCCTTGAACGCCGACAGCGCGGGCAATCGTTGCTGGAGGACCCGGTCGTCGACGTCGTCGAAACGATTTTCCCGCGCGCCGCTGTGGTTGTAGAAAATGTCGGCTCCGTCTGCAGGCGCATAATGGAGAGCTCCGGCGCGCGCCGATGACGCGGGCCGCTCTGAGTGGAGATCTCCGCCCACGTGGTGTCCGCGCTTCCCGCCAATTGATGGCGGACCCTCAAAAACGGCGCCAACTTCAAAACTTTTGGCGCGAAGCGCCTTCTGGCGGGATCCCTCCAGCCGCGCCACCTCCTCCAACCCCGCAGCCATCCCTCCGCCCGCTGGAACGGAGATCTCCGCCAAAACTGCAGCGGCGGCGAGCAGCAACTCCGCCAGGCGGGAGTGTGCGTCCTGTAGGCTGGTGTCGGAGGCGAGCGGAGCGTCGGCCATTGCCGCGAAGTGCTGCATCGGCGGCAACTCCTCGTCCTCTCCTCCCGAGGTTGGTGTCTCCGGTACGCCGTCGTCTTCCCGATCTCGCTCGTGGGTACGGGTAGTCTTCCTAGTATCCATTCTTCTTGAAGACAGGTTTACTTCTGACGCCAGTTGTAATGTAGTAACTCGGCGGGAGACGACTTCACGGGTAGCACACTCTTTTATTCACCAACTTTGTTTCACAGGTGACTAACACCCACTGTAGTTACTCGGGTGACTAACACCCACTTGGTTACTCGGGTGACTAACACCCACTTGGTTACTCGGGTGACTAACACCCACTTAGTTACTCGGGTGACTAACACCCACTTAGCTACTCGGGTGACTAACACCCACTTAGTTACTCGGGTGACTAACACCCACTTAGCTACACGGGTGGCTAACACCAGCCTACCCCACACGGTTCTCCTGGCTACACCAACACGGGCTCTTACGCCCCGTAGCCTCTCGGAACACACCCAGCCGGGGTGTCCCTCTCGACTCTGGGTCCCACAGTCCCGACCCACATGGGCGTCGGACCACGGGTCCCACAGTCTCGCCTCCGAGCCACACAGGGCCCCGGTCCCAACAAGGACAGCGGGACTAGGGGTCTCAGGGCACTACCTCTTCAACTCCGTCTTCGATCTTCAACTGGTTAACAACCCCGAGTGCTCTCGCGCGTCACCCTTTATACACCTCCTGCGGACGTCGCTGAGAGCACCCATCCCATTCGACCAATCACTGGGCGCTGGCTACGATCCTCTTTTCCCACAGTGTCAGCGCGCCTCACCACTCACGCCGCGCCGCCCCGTGATCTCTCACTCCCGGCGCGCGCGTCCACACCACGCCCACAACGCGTGCCCAACCCCGCACCCCGTGCCGCCCCGTGATCCATCACTGTCGGCGCACGTCAACACCACCACTACACTTTCATCGCAGGCTAATGAGAAATAATCAAAAGCCACTCCCCTGTCCCCCCAGTTGTCTCTGAATATCTGACGATATGTCCTCAACTCTCCGTGCCACAGTGTTGCGTGCCAGGCAAACATTAATAAATTCTTGTTTCTTCTCGGGGCAATTGTTCTCCACCATTTTCATGACACAGTCTTTGATAAACGCACCTTCAGTAAAATGTTTGCCATGTTTAGCTATTAACATGGCCACTTCGTAGCTAGCTTTGGTGATGTTTTCCTTTGACTCACAGGCCCGCGTGAAGAATCGCTGTTGCGATGCCAGAGCAGCTTGGAGTTGCTTCACTTTTTCAGCGTGGTCACTCCCTGTTAGCTTGTCGTATGTTGTAGCATGTTTAGTCTCGTAGTGTCTCTTTACGTTGAAATCCTTAAACAAGGCAACCGTCTCTTTACAAATTAGACAAACACAATTGCCTCGATTTTCAGTGAAGAAGTATTGTAATTCCCACCGCTCCTGAAAGCGGCGGCCCTCACTGTCAACTTTTCTCTTTTTTTTTGCAGTCACCATGGCAGAAATGATTCTAGAACGGTTCGTGGCACGGATGCAGAGCCAGAGAGCATTAGAATAATGCTGCCACCGTGTGGTGAAAGGAGGAATTACATCTTTAAAATGTTATGATTTATTTATTCTGACAGAGCTAGCGAGCCATAAATAACACATTATAAGACCGAAGCTGCGGGCCGTATGAAATCTGACCACGGGCTGTGATTGGCCCACGGGCCGGACTTTGGACATGCCTGGCATAAACCATCACACGGACTCCGGTCATTCTTGCAGATAATTTTGCCTGGCCATCGAACAGACGGTCACTGCATCGCACACTTTCAGATGTGCTTCTGCGACCACTCTTCTGATATTTGGAAGCCACTGGAGCTATGCACTTTTAAATCTAGATTGAATACTCATTTATTTATAACTGCTTTGTGTTTAGTTTGTCCTTCCCCGCACCTCTGATCAGCACAGTTGGTTATATATGTTTAACACGTAGGCTTTCGTGAGCAATATCCATAATAGAGGTTTTTTTGGGTTAGATCGTGTAAATATATAAATGCATCGTTAAAACCCACCATCACCCAACACAGCCAACCAGTAAGGGTTGTCACGTAAACAGAACGTGCCAGTTCGTCACTAGTACAGCACACCAGTGTGTTGGAGAGCCAAGCCACAACATTTACAATCTGAGTACGACGTTTTGCCAGAAATTATGACGAGCTTCATCAGGCGACAGCCAGATTTGTGGAGAAGTCTAACTGTTTCGTTCCTTATATAGAGGCGTAAATGTGGTGACCACACATTTATACTATTCTTCACCTTAGTGGGCTCCTTAGTACCATTGATGCCAAATTAGGTACTGACCGTCAGAGTGGTGTAGTGATTTGTGCACTGTGCTATAAATCTGGAAACCTGAGTTCGATTCCCGCTCACGGCCTGCACCAGTGGCGATTATGTCAACCGGTTCTGGGCTGCCCCTAGGTCGATTCAGCCTCAAATTAGTGTACCTGGTGCGATGTCACACATCGCTACTCGGGAGATATAGGCGGTCAAGCATGGTGCTGGCTACCCACCCATCGTGTCCATGCAGGCCTTCATCGGTGGCTCACTAATAGAACTTGACTCAACATGTTAAGTCTTGGAATTCTTGGACAACGCAGAGTAGGAGGGCCCCTGCACGTGTGAAGTGGAGTCTGAGAAGATCTGTAACCAGGAGCGTGACACAGAGTCTCCATTGCGGTCACCTTACAGGCTTTTCTCGCTACAATAATGCATGTGTAATGTAGTAACTCGGCGGGAGACGACTTCACGGGTAGCACACTCTTTATTTTACCAAACTCGTTCACAGGTGACTAACACCCACTTAGTATCTCGGGTGACAAACACCCACTTAGTATCTCGGGTGACAAACACCCACTTAGTATCTCGGGTGACAAACACCCACTTAGCTACCCTGGCGACTAACGCCCACTGAGCTACTCGGGTGACCAACACCCACTTGGCTACCCTGGCGACTAACGCCCACTGAGCTACTCGGGTGACCAACACCCACTTAGCTACTCGGCGACTAACGCCCACTGAGCTACTCGGGTGACCAACACCCACTTAGCTACTCGGCGACTAACGCCCCTGAGCTACTCGGGTGACCAACACCCACTTAGCTACCCTGGCGACTAACGCCCACTGAGCTACTCGGGACACTCCCTGCCCGGGGTGTCCGTCTTGACTGTGGGTCCCCAGCCCGACCCACGTGGGCGTCGGACCCCGGGTCCCACAGTCTCGCCTCCGAGCCACACAGGGCCCCGGTCCCTACAAGGACGGCGGGACTAGGGGTCTCGGGGCACTAGGTCTTCAGATCCGTCTTCTGGTCTTCAACTGGGTAACTCTCTCCGAGTGCTCTCGCGCGTCCCCCTTTATACCCCACCTGCGGACGTCGCTGCGAGCACCCATCCTATTCGACCAATCACTGGGCGCTGGCTACGATCCTGTTTTCCCACATCTCAGCATGCCTCACCACCCACGCCGCGCCGCCCCGTCATCTGTCACTCCCGGCGCGCGCGTCCACACCACGCCCACAACGCGTGCCCAACCCCGCACCCCGCGCCGCCCCGTGATCCATCACTGTCACAGTCGGCGCACGTCAACACCACCACTACACATGCACAGCCGGAGGCGTCATCCAGCCAGAGATGAACTTTCAGTAAATTGCTGATTTCCAAAGTCGTAGGGATGCCTTTTTGCGAATGTGTTACTCCAGTTTTCTGATGATGTATTTAGTGATAGTGAGTCTCCGCGCTAACTGCTGTTTTATTTTTACCTTTAAAGCATATTAATTATATTAAGTTTCGTGTACCTTAATTTTTTACATTGCATTTTTGTTTAAATCCCCTCCCATGGTCGTTATTTTCACGAGCAGCAGCTCGAATTGCGGTGATCGTTGATGAGCCGCTCAGGACTTTCACGCGGATGTCTCCACGCGGGCTGCCGGTGCCAGGCTTACCGCGACGGTGCTGATGAACAATCGCAACATCCGCTAGGGGCAGCCTCACGCTTGATTACATCCGGTCAGTCATCTGCCCAGGTTTTGGCTACGGCCAATGTCTACTTCACCGTCTTTGTTGACTATGAAGCATGCGGTGCTCCTGTTTTTCTGCTGCCGTTCTTGTTGTAGCTGTTCTTGTTCCTTCTTGATTTGAAGCTTTCGTGACTGTAGGAATCCATACTCTTTGGTTCTTTCGGTAAAGTCACGTAGGTATAAAATGAAATAAATCACGACGTTTCAGGCGCAACACAAGCGTCCATCATCAGGTGGGAAAGCATGGTCTGCTGCTGAGGCAGACGGACCATGCTCTTTGTTCTTGTGCCTGTTGCGGTTCTTGCTTCTATTATTGCTGTTGCTGCTGTTATTGCTACTGTTGTTGGTGCTGCTGTTGTTGCTGTTTCACATGGCAAGCGCAGGCTGCGTGTTGCAGCAATATGAGAAGCCCACGACAAAAAGCATTCGGTTTTAGCTTCTCTGTGTGTTGTGAAGCAGGAGCAGGCTACGTAGGTCGACAGAGAGAGGCCACAGAGGCAACTCGTCTTTGAATTTAAAACATAAACACTTAATTAAAGTAAAATGGTTAAGACGTTTGAGTAGGAATTAGTAAACTAAAAAGAAAGAAAAAGGATGAACATGAATACAGTAGTCTCATCTCTTCTCCAGCCTGTGTGGTGCCCATTTAGCCCCCTCTATCTGATCAAACACAAGCTGTTCAGGCATGCTTGCTGGACATGCGGGCTACGTGAACCAGCTAACGCAGCCTTGTCTGCCGGAGGAGCTCACCGATGGGACTTTGTCCAGATATTTCAAGGATTTGTGAGCTCCTCACACATTCCAGCCTGCAGGTTAAACCCAGGATGGATCGTAGGCTGGCGAGCCTGAATGTTTCGAGCCGGCATAGATATTCCATTAGCGGGGTCCAATTTTGCAAGGGTAGAAAATGGAGGGGAGATGACTGGTCGAGAAAACCCGGGAGCTTCGTGTGGAGCGAAAGACCAGGGACCTTCCACATGACAGTGTTAAGCAGCTGATGAAAAGATCATGCAAGCCCGACGACATCACGACGTGAAACACCTCTGATCAGAGACGCACGGAGTCGACTCCCTGACTCCACTTCCTGGTTCACCCCGCACCCCCCCCCGCACCCCCCCTCCACTCCCCCTCCCGCACCCTCCACTCCCCCCCCCCGCACCCTCCACCCCCCCCCCCGCACCCTCCACTCCCCCCCCCGCACCCTCCACTCCCCCCCCCGCACCCTCCACACTCCCCCCCGCACCCTCCACTCCCCCCCCCGCACCCTCCACACCCCCCCCCGCACCCTCCACTCCCCCCCCCCGCACCCTCCACTCCCCCCCCGCACCCTCCACTCCCCCCCCGCACCCTCCACTCCCCCCGCACCCTCCACTCCCCCCCCCCGCACCCTCCACTCCCCCCCCCCGCACCCTCCACTCCCCCCCCCCGCACCCTCCACTTCCCCCCCCCGCACCCTCCACTCCCCCCCCCCGCACCCTCCACTCCCCCCCCCGCACCCTCCACCCCCGCACCCTCCACCCCCCCCGCACCCTCCCCCTCGCACCCTCCACTCCCCCCCCCGCACCTTCCACTCCCCCCCCCCGCACCCTCCACTCCCCCCCCCGCACCCTCCACTCCCCCCCCCCCCGCACCCTCCACCCCCCCCGCACCCTCCACTCCCCCCCGCACCATCCACTCCCCCCCCACCCGCACCCTCCACTCCCCCCCCGCACCCTCCACTCCCCCCCCGCACCCTCCACACCCCCACCGCACCCTCCACTCCACCCCCCCGCACCCCCCCCCCGCACCCTCCACTTCCCCCTCCCACCCCCACTCCCCCCATAATCCCCCCCCACCCGCTCTCCACTACCCCCTCCCACTACCCCCCCTCTCACTCCCCTCCACCCACTCCCCCCCACCCCCTCACTCTCCCCCTGCTCCCCACTACCCCCGCTTCCCCCCACCCCTCTGAGCGCGTCTCTCGCCGATGACGTCACACGACGACCCCTGAACCAGGAAGTGAAGAGTCGGGCAGTCGACTCCGTGCGTCTCTGACCCGAGGTGCGGCGTTTACATCGCGGTGGTGGTTGTTGTGGTGGTTGTTGTTGTGGTGGTGGTGGTTGTTGTGGTGGTTGTTGTTGTGGTGGTTGTTGTTGTGGTTGTTGTTGTGGTGGTTGTTGTGGTGGTTGTTGTGGTGGTGGTGGTGGTTGTTGTGGTGGTGGTTGTTGTGGTGGTGGTTGTTGTGGTGGTGGTTGTTGTGGTGGTGGTTGTTGTGGTGGTGGTTATGGTGATAGTTGTTTTGGTGGTGATGGTGGTTGTTGTGGTTGTTGTGGTTGTTGTTGTGGTGGTAGTGTACTGTGTGAGTGTATTTTGTGTGTAATTTGTCATTTGAGGGTTCGCTCCCTGTAGGTCAACCACGTTATGTTTGCTGATGATCTGGTGATTGCTGCTCACTCAGAGGAGGAGTTAGAGGTGCCGCTGCTTGACCTGGAGCATGCTACTAAGAGGTGGGGCCTTTCCATCAGCCCCTCCAAACTAAGCACCCCCTCAACTACCCATTGGTGATGGGGCAGTTGTGGAGAGATTGGAGAGGTTTCCATACATGAGTAGTGTGCTAATGACCAGCTCTGGTTTGACAGCAGAGGTTTCACTGAATCAGTCAAGCAGCATTATGTTTTCATCGGCTGTGTAATGCTGCTGTCTGGAAGCTACCTGGTCTTTTGCTCCACACAAAGCTTCAGGTGTTCTCAACCAGGGTCATGCCCTCCCTTTTCTATGCTTGCGAAACATGGACCCCCCCCCCCCCCGCACCTAATATAACATCTCCATCGGTTATAAACATTTAGGCTGGCCTGCCTATAATCCATCCTGGGTTTAACCAGCAGGCTGGATTGTGTGAGAAGCTAAAAAAATCCTTTAAAGATCTGGACAAAGTCCCATCAGTGAGCTCATCCGGCAGGCAAGACTGCTTTTGCTTGTCATGTAGCTCGCATGCCCAGTAACCGCATGTCAAAGCAGCTTTTGTTTGGTTGGATAGACCAGGCTAAACGGGCACGACACAGGCTGGAGAAGAGATGGACTGATACGGTAAAGGATGGTGTGTATCTGAGTGGACTTTCCGAAGACTGGCACCAGCGGTATCAAGATCGGCCTTCATGGAGGAGGCTTGTGAAGTATGGTACAGTCCGTTGTAGTAAGTCGCCCTCCAACAACAACGGAGGTCATAGGAGCAATGATCACATAAACGAGTGGAGCGTCGGGCGGCTAAAATGCAGCAAGTTGGCACAGTAGTTGGCCCAGTAGGGGGCACAGCTGATGCATCTGCCAGGCACCTGGATCTGTCCCGTGGCCTGTCAGCGAGCTTTTGACACTGTGGCCTCAAAGTTCACCTGGCCTGGCACAGGCGCCGTTGTGATGTCACCACCACTTAGTGGCGAATGGCAGTTGTTGTTTTTATTGGTGCATTGTGTGTACTGATTTGGATTCTGTATATTGTGTGCATTGTGTATGTATATTTCCTGGATGTACTGCGTGAGTGTGTAATGTGTGTATATTGTGTGCAATGTTTATGTATATCTCGTGGGTGTACTGCATGTGAGTATGTATATCTGCTGGGTGTACTACTTATAAGTGTATAATGTCTGTATATTGTGTGCAAAGTAATGTAATTAGTCATTTAAGAATCGTAAAATAATGCTTATTGCATCTCTAATGCACATCATTCTCTGGTCACACTGTTCATTAAATTAATTTTAAGTTCTCCCTTGAAGTGGTTGAACTCAAGGCTTATGTTCTTGAGTTTGTCGGATTGATAATTACATGTGACGGCCCACCTTCTGAAAAGCGCGGTCGCCATGCATTTTTAGGCAGGGTTCGTATAACGGGATCATTACAAGCAGCAGATCTCAGGTGTTATCATTTCCGATCATTGGCGATAGTCGTAAATAACTCCGACAAATAACGGGGTGCCATGCCATGTAGGCACTTGTATACAAGTGCCCACATGGCGTGGCTATGGGAGGTGCCCAACCAGATCACATTTTTTATGCATTCAGCTTCAGTCCATTGGATGCCATCCAGCAACTGACAATGATAACACAGATTTTTTAAGAGAAATGGATGATGCTGCTATGGCATCGGGCTCATAATGGCCGTAAAGCTGAGTATAATCTGCAGTATAATCTGCAAATATATTATATAATAGATTAGTAATCCGTGAATGAGTGACTCCTTTTTAAGGAATTGTAATATGTATTACTTAATTGCTGAACCAAATCAGGTGCAGAGATTAGTGGGGAGTAAGGGGGGGATGTTATTGCAATTATATACTAGATTAGTAATCAGTTAATTAGTATGTGTTTCCCCTATAAGGAATTGAAATATGTGTAGTGACATCGGGGATGTGACTGTATGGTGCCGGCCCGGAAGGGCCATGCTGTTCGAAGTTCCTACATCATGGACAGCATCGTGTGGGTGGCTGTGTGTAATACCAGCTCTAGCGGGGCTTGGCAAGCACCGGGATAGTGCGGGCACCACGCACAGCGTGTGGTGGGGGCTCTCCCGGGGGGGAGGGGGGGAGTTTCAGCCCAGGAGTAGGGTTGCCCCGGGCCGTGGCACTTTGGTTGACCCCGTAGACACGTGATCCGGAATGTCCACACAGGGGGCCCCAGGTGGGCGGACTAGTGGGTGATCACGTGTCTGGGGAGAGCTCTTGAGAAGGATCGAGAGGGAACGAGAATACTCGAGAAGGCGAGTGGGGCCGAGGGCGGAGCGGTCCTGACCGTAGGGGGATATAAAGCGGGTCCCTGAGAGGGACCGGGGTCGCATTTTACAAGCTGGAAGCTCAACATCCACAAGCTGGAAGCTCAACATCCACAAGCTGGAAGCTCAACATCTACAAGCTGGAAGCTCAACATCTGCAAGCGGGAAGCTCTACGTCTCAAGCTGAAGCTCTTCGTCCTATGAGGCAACCACGTGGTTGGAGACCCGAGTGAGGGTTCGACCCTTCGTAGCAGTAACTCTGGATAGTGTAGTTAGCTGGGTGGTCACCCACTCTAGGCTGTATCTGTTATGGTGTTACAATAAATGTGTTGCCTCTAAAAGGAACAACATTTGCGACTCAGTTGGACTCACTACAACTGGTGTCGGAAGTGGCCAACACGCTAGTTATTCAACTAGCTGTAGACTATGTCTACACGTCGCGGACCGAGTACCTGGATATTGGACGATGAGGACTTCATGCAACTTCAGAGAATGTGGCGAAGACGCTGCCAGCGGAGCCAGGCACCATCCAAGCGCTCGATGCTTCGCCGTCAGCGGTGGCGACCCTCCGGGAGGCGCACGAGCATCTTGCGGAGCTCCTGTTGGGCCACGTGGCTTCGGGCTGCCGCGTCCCACGTCGGCGCCTTCCGGCATCACCGCCATCCTGCTCTTCTTTACAACCTGAAGCATGTCGCGACGCACTCCACGCTCGACCCCTGGCCTCACTTCACCCATCTAGGCAATTTGGTTCACAGCCTGATCGCGCGTCGGTACGGGAAAGTCATACGCGTAATCACGAGGTGCATCAGCTCCGACCGGGTCAGCGGTCGGAACTGGCCCATCGAGTGGTGGCTGTTACCGAGGGTTCGTCTACGGTGCTTGGGTCTATCGAGGGTGTGGAATTAAGGATGCTGATCGACAGGTGCATCGGCAAATATTATTACAGTCCTGATTTTTTACATTCTGCCCCCTAAGTCTCAGGTTTTCGACCTCGTCAATGCGCTGTGTGTTGCTGCTGATGGCAGCTCATTGGGTATCATCGTTTGGATCACGGCCGAGGTATGCATCGCCGATATTAGCTTGTCGGGACAACTATGGTATAACGGCGCAGCCCCCCGTCCCGTTAGGGAGCGGCCAAGCAACAGGCCATTGAGAAAAATACTCGACCCCCACCGCCGACGGCGAAGCATCGAGCGGCCGGCTGGCGCCCTGCTCCGCCGGCAGCGTCTCCACCGCATCCTCCGGAGCTGTAGGTGGCACGAGGTCCTCGTTCTCGCTCTCTGACGTCCTGGTACGTGGTCTGCGACGTGTAGACATAGTCTACTGCTAGCTGAATATACTAGCGTGTTGGCCACTTCCGACACCAGTTGTAGTGAGTCCAACTGGGTCGCAGACGTTCTTTAGAGGCAACACATTTATTGTAACATCAACACGTTAACACGAAGAGGTAACTGCCCCTTCACCAGATACAGCCTAGGGTGATGACCACCCAGCTAACTACACTATACGTAGGAGTTACAGCTAAGAAGGTTCGGGTCCTCACTCGGGTCTCCGACCACGTGTTGATGCCTCATAGGACGTAGAGCTGCCAGCTTGTAGACGTAGGGCTTCCAGCATTCGCAGCAAAGAACCCCGGTCCCTCCCAACGGACCCACCTCATATCCCCGCCGGGTAGGGGCTGCTCCGCCCTTGGCCCCCGCCCGCCTTCTCTAGCATTCTAGCTCCCCCTCGATCCCTCTCGAGAGCTCTCCCTGGGCACGTGATCACCCCCTAGCTCCCCTCACCTGGGGCCCTCTCTATGGACACTCCAGATCACGTGTCTACGGGGTCAACCAGAGTGCCATGGCCTGGGGCAACCCTGCCCCTGGGCTGACACTCTCCCACTTCCCCTGGTGGGAGCCCGCACTACACGCTATGCGTAGTGCCCATGCTATCCCAGCGTTCACCAAGCCCCATTGGGGCCTCATAGGACGAAGAGGTGCATCACACGCCGTGCTGTGCTAGAGCCAGCCTCGCACAGCAACTCACCCGGTGCTGTTGGTGATGTAAGCACATCGCACGCCACAGCCCTCCCGGGCACCATACAGTGACATCCCTGATGTCACTACAAATAAATACAAGCCAGGAAGTGCCACGTAGACACTGAATAAGGACTAAACGATGTTCTTATATATATGTAGTGAGATCGCGGATGTCACTGTGTGGTGCTGGCCCAAGAGGGGCACGGCGTGCGATGTACTTACATTGCGGACATCACGTATGTAACGACATCGTGAATGTCACCGAGCACTGCCGGCTCTAGCGAGGCACGGCGTGCGATGCATTGTCATCGCGGACACCCCATTGGTGGGTGTAGTACCAGCCCTAGTGGGGGCTTGGTGAGCGCTGGGATAGCGCAGTGGCACCACGCGTGGCGTACAGTTCTGACTCCTACCGGAGGGAGTGTGAGAGTGTCAGCCATGGGATGAGGTTTCCCTGGGCCATGGCACTCTGGTTGACCCTGCAGGCACGTGACCGGTAAAGTCTACATGGGTCCCGCAGGTGGGGGCTAGGGGGTGGTCACGTGTCAGGGAAAAGATCCTATGGGAAGGGTCAAGATAGAGCTCTCTCGAAGGTGGGCGTGGCCAAAGGCGGAGCCGGCCACGACCCGGGAGCATATAAAACGGGTCCCCACAGGGACCGGGGTTCAGCGTTGCTACCTTAATCTGAAGATCTACGTTCTACTTCCAAGAAGAGTCTTCAAAAACGTGGACCCGGATCCGAGCCGGGGTCCGGTCCATTGTAGCTAACTCCCAGTGTGTTAGTGTAGTTTAGCCAGGTGGTCCACCACCCTAGGCTGTTATCTGATAAAGGGGCAGCTACCCCTTTGTGTGTTACGTTTTGGTATACATAAATGTGTTGCCTCCAAGAAGTACGTCTGCGACTTAGTTGAATCCACTACATATATATAATAGTTTTCTGCCTTTTGTTTCATAATACATTTTATTTATATAACCCTTTTTCTGATTTTTAAAGTGTTACATGAACAGGATAGGTGACATGTTATCATATAAAGCAACCATAAACACATGAAAAAACCTAGGTTTGCAGTTTATGAGTAAAACTCTACTATCTACACAATATATATACACGTAAAATGTAAAAACTTAAATATCTTGGTAACAGTAGCCAATCAGTTGTTTTAATTGTCATATTTGAATTCAGAAAATCTAAATACATAAACAGCACATTTCATCTCTGAAGCAGATGACGTCTAAAAAATTATAGACCAGTGTAACAGCAGATGAAAAGTGTAATTTCAGATTTGGTATCCACTCCATTATTCAGAAGCAGAGTGAGTCTCGTCCATTCCTTCTTTAAAGGCGTGAAGACAGCAGCAGAGTTTTTACAATATGGTCGACGGTTTGGGATTCGTGGCCTCACTCGCAGGGCGCTGAATCTTTGATGCACCGTTTGTGCATCAGGTGGCCCCATCGGCCATGCACGGTCCTGATTTAGTTGATGGGTCGACTATTGGCAGCGTAAAAAGGTTGAAACCGGGAGGTTCAACGGTAGGGTTCTGTACGAGATGTTTATTTTTGACGTCGGCCACAGTCCAGACTTTCTGCCATGTCTCGCCTTCATTTATATTTGTGAGGTGGAGTGAGGCTGCTGTGATCCAGAAAGGGTGCCGTGATTTTAGGCGAACAGGCGGTGTCGTGTTTATTTCCCGATGTATCGGAAGGTGCAGGTTGGCTAGAATTGTATTTGTTCAATAAAATAAATATTGTATGGACACCCTGTATTTTCTAGGTGTACTTCGTTTGCATGTTGAACGTATGTGTATATTCTGTGTCATTTTCTAGGTGTACTGTGTGTGTGTGTGTTGAACGTATGTGTATGTTCTGTGTAATGTGTATATATGTCTGCTGGGTGTACTGCATGTGACTGTGTACTATGTATTATAGTGTATATTGTGTGTAATAATAGTGCGTAATGTGTGTAATGTATATCTGCAGAATAAATGACATGGAGCAGAGACTGAATACAACGCCCGCTGCTAGAAGGCACCAATGCGACCAGTCTCCATATGACCCGAATGACACTGGACACATGAATCTGCACCAGAAATCGCACACGGCCAAGAAGCCCTTCAAGTGCACTTTGTGTGAAAAGTCATTTGGACAGTCATCACATCTTAAAGATCACCAGAGAATACACACAGGGGAGAAACCCTTCAAGTGCAATGTGTGTGGAAAGGCATTTGCAGAGTCAGGAAGTGTTCAGAAACATCAGCGAACACACTCAGGAAAGAAGCCTTTCAAGTGCACTGTGTGTGAGAAGGCATTTAGACAGTCATCACATCTTCAAATTCACCAGAGAACACACACAGGCGAGAAGCCCTTCAAGTGTACAGTGTGTGGGAAGGCATTTGCAGTATCAGGCAGTTTTCAGACACATCAGAAAACACACTCAGGCGAGAAGCCCTTTAAGTGCACTGTTTGTCAGAAGGCATTTAAACTGTCATCACATCTTCAAATTCACCAGATAACACATACAGGCGAGAAGCCCTTCAAGTGTACTGTGTGTGGTAAAGGGTTTACACAATCAGGATCTCTTACTGCTCACCAGAGACAACATACGGGCGAGAAGCCCTTCAAGTGCACTCTGTGTGAGAAGGCATTCAAACTGTCATCATATCTTCAAATTCACCAAAGAACACACACAGGCGAGAAACCCTTCAAGTGTACTGTGTGTGGTAAAACCTTTACACAATCAGGGTCTCTTATCGTTCACCAGAGACAACACACAGGCGAGAAGCCCTTCACATGCACTATCTGTGGAAATGCTTTTGCAGAGTCAGAAAGTTTACAAAAGCATCAGAGAACACACACAGGCAAGAAGCTGTTCAAGTGCACTGTGTGTGAGAAAGCATTTGGGGTATCAGCATATCTTCAGAGACACCTGAAAACACACACAGGCAAAAAGCCATTCAAGTGCACTGTGTGTGGGAAGGCATTTGCACGATCAGAAGGCCGAAATAGACATGAGAAGATCCACAAGGAGACGGAGGTGGAAACGAGAAGTGAAAGTGAACGTGCTGCATTTAGCCCATTTCACATGGAACAAGAACCAGAAGGCATCCACAGTTTTGAAACATGGCCAGGAGTGAAGGTGGAATGTGAAGACGTGAAGTTGGAATATGAAGAAGTGAAGGTGGAATATGAAGAAGTGAAGGTGGAATATGAAGAAGTGAAGGTGGAATATAAAGAAGTGAAGGTGAAAAGTGATAATGAAGATTCAACTCCAGGACCCGACGTCCAGATGGATGGAGGCAGCGTGAAGCAGGAGGAGGATTCAGACTGAGGGAGAGTGAGGCAACCCCTAGGAGTTGTACATATGGAGGTGTGAGTGGAGTTTTTGGGGGAGTAGTGGTGTAGTGGTTAGCGCGCTGCTGTACAAACCCTGATGACCAAAGTTCGATTCCCGTTCAGGTCCACCAATACCAGTGGTGATTATCTGAACCAGTCCTGGGCCTCCCCTAGGTCGATTCAGCCTTAAATGAGTACCTGATATGGTGTGTGACCATCGTCATCACTGGGAAGACAAAGGCGGTCGGGCGTGATGCTGGTCACCCATCCCTAGTGTACCGTGCTGGCCTTCATTGGTGCTCGATAACAGCACTTGCCCAAAAAGTATGTTAAGGCTATGAGGGGGATCTTTGTCAATGGAGTGTTTAGACAATGCAGAGTAGGAAGGCCCTACATGTGTAATAAAGGACGTTGACGACACACAGCTTGGTCTCCGTCTCTATTCTTGTTAGTTATGCCGCTCACACTCTGCCGGTCCCGACCATGGACCGGCTGTTTCACTGGCGCGCCCCGCACGCTCTTTCCATCAGTTGCACTCCCGCACACCGTTAGCTGACGGTGTGCTTGGAGTCGTCTCCAGCCACGTGGCCGATGGCGCCGGAGACCTCCCACGGCTCGACGTGGTCCCACTTCGAGTCTATCCCAACTGCCACGAGCCTCTTCCGGATACCCCCTTATATTCCCCTCCCACGTGATCCAGCCTCCACCTTCCACCACTCCCTTTCCGAACCTTCCAGATCACTCCTACGCTCGCATTACACATGTGTAAAGTGGAGTCTGGAAAGATCTATAACCAGGAGCATGACACAAAGAGTCTCCATAGCAGTCACCTGACTCCCAGGCTTCTCTCACTACAAGAATAGATGCAGCTGTCGTCATCCAGCCAGAGATACAACTTTTTTTTATGTATCTGCCTAAACATTTTGGAACCACCAAGGAAGTTTAGTTTCTTTGCATCTCCATGCTGCCATATCTGTCCTCACTTAAACTAAAGTTTAAGTTTGAATGTAATTTGACAACATAATTGCTAAGGACACTCAATTTATTTTGATGTTGACAATCTGTGAAAAACTAGCTACTACTGGTCAAGACTAATTAGATAATCTATTGAGATTGAAAGAAGTAAAAATAATTTTAACCGTTCGGATAGTGCTGCGCGGAAGTGAATCAAGTAATACATTGTTTAAATGCATGACTATACAGGTGTAATGGGTTCCGGAGGCACTTGTAGAGGTAACTTCTTTATTACAATACAACACTCCAACAGTCCTGATACTCTGTTACAGCCTAGGAACACAGCCTACTCTAGCTACGCTCTGGGGTCGGCCGGCTACAATTACCCAAGAGGAGGCTACCTGACCCGACCCAGCCAAGGTGCGGGTCTAGACTCTGGCTTCCTCGGAACTCGCCCTTACAAGGGCGTAGAGCCAGGAGTCCCAGAGTCCCACCACTGGCCCGCACAGCGTCCCGGCCCTTACAAGAACAAGCGGGATGAGGGGGTCCAGGGTCCTAAGCTGGCTGGTCTTGGGTCTTGAGCTGCGACTGGCCCCGATCGGCCAGGGAGCGGCCCTTTTATCCCTCTTGCCCATCGAGGGGTGAGGTTGTGTGTGCTCCCAGATACCCCACAGCCCCCCGTTGGTGGCGCCAAGGGGCTTAGCTGTCTGGGTTGTCTGGGATCCTAGAGCCGGCGCCGACTGCTTAGCTGTCTAGGATCCTAGAGCCCCCAGCAGCCCCTCCCCTCTTGGGCTGGCACAGTGGCACCTCCCCTGGGGGTCCGAGATACCTGCAGATGGGCCCTGTCCACCACTGCTGGTGTGGCCCACCTATGGCACTACACAGGGATTACCATTGGTACGGCTATTTTAATACAATGGACAGGCAGGGCAAGATCAAAGGGCTCGCATAATGCGCATGCATAATGTACGTTGACTCATGATCCCCCCCCCCACTTTGCGTAAGAGCGCAGAAGTTTGGTCACCACATCTATGCCTCTATGTGAGGAACAGAACAGGTGGAGTTCTGCACAAATATGGCTGTTGCCTAATGAAGCTAGTTGTACTTGCTGGCAAAGCGTACTCAGATTGTAAATCTTGTGGCTTGGATCTCCAACACACCGGTGTACTATACTAGTGAAGAATTGGCACGAAACCCCTTACTAGTTGGCTATGTTGGGTGGTGCCGGGTTTTAAGGACACATTTATATATTTATGCGATCTAACCCAAAAAAACCCTAAAATGAATGTTGGATGTATTGTCATCTGGTGCCAGTGTAGTGGATTCAACTGAGTCTTTGACGTACTTCTTGAAGGCAACACATTTATTTACACCAACACATTAACACAAAGGGGTAACTGCCCCTTTTTACCAGATAACAGCCTATGGTGGTGGACCACCAGGCTAAACTAAACTAACCACACTGGGAGTAGCTACAATGGACCGGACCCCAGCCTGGGTCCAGGTCCACGTGTTGGTGAATCTTCTCAGACGTAGAACGTAGATCTTCAGATGACAACAGTTACGCTGAACCCTAGTCCCTGTGGGGACCCGGTTTATATGCTCCCGGGTCGTGGCTGGCCCCGTCCTTGTTCACGGCCACCTTTGAGTAACCTCTTGTCGTTTTTCGACCTTTCCCGTAGGATCTCGCCCCGACGCGTGACCACCCCCTAGCCCTGACCTGGGGGCCCTGTGTATACTTTACTGGTCACGTGTCCTTCGGGATCAACCAGTGCCATGGCCCACGGTAACCTCGTTCCTGCGGCCTGCACTCTCACACCCTACCCTGTAGTAGTCAGCACTGCACGCAGAGCATAGTGACATCCACCCTACGTCCTTCCTTGTGGAAGAGATACGTAGATGACAGGTTCGTCATCTGGCCACATGGCCTGCCAGCACTGAACCAATTTCTCAACCACATCAATTCCATACAACCGTCTATCAAATTCACCATGAAAGTGAAAAAGGATGGCAAGCTACCATTCCTGGATGTTTTGATCTAGAAGAGACCTGATGGCTCGTTGAGACACTGTCTATAGGAAAAAAAAACCCACGGATGCCTTTCTAAAGCCTGACTCCCACCACCATCCAGCCCAGAATTCCCTCATGACAACACTACACCATAGGGCCCTTTGCTTCTCCGACCAGTACCACCGAGCCAATGAGTTGGAGCACGTACACCAAGCCCTCAGGATGAACGGATACTCGGACCGTACAATCCACAAAGCTGTCTCCCCAGCCATGGGGAGACAACCTTCTGAGGATCCAACCATAACCATCACTTTACCATACATAGAAGGGTTTACCAAAATTTTAACAAACACAAGATCCAGGTTCGTTTCAACACAGTACACAAAATCCGTGACGTGATCCTATCTGTAAAGGATGTGATTCCTGACATGCTATACCCTGGTGTCTACAAACTGAGTTGTGGTTGTAGCAGCAGTTACATTGGGGAAACGAAACGACATGTCTCGGACCGCGTTCGTGAACACAAGGCGGATCTGAAACACGGTAGGACCAATACCTCTGCCGTTGCTGATCATTGTTTAAACGCTGTGGGGTCACACGAAATAGATTTTTCCAAGACGAAGGTACTCTGCAAACCTACCGGCTACCTTCAGAGATTTGTTCATGAAGCCATCCAGATATATAAACATAACTTCAACCGAGAAGATGGATACAAATTGAATAATTATTGGAAGGATGTTATTAACCAGGTAATACCTTAACTGGTTGTTTCCATCGTACCTGCCGGTTTACTAGCACATTTCCCCCCCCCCCCCATGTCCCACACTCGGCTTCCCACTTCTAGCCCCGCCCACTTCACACCCCCCCCCCCCAGCTTCACGTCCTCTTCCCCAAGCGCTCATGCAGCCCCCCCTACCCCACACCCTCCCCACCTCTCTCTCCGCCGTTGTTTCCCCCCTTTCTTACCTATATGTAGTGACAGAACGGTCACTACTGTGTCGGCCCGTACGAGGGCTGGGGGCCCCAAGGGGGTGCCTGGGGGGTCACGTGGTGGAGGGATCCGGACCTTCCCAGAGGTGGGGGAAGGGAGGCGTGGCCTGGGAAGGGAGGCGTGGCCTGGACAAAGCCAGCCACGCCTGGACGGAGCCAGCCACGCCTGGGCGGAGCTGGCCACGCCAAAGCAGATATAAGCGTGGTGTGAACGCAGAGCGAGGCTGTTGTACTGTACTCCAAAGTGAAGACATCATCGGTCGTCAAGTCCCGAGTCGTCGTCCTGGGCCAGGCAGGCCGTTGCCTGCCTGGTCCAGTCTGTGTCGCGTTCCAGAGTGTTAGTGAATTGAGGAAGGTGGTCACCACCTCATGTACAGTGTTATATTACTTACCGTTTAATAAATAGTGTTGCCTCCAAGCTGCGTGTGTGTGCACCTAATTCGAACCCACTACATATATAACCTCTTTCCACGGCAGCTCTCCCACCTACTTCAGCATTTTCTTGCTGTGGTTGTTCCACCTGATGAAGATTGCTTGTGTTGTGATCGAAACGTCGTGATTTGTTTTATTTTATTTCTACTTACGTGACTTTACCGAAAGAACCAAAGAGTATGGATTCCTGCAGTCACGAAAGCTTCAAATCAAGATTGAACTACTCCACTCACCACATCTCCCCGATTTATCAATCACCACCATGCAGGATGCACACACACTTCACTGACAATGTCACTTTTTATTAAACATCATCACCACCATCATCAACACCGCTATTATCACGTCGTATAAACAGGTACTAAAATGTAATTGGTAGCAGGGCTGCATTTACAAGAGCGAGGAATCCGAGATGCACAACCTACTTGCTGTACTGCAGTGTGCACGACATTGTAAACGTCATCACCATAATTTCCACCAACGACATAATCAACATTGTTCACCTTTTCACCGATATTGGCTTCATCAATTTAACATCACCACAGTTATAGTCCGCATCACCACCACCACCACAACGGCACTTTTCATCACCAACCACCTCCGGGTTAGGGGCTGGGGCTACAGTCAATGTTAGGGCACCAGAGTCAGTGTTAGGGCGAGAAACGGTGATAAAAATAAGAGTCATGGTTAGGTTAGTGTCATGGTTAGGGGAAGGCCTAGTGTTAAGGGCTATGGTTAGGGGTAGTGCAATGGTTAGGGCTAGAGTCAGTGTTAGGTCTCAAGGCAGTGATAGGGCTACATACAGTGATAGGGCTAGAGTAGTGATAGGGCTAGACAGTGGATTGGGCTAGACAGTGGATAGGGCTAGAATCATGGTTAGAGGGTAAGCCTAGTGTTCGGGTCAGGGGTAGTGTGAGGGTTTAGCCATAGCACTAACAAAGACCCCCGTATAGCCTTAACATACTGTTGAGGCAAGTGCTGTTAGTGAGCAGCACCTATGAAGGCCGGCACGGCACACAATGAGGTGGGTGGCCAACACCAAAACCTTGATCTCTCCAGTGGCAATGATTTTTACACACTGCACCAAGTACTCATTTGAGGCCGAGTCGACTTAGGGGAGGCCCAGGACTGGTTCAAATAATCGTCACTGGTGTTGCCTGTGAGCGGGAATAGAACTTGGGCCAAAGGGTTCATAGTGCAGCGTAGCGCTAACCGCTACTACACTACCGCTCCCCACGGCTCAGTGCTTTGGCTAATCCCCATACAATATGGTGCTATGGGTTCAGACAGCACTGACAGACACAGCCACCTCAGTCTCTTCCCCGTGTCCCCCTCACAGAAGACGCATCCCCTCCTCCCCACGTCACTTCCCCCTCTCCGCATCCCCATGTCTCCCACGCTCCCTGTATCTCCCCTCCTCCCCATGTTTCCCCCTCCCGGCGTCTCCCCCTGCATGCTTCACGCCATCTCTACCCTCGTGTACCTCCCTCTCCTCCCCGCGTTCAGCATGGGCAGGGAGAAGCGCAGGGGAACACTGGTAGAGACGTTCCCCTCCAGCACGAGGAAAATGCGGAACCACCAAAGCTTCCTGAACCAGTTCCCAGACCCCCGCGACTTGAGATCCTAAAACACCGTGAGGATGAGAGGGGGGGGGGTGGAGAGATCGGTGAGATGTTAACTACACTCGCCTGGTATGCAGGAGTCCTAGGTTCGATCCCAACCAGGTCCCCTGCTGTATATTTGGAGTTTGCGTATCTCTCTGTCCCAGTCGTTGCACGAGTCATCCGGTTTTTTTCCCCTCCACATTTAAAGTCAACGTCTCTACGAGTTTAGAGTATTTAGTTGGATGCGAAAAATTTGCACATGATAAGCCACTTCATTGAGCTATCATTTGAGATAGCCAGGTCGCTTCTGAAAAAGAGCTCTATAGCTCAGTGGGTCTTACCTGGTAAAATGTAGTTGGTTAATAGACTGTGAATGAGAGACCGACAATGAGAGTGTGAGCGAGTGGTGATCCACGGTTCAATTCCTGCTCACGTTCAACGCCCATGACGATTATCTAAAGAGACAAAGACGGCCAGGCATGGTGTTCGCCACCCACCCCTTCATGTGCCCTGCCGGCCTTCATAGGTGCTGCTCGCTAACAACTTGCTCAAACAGTCTGTTAAGGCTATATGGGGGATCTTTGTCTTTGTGCGAGTGGCTATGCGAGTGGTTGGGTCATGAAGTCCACATTCTCAGCCACCACATGCCCAAGCCAGCTTCTGTTTCGCTGGATAGAGGGGACTAAACGGGCGCACCATTGGCTAGAGAAGATGTGGAGCTGACGCGGTACAGGAGGATGTGGAGCCGATTGGACTTGCCGAAGACCAGGAGCAGCAGTGTCCAGATCTGCCTCATTGGAGGAGGCTCATGAAGGATGCTACTGGGCAGATGGAGGCAATCGCCGTCTAACAACAGCGGAGGGCGGAGGAGCGACGCTCACAACAACGAGCGGAGTGCCGGATGGCTAAAACACAGCAAGTTGGCACAGTAGAGGACACAGGTGGTGTATCTAACCGCCATTTCAGTCAACGCATGGCACACGCGGGTCTGCGGTCACCTACCAACAGCGAGCCTTCCACACCTCGTGTGACGGCCTCAAAGGTACACCTAGCCGGGCACATGTGCCGTGGTGACATCACCGCCACTTAATTGGTGAACAGACGGTGCTGCTGTTATTTTCCGAGTGGCAAAAACAATTCCCTACCCTTCTCGGCTGGTAACACAGTAGTGGCTTCGAGCTATGGAGGATAGGTTGAGAGTCAAACCCTGACCAGGATTTGAACTTGCATTCCAGCCTCCTGGGAGCCAAGCACTCGAATGTGCCAGTGGCTCATGCGTCAAAAAAAATCCTTAAGGCAGGATTGGTTTTCAGTGCATGAGGTTAAAAGAACCCCCTACCTCTTCGGTGGTGCCGCACAGTAACGCTATGGTGGCCGAGCAACGCCATTGGGAGGGGGGGAGAGGTCGATTCCAATTGGCTGTTCCCCTCACGGCGATCGTAGCCACCACGGCGCCAATGGGGGGTTCTGGGTGGGTGTAAGGGGCTGGTGATCCCTTCACCGCTTAACCACGGGGGAACCGAGACCAAACGAAGCTTGTGCCAGAGGCCCTGGGGGGACAGGCGTCTATGACATACCCTGGCCAAACCCCATTCGCCTGGACTTGTTGGAATACAGGAGGGGTCCGGTGGACCAGCTCTGGCTCCAGTCATCATGAGGGGTGAGTGGCTCTTCTTCTGAACAAAAGAATGAAGTGGGGCGTGGGAGCGTCGCGGTGAGGTATGGGAAGCTGTGAGTACCATGATATTATGGGCTCGTCTCCCCTTAAAAAAAGGCCAGAAATGGTGATGGTGGTGGCTAACGTCACCACAGAAGATTAACATCAATGGAGGGATGCATGCAAGGCTGATGAGTCAGATGCCTTCTATGACCTCCTGTCACAGGTGCGAGATAAAGTGGCCCCTCGGAATAGTCATCCTGTTGGGTGACTTTAATGCCTGAGTGGGTCATGATGCAGGAACCTGGGATAGAGCGATTGAGAAGCATGGGCCAGTTCAGCTCAATAACAATAGTAGGAGGCTGCTCGGCTTCTGTGCAGCCCATGTGCTTGTAATCATGAACACGCTGTTCCAGCATCGGCGCATCTACACAACACCATGGATGCACGCCGGGTCCAGGCAAAAATATCTGCTGGACTACATAGTGATGGAACAGATAATGCAGGCCCATGTCCCAGACATCACGACCTACCGTGGAGCTGATCTGCCCACTATCGGATTGTCATCTTTAAGGTGCACCTGCCATTCTTCAACTTAGGTGGTGGGCATTCATATAAAACCTAACTCAAGCCCACAGTGGCGTGGTCTCAGCTTGCTGCTGATGAAAGTTGCAGGTGGGAATTTCATCATCGCATACAGCTGGGGTTGGCATCGTCCCCCATGACTGGTTGAATGAGTGAATGATTGGTTGAGTATATGCATGAACATTTGAGTAAATATATAAATGAATGGTTGAACGAGTGAATGAATGGTTGAGTATAGGAATGGTCGAGTGAGTATATGAATGAATGGTTCAGTTTGTGAATTAATGGTTGGGTGAGTAAATTAATGGTTGCGTGAGTATATGAATGAACTATCGGGCATGTGAATGGTTGAGTGAGTATATGAATGGAAGGTTGAGTGAGCATGTGAATGACCAGATGAATGAGCATGTGAATTACCAGTTCAGTGAGCATATAAATGAATGGTCCAGTGAGTATGTAAATTAACAGTTCAGTGAGTATATGGCCAGTTGAGTGAGTATATGAATGGTCTATTCAGCATATAAATGACCGGTTCAGGGAGTACATGAATGAACGGTGGAGTGGGTATATGAACGAGTGGTCAAGTGAGTATATGGACGAATGGTCGAGTCAGTATATGAATGAACGCTTCAGCGAGTCTATGAATGAATGATTGATGAGTATATGAATAAACGGTCCAGTGAGTATATGAATGGATGGTTGAATGAGTACATGAATGAACAGTTCAGTGAGTATATGATTGAATGGTTGAGCGAGTGTGTGAATGTACAGTTTGAGTGAGTTTTCAAACAGTTGAATATATGAATGAATAGTTGACGTGAACAAGTGAATGACTTGTTCAGTGAGTATCTGGAAGGTTGAGTGATACTGGTAGGAACGAAGTGAACCAGCCTACAATAGATTATATCGTCCGTCCGTCCGTCCGTGTAGCAACATCGCCCCCTACTGCAAACACTTGGCATGATCCTACAAAAACCTTTAGACTCAGTGAGGCTTTCCTGGCTAAACAAGTGTAACATTCCCTTATAATTCCCTGAGATAGCTTTTAATAAAAACTTTTAAATTAAAATTTAACTCACAGTGGCCTAAAGCCTAGAACTAGGCCTCAAACTCTCCCTTCGTATCGTACCCCCGCGTGTGTGCAAGGGAGTTAATGTTTAACAATGTTACATTCCCTGATGTTTTAAAATAGAAACATTTAAATGTAAAGCTTTTACATAAATAATAAAAACATTTAAATTAAAAATTAACTCACAGCGGCCTAAAGCCTAGAACTAGGCCTCAAACTCTCCCTTCGTATCGTACCCCCGCGTGTGTGCAAGGGAGTTAATGTTTAACAATGCTACATTCCCTGATGTTTTAAAATAGAAACATTTACATTTAAAGCTTTTACAAATATAATAAAAACATTTAAATTAAAAATGAACTCACAGCGGCCTAAAGCCTACAGCTAGGCCTAAAGCCTAGAACTAGGCCTCAAACTCTCCCTGCGTATCGTCCAATTAGGTGTAGCAACATCGCCCCCTACTGCAAACACTTGGCAGGACCCTACAAAAACCTTTAGACTCAGTGGGGCTTTCCTGGCTAAACAAGTGTAATAATACATTATGTTTATATTCTTTGGTTATTCGTTCCTACCAGCCCACCCCGCAGGGTCCTGTTTTCATGACTGAACGTTTGAGTGAGCATGAATGGTTCAGTGAGTTTATAAAGGAATAGTCAAGTGAGCATATGAATGAATGGTTGGGTGACTTTATAAATGAACAGTTGAGTGAATACGAATGAGTGGGAGAACTCACGGTCGTGCAGGCCATGCTGTGGTAGGTGTAATGCAGGCGCGTCGTCACGTAGTACGCGGCCAGCACGTCGATGCTGTAGTGGTCGTGCGCTGCCAAGATGGCCACTACGCCGCTTGCCGCCAGCAGGAAACAGAGAATCCGGTACCAGAGCCAGCGTCGGGGGGAATCTGGAGGGTCAATGCACTACTCACTTACTCACTCGTACTCGCACACTCACCGATCTACACACTCGCCCAAACAATCACTCACTTGCTGACTCAGGTACACACCTCACCAGGTACTCATTCACTCAGCTACTCACTCGTACACACTCAATGATTCTCACATGTACACACTGACTCACCTCGCTCACTCACCCATGTGCACACTCATATACACTCGCTCATTCATGAACACTCGCTCACTTACTTGCTCACCCACTCGTTCACTCACCCACTTGTTCACTCACTCGCCATTAAATTGTCGAAAGAGTTTTTCGCTTTCTTGAGACCAACAGGAGTTGAAGACTTTTCTAAAACCTCTAAAATGTTGGCCTTGGCAGCTGCCTTGATCAGGCCTGTGAAGCAGTGGTGCTTGGCTGCACGTTGGAGGATCATTCCAACAGATTCCTCCATGGCCGTGGTGTAACTCGGTCATAGAGCCATCCTTGGGTTCTAGCACGGTTTTGGTGCAGAGCGAATCAGTGAGATCTGAAGGCTGATATTGATCAATACAGGCCTAAGTTGTAAAGTCGTCAAGTACGCTTCTCGTTGATGACATAGAGTTACCAATATGATCCAGTTATACATAGCATAGATCAGGCGTGTAGCATTTTTTTCAGCGTGCCAACTCGAACGTGCCCCGGTCTTTTGCGTCGTAAAGCAGGTGATGGTCTTCTGCTGTTGCCCATTATGTCATTTTCTCACCTCTGCTTTACCATCGGCGTTGTAGCCCCGCCAAGGTATGGTGGCTATTGAAGTCGCCAACGTGAATGGTTGGGTGGCTTGGCGGTGGTCTTGCCGGATATGGCCATTCGGCACCTGGAGGCTTGTAATAATAATTTGAATGTGTAATGTGCATTCCATTCTAGGATCCCAATGCGCAATGCATGAAAAGCAGGAAACAAAAACAGAACCAGGGTGCAACCAACCAAACTAAAGAGCGAAGGCTCAGTTAAAAGAGATGGGGTTTCAAAGCAAACTTAAATATATCTACAAACGTTGATCACAGTTGCGTCATTGATCTTAATGGCAATGTAGTGGGGCGAGTTGTTGGGTGTGTTATGACCTGGGATAAAGTCCTTTAGGTCTGTCTTTACGTACGTTGCAAGGCAACGTTTCGGGTGGTGGCTTGCAGTAATGATGGTGTATCCACTTATCTTCAAGTGGGCGCACTCTCGATCTAGTTGGGATTTATTCTGGCACCAGAATATCGATGTCATGAATCCTGAGAATCTTCACAATTTCATTGCATTTCACGCTTGAGAAGCCTTAAATGTTCAGCTGCATGATTCTCAGCGACGGACCGACAATTACATTACTTTGGCCATGAGAAGGACATTTTGTACTTTTGCTTTTCATCCGAGATGCCTTAGTGGGGCATTCGGCCGCCAATTTGATGACATTCGTTGTACTTTCACACGTAGCAGGGCAGGGAAGATAGCGATCAAGGTTGTCATCTTTTCACCCACTCACTCACGTATACACTCGCTCACTCATTCACTCACTCACCCACCCACTCATTCACTCAACCACACATACACACTCAGTGTTTCATGTACACACTCGCTCACTCACATACACGCTCGTAAATATATGAATGTATGAGTGAGTATATATCCGTATGCGTGAGCATTTATCTGTATGAGTGAATGAGTGAGCGACTCACACTCCTGGGCGAAAAGGCAGGTGAGGGTGAGCACTACGGTGTGCCCACTATAGAGGTAGTCCCCACACAGAGTGTGCGCCCCCGTGAGGCTGAGTCCACCGCCCGCGATCAGCTTCATCACGCGCCTCATCTGCAGCTCCACGTCGCCCAGCACCTAGGCGCACACACAATTACGGAGATTCAGTCACCCACTCATTCACTACCCAACTCCAGCACACACTCACTCACTCAGCCAGTCACCAACTCATTCACGCACTCAGTCACTCACCCACTCACTCAGCCAGTCACCCACCTACTCACCCACTCACTCAGCCACTCAATCACTCACCCACCCACTCACTCACTCAACCACTCACCCACTCACCTACCCCACTCACTCACTAAGCCAGCCACCCATTCATTCACACATTGTCACTCACCCACTCACTTAGTCACCAACTAATTCACAAACTCACTCACCGACTCACGCAGCTAGTCACTCACTCACTCACCCACCCACCCACCCACTCACTAAGCCAGTCACCCACTCATTCACGCACTCAGTCACTCACCCACCTACTCAGCCAGTCACCCACCTACCTAGCCACTCACTCAATTACCCTCTCAATTACTCACTCAGCCACTCAATCACTCACTCACTCACCCACTCATTCATTCAACCACTCAATCACTTACTCAGCCAGTTACCCACTCACTCACACCCTCAAGCACTCACTCAGTTAGTCAGCCACTCAGTCACCCACTCACCTCATCTACTCATTCACACACTCAGTCACTCCCTCACCCTCTCAATCACTCACTCAACCAGTCACCCACTCACACTTACTCAGCCAGTTACGCGCTCAGTCACGCGCTCAGTCACGCGCTCAGTCACGCGCTCAGTCACCCGCTCACCCACCCACTCACTCACTCAGCCAGTCGCTCATTCACACACTCAGCCACACACTCATCCACTCACTCATCCAGTCACCCACCCACTCACTCAGTCACCCACTCACTCTGCCAGACACTCACTCACTCAGCCAGTCACTCACCCACGCCATCACTCACTCTCTCACTAACCAACTCACTCACCCACCCCCAAAGGCAATGATCCCCAATATAGCCTTAACAGACTGTTGAAAAGCACCTATGAAGGCCGGCACGGCACACGAGGGAGTGGGAAGCCAACACCATGCCCGGCCACCTTTGTATCCCCAGTGGTCATGTTTACACACCTCACCAGGTACTCGTTTAAGGCGAGTCAACTAGGGGCTAAGGCCCACGACCAGATCAGATAATCGCCACTGATGTTGGCCATGAACAGGAATCGAACTACGCACTAACTGTTGAGCTACCGCTCCCCACTCAGTGGTGAGGTGAGTGCTGATGTGAGTGGTGGTATGAGTGAGTGGTGAGGTGAGTGCTGATGTGAGTGTTGGTATGAGTGAGTGGTGAGGTGAGTGTGTGGGCGAGTGTGTGAGTGAGTGGGTGAGTAAGTGGGTGAGTAAGTGGGCGAGTGTGTGTGTGTGGGTGTAGGTGTGTGTGAGTAGGTGAGTAGGTGAGCATGAGTGAGTGTGTGAGTGTGTGAATGCGTGCGTGCTCGCTAACAGCACTTGCCCCAACAGTCTGTTAAGGCTATACGGGGGATCATCTTTGTCTTTGTGGGTGAGTGCTTGAGTGCGAGCGTGTTTGTGGGTGAGTGAGTGGGTGAGTGCTTGAGTGCGAGCGTGTGTGTGGGTGAGTGAGTGGGTGAGTGCTTGAGTGCGAGCGTGTGGGTGAGTGAGTGGGTGAGTGCGAGCGTGTGTGTGGGTGAGTGAGTGGGTGAGTGCTTGAGTGCGAGCGTGTGTGGGTGAGTGAGTGGGTGAGTGCTTGAGTGCGAGCGTGTGTGTGGGTGAGTGCTTGAGTGCGAGCGTGTGTGGGTGAGTGGGTGAGTGCTTGAGTGCGAGCGTGTGTGTGGGTGAGTGAGTGGGTGAGTGCTTGAGTGCGAGCGTGTGTGTGGGTGAGTGAGTGGGTGAGTGCTTGAGTGCGAGCGTGTGTGTGGGTGAGTGGGTGAGTGGCTGAGTGAGCGAGTGACGAGGTGACACACCTTTGGGCTGCAGTGGAAGTGCCGTCCAGGCACGGGTAGGGTGGTGATGTACATGGTGACGCAGCGGTACAGGTACAGCGTGCCGATAATAAAGAAGTAGCGACGGCCGATGATAGACCTCAAACGCACGCAGAAACACAAAGACCACCACCCCCCATATAACCAGTCGTCTCACAGATTAATCTTGGAACTATAACTGATACCAATGAGGCAGTTTCCATACTATCGCGTGATCTTGCTGCGGCTATTTTAACTTGCGTACTTTATTTATTCAAGGGATGCCATGGTGGCTAGGATATGTTGTCTTCCACTTCTGGTATGCAGGAGGTCGTGGGATGGATCCTAAACCCTGACAATGCCTGCTGTATATTTGGAGTCTGCATCTCTCTCCGAGTGGTCACGTGTATATTTCACCGGGTCCTGCAGTTTTACCCTTCCACATTTAGAATCAACGTCTGTACGAGTTTAGAATATATGGCTACTGCTATACATCTCCACGTGATAAGCCACTAAGTTGAGCTATCATTTGTGGCCAGGTTGCGTCTTAAAAAGAGCTACATAGCTCAGTGGGCCTTACCTCGTAAAATAAAAAAGGGTTCAGTTTATAGTTTATAGCCTCACCAGGCTGTACGGGTAAGTGCTTTAGCAAGTAGCAGCACCTATGAACGCCAGCACTCTGGCACACAAGGGGGTGGGTGGCCAGCACCACGCCCGGGCGCCTTTGTTTCCCCAGTGGTGATGTCTACACATCACCCCGTGATACTCATTTGAAGCCAAGTCAACCTAGGGGAGGACCAGATACAGGTTCAAATAATCATCACCAGTGGTGTTGGTGGTGGTAGCCATGAGTGGGATCGAATTCAGGTCGCCTAGTTCAAAGAGCAGTGTGAACCACTACACTACCACTCCTCACTCAGAAACACACACGGGCACTGCACAGTTATTGTGTAGGAGTCTACAGTGTAGTCTAGAGAGTAGTCTATAGTGTACTCGTAGGTGAGACAGGCCCACTGCGTATGTAGTTTATAGTGTAGTCTATAGCGTAGTAGTCTATAGTGTAGTAGTCTATCAATATACCTGTGGGTGAGGAGACAGGCCCATTGCATGAACCACATGGAGACTAGGATGACACCGATGATCTCGCAGACAGAGAAGGCCCACTCCACATGGTTTATAGTGTAGTAGTCTATAGTCTAGTCTAAAGTAGTCTATTGCGCAGTAGTCTGTAGGACAGTCTCCTCAGCCTATCCACTCCATCCAGAATCATCTCCAACCATCTAGACACAGTCTTGCCACTGGATACAGATGAGCTTGGACGAGAAAGTGAGGTCGGAGCTGCGAAACACTCCCCAACTTAAATCAAAATGGAATCACAAGTAATGACATCATCATCCAAAGTCCTTTGGCGAGGGGCGAGCGATGAAGCAACAGGTGTGGATGCACTGTGAGCTGTAGCCGTGGACCCACACAAAAGCGGCTCAGGTTATCAGGTCGCTTTTCACTGGACTGAAGCGGCAGCAGAACTCGGCATCAGCCTGAGTGTCTGAAGCAGCCCTATTCAGGATCACACTGCTCACCTCCCCAGCACGAGGAAGTGGCTAGAAAAGGTACCCTAATCAGTCTGCTTCACATTACCCTGGCCAGCCTACCACAGTTGAAAGTGACTACACCTCAGTGGTCAAACAAACAAAATTAAAGTGACACCACTTAATATTGGTTCTTGGAATGTGCGCACACTTATGGACACAGCTGGACCAAATAGATCTGAGATACGCGGCTCACGTAGGCAGAGAACATGCCAAATACAACATTAACGTTGCCGCCCTAAGTGAGACCTGGTTAGCTGACACGGGACAGATTGCAGAAGTTGGAGCCAGCTATACCTACCCTCTTTTGCAGTGGGCGTGGAAAAGCGAGACGCGACGCTGGTGTTGGTTTTGCAGTAAAATCTAACCTGGTCAACCAACTGTCAAGCTTACCCAAGGGTATAAACGACCGTTTAATGACCCTGAAGCTCCAACTACCAGGCAATACACAGGTCCCCATCATCAGTGCCGATGCACCGACCATGACTAACCCTGATGAGGTCAAAAACAAGTTCTCATCTGACCTGGAGACTGCAATTTCTGCTGTACCCAGCAAAGAGAAACGCATCAATCTCAGGGAGTTCAGTGCCAAAGTTGGAACTGACCATCAGTCATGGAATGGGATCATAGATGCACGTGGTTTTAGCAAATGCAACAGCAATGGCCTTTTGCAACAAAGGACATGTGCTGTGCATGACCCACTGATCACAAACACTTTCTACTACCAAACCGCAAGAACACAACATGAATGCACCTACGGTCAAAACATTGGCACTTGATTGACTCTGTACATCAGGAGGAGAGACAGGAATGACGTCTAAGTGACAAAGACCATGTGCGGTGCAGAATGCTGGAGAGATCAGACGCATTATCTCTAAGCTCAATATTCGGATCAAACCTCCCAGACGTCCACAATGCCAACAATCTTATAAGCACCTCAACATCTCTCGGCTGAAACAGGAGATCATCCAGCAGAACTTTGCTGAAGCCCTAGACGACTGCTCAGAGTCCCTAAGCCTTGATTCTGATGATGCTGAGGCCGATAGGACAGCTCTCAGAAATCTGCTGCACTCGACGGTCCTTGCAACAGTTGGTGCTGCCACACGCAAACACCACCACTGGTTCGGTTAAATTGATGCAGAGATTCAGGCACTCCTTGATGAGAAACATCGCCTGCACAGAGCCTGCCTGAATGACAGCAGCGCAGAGTCCAATAAAACTATATTTCTCAACATCCGCAGGACTGTCCAGCTCAAGCTTAGAGCTACGCAGGATGCTTGGCTCAGTCAGAAAGTAGAGGAGATACAATCATATGCTAACAGAAACAACACAAAGCGTTTCTACAATGTACTCGAATCAGTCTATGGCCCACAACCCTCAGGAACCTCACCTATCCTGAGTGCAGATGGAACCACACTGCTTACAGAAAGACAAAATCCTTGCCAGATGGGCCAAACACAACTCAGTCCTCAATCAGCTTTCATCCATAAATAAAGACGTCTTCAAGTGGCTGCCTCACATTGAAATGAACCTGTCACATGCAGATCCACCCACTTTGGAGGAAACCAAAAAAAGTGATTAATCTCCTCTCATCGGGAAAAGCTCTGGGAGCTGATGCAATACCAGCGGAAGTCTACAAGACGGGAAGGCCTTCTTTGGTTGAGAAGCTAACCAACCTCTTCCAGTCATTGTGGAGACAAGAAGCTGTCTATCAGGAGTTCAAGGATGCCTCGATTATCCACCTCTACACGAGGAAGGGCAATCGCCAAGCATTTGACAATCAGAAGTATATCCTTGCTGTCAATGGTGGGGAAATCTTTTCAAGAATCCTCCTAAATAATCTAACAGAAAATATAGACCAACGCCTGCTGCCCAAGAGCCAATGTTGGCTTCAGAAAAAGCCGTGGAACCACTGACATGGTGTTTGCAGCCCGCCAACTCCAAGAAAAATGCCAAGAGCAAAGCTCTGACCTGTAACTGACCTCTGTCGACCTGAGAAAGGCTTTCGACACAGTCAGCCACGAGAGCCTCTGGAAGATCACAGCAAAGTTTCGATGCCAACTGCCGCATCACCATGATGCGGCAGTTGCATGATGACATGAAGGCAAGTGTGCAAGATCACCAAGAGTCCTCTGAACAATCTTAATTTTAGAACTTTCGTGACTGCAGGAATTATTATTTGGTTATTTCGGTTAAGTCACGTCTAAAGATAAAATAAAAATTAAATTAAATAATAGAATACGACGTTTCGATTGCAACACAAGCAATCATCATCAGGTATAATGAAATAGCGACATAAAATCTAACCAGAAAACTATAGACAGACATATTAGCAGACAGATATCACCAAGATACATAGCGAGAGCAACACAGGTAACAGAGAGGGGTGATCGTCTCTGTGGGGTGGCCTTAAATAGACAGAGGGGGGGGCGGAGGCAGAGAGAGGGAGGGGGGTTAGAGAAAAAATTAGCATATCAATGAGTGGTCAACAGACGTGGTGCTGCAAGTACGATGACACGGCAAGCAAGCCTGAAAATCAGGAGAAAGACACACTAAAATTAAATAACCTAGTAAAATATCGAAATGTAATGTAATACAACACAGAGGGTCGGTCAACACACAATTAACGCATAGCCTGGTTGATTACGTATTTCAAAGATTGCTAAGTTAGAATTTAGGTGTGAACATTCTAAAGAGGACACAGGCAGAGAAAACAAGTCGCCAGAGAGAGAGAAAAAAGATACGCTTAAAACTTCCCCGTAGAAGTGGTTCAATCTTAATTTTAGAACTTTCGTGACTGCAGGAATTATTATTTGGTTCTTTCGGTTAAGTCACGTATAAAGATAAAATAAAAATTAAATAATAGAATACGACGTTTCGATTGCAACACAAGCAATCATCATCAGGTATAATGAAATAGCGACATAAAATCTAACCAGAAAACTATAGACAGACATATTAGCAGACAGATATCACCAAGATACATAGCGAGAGCAACACAGGTAACAGAGAGGGGTGATCGTCTCTGTGGGGTGGCCTTAAATAGACAGAGGGGGGGGCGGAGGCAGAGAGAGGGAGGGGGGTTAGAGAAAAAATTAGCATATCAATGAGTGGTCAACAGACGTGGTGCTGCAAGTACGATGACACGGCAAGCAAGCCTGAAAATCAGGAGAAAGACACACTAAAATTAAATAACCTAGTAAAATATCGAAATGTAATGTAATACAACACAGAGGGTCGGTCAACACACAATTAACGCATAGCCTGGTTGATTACGTATTTCAAAGATTGCTAAGTTAGAATTTAAGTGTGAACATTCTAAAGAGGACACAGGCAGAGAAAACAAGTCGCCAGAGAGAGAGAAAAAAGATAAGCTTAAAACTTCCCCGTAGAAGTGGTTCAATCTTAATTTTAGAACTTTCGTGACTGCAGGAATTATTATTTGGTTCTTTCGGTTAAGTCACGTCTAAAGATAAAATAAAAATTAAATTAAATAATAGAATACGACGTTTCGATTGCAACACAAGCAATCATCATCAGGTATAATGAAATAGCGACATAAAATCTAACCAGAAAACTATAGACAGACATATTAGCAGACAGATATCACCAAGATACATAGCGAGAGCAACACAGGTAACAGAGAGGGGTGATCGTCTCTGTGGGGTGGCCTTAAATAGACAGAGGGGGGGGCGGAGGCAGAGAGAGGGAGGGGGGTTAGAGAAAAAATTAGCATATCAATGAGTGGTCAACAGACGTGGTGCTGCAAGTACGATGACACGGCAAGCAAGCCTGAAAATCAGGAGAAAGACACACTAAAATTAAATAACCTAGTAAAATATCGAAATGTAATGTAATACAACACAGAGGGTCGGTCAACACACAATTAACGCATAGCCTGGTTGATTACGTATTTCAAAGATTGCTAAGTTAGAATTTAAGTGTGAACATTCTAAAGAGGACACAGGCAGAGAAAACAAGTCGCCAGAGAGAGAAAAAAGATAAGCTTAAAACTTCCCCGTAGAAGTGGTTCAATCTTAATTTTAGAACTTTCGTGACTGCAGGAATTATTATTTGGTTCTTTCGGTTAAGTCACGTCTAAAGATAAAATAAAAATTAAATTAAATAATAGAATACGACGTTTCGATTGCAACACAAGCAATCATCATCAGGTATAATGAAATAGCGACATAAAATCTAACCAGAAAACTATAGACAGACATATTAGCAGACAGATATCACCAAGATACATAGCGAGAGCAACACAGGTAACAGAGAGGGGTGATCGTCTCTGTGGGGTGGCCTTAAATAGACAGAGGGGGGGGCGGAGGCAGAGAGAGGGAGGGGGGTTAGAGAAAAAATTAGCATATCAATGAGTGGTCAACAGACGTGGTGCTGCAAGTACGATGACACGGCATGCAAGCCTGAAAATCAGGAGAAAAGACACACTAAAATTAAATAACCTAGTAAAATATCGAAATGTAATGTAATACAACACAGAGGGTCGGTCAACACACAATTAACGCATAGCCTGGTTGATTACGTATTTCAAAGATTGCTAAGTTAGAATTTAAGTGTGAACATTCTAAAGAGGACACAGGCAGAGAAAACAAGTCGCCAGAGAGAGAGAAAAAAGATAAGCTTAAAACTTCCCCGTAGAAGTGGTTCAATCTTAATTTTAGAACTTTCGTGACTGCAGGAATTATTATTTGGTTCTTTCGGTTAAGTCACGTCTAAAGATAAAATAAAAATGAAATTAAATAATAGAATACAACGTTTCGATTGCAACACAAGCAATCATCATCAGGTATAATGAAATAGCGACATAAAATCTAACCAGAAAACTATAGACAGACATATTAGCAGACAGATATCACCAAGATACATAGCGAGAGCAACACAGGTAACAGAGAGAGTCCTCTGAACAGTTTTCAGTAACAAATGGAGTGAAGCAAGGCTGTGTTCTAGCATCAACCCTGTTCAGCACGATCTTCTCCACCACACTGGTAGATGCCTTCCCAAATGGCCACACTGGGATCCGCTTCATCTACCACTTTGACGGGTGTTGTTCAACCTGTAAAGGATGCAAGCCAAAACAAAGGTAGAGGAGGTGACTATTCGCGATCTTTTGTTTGCAGATGATTGCGCACTAGCTGCTGGCACACGCATGCCAACCTGCAGACTCTCAAAGACGAGTTCTCAGCTGCATACGACAACTTCGGCCTCACAATCAGTACAAAGAAGACTGAAGTAATGTAACAACCTGCCCCCGGTAATCCTTACGTGGACCCAACCATTTCTGTGAAAGGTCAGAAACAGCTGTAGACAAATTCACCGACCTTGGCAGCACTCTGTCACGTGCTGTTCACATTCATGAAGAAATCAACAAGGATCGCCAAGGCTAGTGCAGCCTTTGGCCATCTGCGAGATTCCGTGTGGAAAAGGACAGTCATCAAGCTGGCCACTAAACTGAAGGTTTACCAGGCAGTCATACCAACGACATGCCAGGAAACTCAGTCACTTTCACCTAAACTGTTTGAGGAAGCTCCTGAGGATCAAGTGGCAGGACAGAAACCCAAACAATGAAGTCCTCAGCCGTGCTGACATGCTGAGCATTCCCACACACCTTATGAAGCACAGCTCAGATGGGCCGGCCATGTGACCAGGATGCCTGCCACTCGTCTCCCGAAGCGGATCTTCTTTGGAGAGCTGAAGAATGGGAAGCGAGCACAAGGTAGGCCGAAAAAACGCTTCAAAGATACCCTGAAGGTCTCCCTCAAGAGCTTTAACATAGATCAAAAGTCATGGGAAACCCTTGCTCAGGATCGTCCGACCTGGCGAAACCTCATCTGGGATGGTGCTACGACCTCTGAAATGAGCAGGACCAAAAATTCCATGGTGAAGAGACAACAGCGCAAGATGCGCATCAAGAGACCTGTCCCCCAGCAGGCTACTACCAACATATCATGCTCAGTGTGTCCCACAGTGTCCCGGGCTCAGATTGGCCTCTCCAGCCATCTGCGCTCTCACCGTACCCCAGACTCATCCCAATGAAGAGTATCATGGTCATCATCAACCTTTGATGGACGGACAAGGAGACCTGTGGGTGAGGCAGGCCCACTGCGTGAACCACATGAAGACTAGGATGACGCTGTTGATATCGCAGAGAAGGCCGACTACACGCGGTCTATAGTATATTAGTCTAAAGTATGTAGTAGTCTATAGTGTAATCTATTGTGTAAGAGTCTATAAATCTTGACTTAAAGCTTTCGTGACTGCAGGAATTCAGATTCTTTAGGTCTTTCGGTAAAGTCACGTAGATAGGTTCAAAGAAAATAACAAAAAACGACGACGTTTCAATCGCAACACAAGCGGACGTCTTCAGGCAACGCCTTTGACCTAAAGAATAGGAGTCTATAGATTAGTCTATTGTGTAGTAGTCTATCGTGTATGAGTCTATAGTGTACCCATGGGTGAGAGAGGCCCACTGTATGAACCACATGGAGACCAGCATGACACCGTTGATCTCGAAGACAGAGAAGGCCAACTCCACAGGGTCTATTTTATAGTCATCTATAGTAGTCTATTGTACCTGTGGGTGAGACACGCCCACTGTATGAACCACATGGAGACCAGGATGACGCCGTTGATCTCGCAGACAGAGAATGCCCACTTCACACGGTCGACGCGGTCAAAGAAGACATCGGGCAGCGGAGGGGACACCTCCTGGGGGAGAGCGAGAGAAAGAGGGAGCAATTTACTTGCCGACTCACAATTCACTCGCCGACTCACAATTCACTCGCCGACTCACCATCAGCAACACTCACCATCCAATACCAACATCCGCCATTCGCAACTAGGTGGCGGTGACGTCACCAGGGCACCTGTGCCAGATCAGGTGCACTTTTGAGGCCACGTGACGTGTCGAAGGCTCGCTGCTGACAGGAGGAGGTCGTGGGACAGACCCATCAGGTGCCATGGGCTAACTGACTGAGATGACTGGCCGATGCACTAGCTGTGCCCCCTGCTGTGCCAACTTGCTGTGTTTTAGCTGCCCGGCGCTCTGCTCATTGTTGTAAGCGTCACTCCTCTGCCTTCCATTGTTGTTGGAGGCTATGAGTGTGTGGGGTGCCAGGCTATGAGTGTAAGTGTGTGGGGTGCCAGGTTATGAGTGATTGTGTGGGGTGCCAGGTTATGAGTGAGTGTGTGGGGTGCCAGGCTACGAGTGTAAGTGTGTGGGGTGCCAGGTTATGAGTGATTGTGTGGGGTGCCAGGTTATGAGCGAGTGTGTGGGGTACCAGGCTATGAGTGTAAGTGTGAGGGGTGCCAGGCTATGAGCGAGTGTGTGGGGTGCCAGGCTATGAGTGTAAGTGTGTGGGGTGCCAGGTTATGAGTGAGTGTGTGGGGTGCCAGGCTATGAGCGAGTGTGTGGGGTGCCAGGCTATGAGTGTAAGTGTGTGGGGTGCCAGGTTATGAGTGAGTGTGTGGGGTGCCAGGCTATGAGCGAGTGTGTGGGGTGCCAGGCTATGAGTGTAAGTGTGTGGGGTGCCAGGTTATGAGTGAGTGTGTGGGGTGCCAGGCTATGAGCGAGTGTGTGGGGTGCCAGGCTATGAGTGTAAGTGTGTGGGGTGCCAGGTTATGAGTGAGTGTGTGGGGTGCCAGGCTATGAGTGAGTGTGTGGGGTACCAGGCTATGAGTGTAAGTGTGTGGGGTGCCAGGCTATGAGCGAGTGTGTGGGGTACCAGGCTATGAGTGTAAGTGTGTGGGGTGCCAGGCTATGAGCGAGTGTGTGGGGTGCCAGGCTATGAGTGTAAGTGTGTGGGGTGCCAGGTTATGAGTGAGTGTGTGGGGTGCCAGGCTATGAGCGAGTGTGTGGGGTGCCAGGCTATAAGTGTAAGTGTGTGGGGTGCCAGGCTATGAGTGTAAGTGTGTGGGGTGCCAGGCTATGAGTGTAAGTGTGTGGGGTGCCAGGTTATGAGCGAGTGTGTGGGGTGCCAGGTTATGAGTGAGTGTGTAGGGTGCCAGGTTATGAGTGAGTGTGTGGGGTGCCAGGTTATGAGTGAGTGTGTGGGGTGCCAGGTTATGAGCGAGTGTGTGGGGTGCCAGGTTATGAGTGAGTGTGTGGGGTGCCAGGTTATGAGTGAGTGTGTGGGGTGCCAGGTTATGAGTGAGTGTGTGGGGTGCCAGGTTATGAGTGAGTGTGTGGGGTGCCAGGTTATGAGTGAGTGTGTGGGGTGCCAGGCTATGAGTGAGTGTGTGGGGTGCCAGGCTATGAGTGAGTGTGTAGGGTGCCAGGTTATGAGTGAGTGTGTGGGGTGCCAGGTTATGAGTGAGTGTGTGGGGTGCCAGGCTATGAGTGAGTGTGTAGGGTGCCAGGTTATGAGTGAGTGTGTAGGGTGCCAGGCTATGAGTGTAAGTGTGTGGGGTGCCAGGTTATGAGTGAGTGTGTGGGGTACCAGGCTATGAGTGTAAGTGTGTGGGGTGCCAGGTTATGAGCGAGTGTGTGGGGTGCCAGGTTATGAGTGAGTGTGTGGGGTGCCAGGTTATGAGTGAGTGTGTGGGGTGCCAGGTTATGAGTGAGTGTGTGGGGTGCCAGGTTATGAGCGAGTGTGTGGGGTGCCAGGTTATGAGTGAGTGTGTGGGGTGCCAGGTTATGAGTGAGTGTGTGGGGTGCCAGGTTATGAGTGAGTGTGTGGGGTGCCAGGTTATGAGTGAGTGTGTGGGGTGCCAGGTTATGAGTGAGTGTGTGGGGTGCCAGGCTATGAGTGAGTGTGTGGGGTGCCAGGCTATGAGTGAGTGTGTAGGGTGCCAGGTTATGAGTGAGTGTGTGGGGTGCCAGGTTATGAGTGAGTGTGTGGGGTGCCAGGCTATGAGTGAGTGTGTAGGGTGCCAGGTTATGAGTGAGTGTGTAGGGTGCCAGGCTATGAGTGTAAGTGTGTGGGGTGCCAGGTTATGAGTGTGTGGGGTACCAGGCTATGAGTGTAAGTGTGTGGGGTGCCAGGTTATGAGCGAGTGTGTGGGGTGCCAGGTTATGAGTGAGTGTGTGGGGTGCCAGGTTATGAGTGAGTGTGTGGGGTGCCAGGTTATGAGTGAGTGTGTGGGGTGCCAGGCTATGAGTGAGTGTGTGGGGTGCCAGGCTATGAGCGAGTGTGTGGGGTGCCAGGTTATGAGTGAGTGTGTGGGGGGCCAGGCTATGAGTGTAAGTGTGTAGGGTGCCAGGCTATGAGTGTAAGTGTGTGGGGTGCCAGGTTATGAGCGAGTGTGCGGGGTGCCAGGTTATGAGCGAGTGTGTGGGGTGCCAGGCTATGTGCACGAGCCCCCCACCATGTCTGGCACGCGCTCGTGCACTACAGCGATGGCCACGCTGGTGGCCACGAGCGCGGACACGGCGTAGATGAAGGCAGCCGCCGTCTTCCTCCACTCGGGGGGCAGCGTGGAGCCCCCGGGGGGTCCCCCGCCCCCCCCTGCTCCTCCCACCACAGAGAGAGGGAGGAGGGGGGGGCCCCCAGGGGCCGGGGGAGGCGAGGGGGGGGGCCCTCCGGGGGCTCCGTGATGGAGGGCCGCGGGGTCGCAGGGCGAAGGAGAAGGCAGCGAGAGGTCGGCGGCGAAGTCGGCGGAGACACGGGAGCTGTGTGGGCAACGTCATTGTCATCAGCATCGTTATCATCGTCATAGTGACCATCGTCATAGTGACCATCGTCATAGTGATCATCATCAACAGCATTGTCGTCAACAGCATCGTTAGCATCGTTATCGTCAGTGATCATCGTCATAGTGATCATCGTCATAGTGATCATCGTCAACAGCATCGTCGTCAACAGCATCGTCGTCAACAGCATCGTCGTCATGGTTATAATCAGCATCGTCATCAGCATCGTCGTCATCAGCATCGTCGTCATGGTTATAATCAGCATCGTCATCAGCACTCATCAGAATCGTCATTATCGACATCATCATCATCATCAGCATCGTTGACACCATCGTCATCATCAGCATCGTTGTCATCAGCATCATCGTCATGGTTAGAATCAGCATCGTCGTCATAGTGATCATCGTCATCAGTACTGTCATTAGAATCGTCATTATCGACATCATCATCATCAGCATCGTTGACACCATCGTCATCATCATTTTCATTATTAGCAGTCATCATCATAGTCAGCATCGTCAGTATCATTGTCAGCAGCGTCATCAGCATTCTTATCATCATCAACATCGTCATCATCATCGTCAACATCGTCGTCATCAGCATTAGACGAGGGAGATAATATCTCACCAACATATGTTTGTTAAACTCAGAATCTATCTCTGTGTGAGTTTGTCTGTCTGTGTGTCTCTGTGCAAGTCTGGGCGAGTGTGTGAGTCTCTTTGAGTCTCATCTCACCTTCTCACTCCGTGTTCCCCTCTACCTCCTCCTTTCATCCCATTGCGGTGCCCGTCCATGGTGACCTGCACAGGGATCACTCCTCCCAGTCACTTAACACTCACTCATACACACACTCACTCATTCTCACTCATACACTCACTCACTCATTCTCACTTATACACTCACTGACTTATACACTCACTTGCAAAAGATCCCCCATATAGCCTTAACAGACTGTTGGGGCAAGTGCTGTTAGCGAGCACCTATGAAAGCCAGCAAGGCACACGGGGGGGTGGGTGGCCAAAACCATGCCCGGCCGCCTTTGTCTCCCTAATGGTGATATTTACACATCACACCAGGTACCCATTTGAGGCCGAGTCAATCTAGGAGAGACCTATGACCAGTTCAGATAATCGTCAATGGCATTAACCATGAGGGGGAATTGAACTCGGGTCGCCGGATTTCTAGCGCACTAACCACTACACTACTGCTCCCCATACAACAACAACCGCCGCCGTTCACCACTAAGTGACAGAGACGTCCACACGGCACCTGTGCCACGCCAGGCGCACTGAGGCCACGTGAAATGTTGAAGCCTCACTGATAGGTCAAGGGACAGACCCTGCAGGTACCATGGGTTGACTGACTGAGATGACTGGCAGATGCACAATCTGTGCTCCCGACTGCGCCAACTGTTTGCGTTTTAGCCGCCCAGCAATACGCAAGATGTTGTGAGCATCACTCCTCTGCCCTCCATTATTGCTGGAGGGTGACTGCCTCCAACTTACCCATAGCCTCAAGATGCACCTAGCCTGACACTGCCAAGTAGCGTCCTTCACGAGCCTCCTCCACACATGGAGGCCGATCTTGACACGACTGGTACCAGTCATCGGCAAGTTCACTCAGCTCCACATCGTTTTGTACCACATCAGTCCATCTATTTTCTAGCCCGTGCCGTGCATGTTTAGCCGCCTCAATCCGGTTGCTTGGGCATATGGTGGCTGGGCATGCATGCTCCATGACCCATCCAATGCAGCCTTGCCTGCCGGAGGAGTTCGCTGTTGGGAAATGTGTCCAGATCATTCAAGGATTTGTGAGCTCCTCACACAATCCAGCTTGCAGGCTAAACCCGGAATGGTTCATAGGCAGGCCATCCTTAATGTTTATAACCGGCGCAGATGTTCCATGAGAGGGGTTCACGTTTCACAAGCATAGAAAAGGGAGGGCATGACTATGGCCGAGAAGACCCAGAGTTTCGCATTGAGCGACAGACCAGGTAACTTCCACACAGCAGCGTTACGCAGCTGATAGCAAGATAATGCCGCTCGACTGATCCGGAGTGACACCTCTGCTGTCAAACCAGAATTGGTCATGAGCACACTGCCCTGGAATGGAAACCTCTCCACTCTCTCCACAACTGCCCCATCATTCACACGGAGTTGAGTGTTTCACGACACGAAATACACAGGCAGGTTCTTGCTAACTTTTCGTGGGGTTGATGGTGACGTCCCGACACATCAAGTTCGTCTTTCATACTTCCCCAACAGATGTTACCTCATCCAGCTATGTACAGGAGATAGCTACTTCCTCTAAAATTAAGGAACTCGCTCACCCATTTTCTCACTCACTTACACACACTCACTCATCCACTCACTCATCCACTTACACACTCACTCATCCACTCACTCCCCGACTCACTCACTTACCCACCCACACACCCAATCCCCCAGTCACCCACACACCCAATCCCCCAGTCACCCACACACCCAATCCCCCACTCAAATCTCTGTCGTGTTCACGACTCGTAAACCTAAACAGATTGAATCTTGACTTAAAGCTTTCGTGACTGCAGGAATTTATATTTTGGGGTCTGTCGGTAAAGTCACGTAGATAGGTTCAAATTAATAAAATAAACAAAAACTACGTTTCGATCACTACACAAGCGATCGTCATCAGGAGGAAAACAAGAGGGGCACAGCTGCTAACATATCCGCACTACGCCTTATAATCACGCATACCTATACCGACTACATATTCTAAACACAATGCGTGGCAATGCCTATCTGAACAAGATATTTTAATTCGGCACTTGCGTTGAGCCTTATACTTTTCTGCACTACGTTAAAGCTACGTATATACCAAAGCAAACCATACATTATAATTGCACATTCTAATTTAGTCTACCTATTCAAATCGGACTAGCCTATATATGTTATAAATTACAATCGCTTATACTTATGATTGTGAATTGCATTCGCAATGCCGCCGTGCTCAGGCGCCCACGGCCGGCGAGTAAACTAGACAAGGCCGAGGCTTGGGCCTAAACCCCTCGGTCTCCTTTGGGGCCCGACAACCGAGGGGCGCCCGGGGGACATTCGGAGAGCGAGGCCACAGATGGAGCCGCCGCCGCAGCAGCAAGATGTTGAAGCGCGAAGGAGAAAGCCCCCGAGGGTGGCAGACAGAGGTAAAACGGCGGAAGAAGCACCCCGAGCGAGAGCCACCCACCTCCACCATCACCATCGGGCCCCCAAACTCCTCTCAGGGCACGCGAGGCCCTTGCAAGACGCCTCGCTGGGAATCGATTCCATGTGCGGTTGGGCGCCCAAGATTCTGTGAATCGCGGATCGATTCTCTTCCTGCTGTCGTAGCGGCGGGTGATGGATGCCAATGGACGTATTCTTAGGTTTTTTCGGTAAAGTCACGTAGGTAAAATGGACGTCCTCTCGATTTGTTATTGACAAGAAGTAATATTCTAGTAAGGGACCGCTTTCATTACATGTAGCGTGCCATAACGTAAGGGGCCGTGGTGATTTACAGCCAACGTCAGTTGAGCGTGGACAATTAGACCAAAGCCGAAACTTAACATAAAAAATAATGTAAAAAAATATCTAATTTTTTTATTTTTAATGATAAAATATAGTATTGTCATCAGTATGACATAAGTATACCAAGTTTGCAGTCGATACCACTTTGGGAAGTGGGTTAAAATTGAGTTACAATATTTGAGGATACGACAGCAACAGAGTGAGTTAAATAAAAAGCGTGTAATCATAATAAAAAGCGTGTAATCATAAAACGGCGCGTGCGACGACTCAAAATTGCGTAAAGATAAAGGTAAAATGTTCCCAGACTAAATAATGGATAATGGTTGGGGTTAGGGAGAGCACGCTATCAAACCTCATTGCCATGTCATCCCCCTATCAGTGCCCAACCTTATTTCAGACCAATTCAGACCGTATTGGTCACCCCGTGACCTTGTAAATCTCAATGTTCATCCTACAAAGTCTCATCACAAGGGAGAAACACAACCAAATACGATTTTTTGTGCCCGTATTGAAACGGCTGTATGCCGTATGGACTTGAAAACTCGATTTCTCTGTACAACAGGCATGTCGAAAGTCCGGCCCGCGGGCCAATGACGGCCCGCCATCAGATTTCATACGGCCCGCAGCTTCGGTCTCATAATATGTTATTTATGGATCGCTAGCTCTGTCAGAATAAATAAATCATAAAACTTTAAAGATGTAATTCCGGCTTCCGCCACACGGTGGCAGCACCATTCGAATGCTATCTGGCTCTGCATCCGTGCCGCGAACCCTTCTCGAATAATTTCTGCCATGGCGACTGCAAAAAAGAGAAAAGTTGACAGTTAGGGCCGCCGCTTTCAGGAGCGGTGGGAATTACAATACTTCTTTACTGAAAATTGAGGCAATTGTGTTTGTCTAATTTGTAAAGAGACGGTTGCCTTGTTTAAGGATTTCAACGTAAAGAGACACTACGAGACTAAACATGCTACAACATACGACAAGCTAACAGGGAGTGACCGCGCTGAAAAAGTGAAGCAACTTCAAGCTGCTTTGGCATCGCAACAGTGATTCTTCACGCGGGCCTGTGAGACAAAGGAAAACATCACCAAAGCCAGCTACGAAGTGGCCATGTTAATAGCTAAACATGGCAAACCTTTTACTGAAGGTGCGTTTATAAAAGACTGTGTCATGAAAATAGTGGAGAACATTTGCCTCGAGAAGAAGCAAGAATTTATTAATGTTTGCCTGGTACGCAACACTGTGGCACGGAGAGTTGAGGACATATCGTCAGATATTCAGAGACAACTGGGGGACAGGGGAGTGGCTTTTGATTATTTCTCATTAGCCTGCGATGAAAGCACCGATGCATCTGACACTGCACAACTACTTGTTTTTTAAGAGGAGTTGATGACAACATGAACGTGACAGAGGTGCTGCTTGACCTCAAAAGCCTTAAAGGGCAAACCAGAGGAACAGATTTCTTCGTTTCTGTTTGTGAAGCTGTTGATGACATGAAACTACCATGGAGTAAAGTTTCTGTGATCATTACTGATGGTGCGCCTGCCATGGCTGGTGAGCGAAGTGGATTGTCCACACTGATCTGCAATAAAGTCAGCGAAGAAGCAGGTAACGCTATTAAACATCACTATCATTCACCAGCAGGCTCTCTGCGCCAAACATCTCAAATTTGACGATGTTATGAAACCAGTGGCAAAGGCAATCAATTCTATTCGCTCTAAAGCTCTATACCGACAGTTTCAGCAGTTCTTGCGTGACATCCAGGCTGAATACGGTGACGTAATATATCACAACGATGTGAGGTGGCTAAGTCGGGGGCCCGCACTACAGCGATTTTTCTTTCTCAAAGAGGAAATTGGACATTTTTTGGGTGAGAAGGGACAACCAATGGAAGAACTGTCCGATCCTGTATGGCTGGCAAATCTGGCTTTTTTGGTTGACATAACGAAGGTTTCCAGAAATGCGGTCAATCGCTAAGAAAATGCTGAGCTTATTCGGCTCCACATATTTGTGTGAGCAAACATTCTCAGTCATAAACTTAAACAAGAACCGGTTGAGGTCAAGGATGAGTGACTCCCACTTGCGTGACATTTTACGTATCTCAACCACTGCCCTCAAGCCAGACCTGGTCTCTTTACGGAAATCTAGATCTCAGTATTACCCTTCTCATTAGTGTCAGGAAGTTATCTGTTCCTTGATTAATCTGAAATTGAGTGTTTTGTACGGTAACATCTGTCACTATTGTAGTAAGTACTCAGGAGGCTTGACGACGGGATCGGAGGCACACTTATTTATTAACACAACTTGTATACAGTTAACGAGTATACACAGGACCTAAGGGGTAACGTCCCCTTACTCGGCTAACAGGGAGACACGACATCTAAGCCCCGCTAACCCAAGCCCAAGTCCTCCACTAGGGAGCTAAGGGAGGCTACCTGTCCCAGCCCTGGTCAAGCTGGGATCCGGCACCCTGAGTCCCCAGACCTGCTCGTCAGTCTGGGCTCTCGGGGCCACGCCACCGGCTAGCCCTGGTCAGCCCTTACAAGGACAGCGAGCCAGGGAAGCTCCGGGGCCTATTCTAGCTGGTCTTCCGTCTTCGCTGGTTAAAGCTGATACTTCGACCTCGAGCCCTCCGGCTCACCACCTTTTATAGTCCTCGGCCCCCCCGGGAGGGGCCCGTGGGGGATGCAGGTGCGGACGTCGGTGCGAGCACCTCCTATGTGTACGGCCCTAACCACGCCCCTTGTGTTTGTTGGCCATCCGCTCCCATACACAATTACACCTCTACACTATTAAGAGTGAAAAGCCTAAAGCACACTAATGCACTTGGACTTATGGCACTTGTTTTATTAAACTCTTGAATAAGATTTGGTTATAACTGTTGATGTGATGTACCTGTAGATGTGACACAAACTATTGCTTTCTGAAATATATTGTAAAAGACAATGGCAAAATTCACTTGTTTTAAAGTTTAATGATAACAGACCACTTTGCATTACTTATAACTCCTGTTTGAAATGTTCATGAGGCAAAGATATTTAACTCTTGGAAATTTAAGGTATTCTATACAGTTTGTTCAATGTTATCTGACTGAATGAAAGGCTTAATTGTGTTTTTAGAGTTGTTCACGTCTGCCTGAGTGGCTTATATTTGGTTACATTGTCATTTTAAAAATAAAGGTAATTGTAACAATGAAAATTGTTTTATAACAGTGTGTATTTTCACATAACTTTTGTGGTTAAAAAAAATGTCAGAAGGAACTATTGGCCCCGGGCATCTTCACTTTATCAAATTTGTCCCTCTTTGCAAAAAGTTTGGACACCCCTGCTGTACAAGAATACGGGGTAAACCGTATGGGTTGACAGGTCTGTCATTCTTACGTCCTACATATTTCACTGAGCATAGTAACACATTCACAATACTAACCTAACTTTACCGAAAGAACCAAAGAGTATGGATCCCTGCAGTCACGAAAACTTCAAATCTAGAGTAATCAGCTTATTTAAAGAAAGAAAATAAATTAAAGTAAAAATGAAATGAAATAATCTTGATTTTTTAAAACACGTAGTGAGATGCTTACCGGACATTATGGGATATTTTCGCCACGATCCAAGATGGTGAAAAAATAAGAATAGGTTCTGCCCTTTCTGGCAATAGAACTGATGTTAAAATGTTTGTACTTCACCTTTTGACATTCTCTGGTCTAACACTGATGCAGAGACAAGGTCATGCAGAAGTCTTATCTCTGCTGTAGACCAATCAGTTTTAAAGCCAATGCATATATCAGAGTAGATTTGTTTGAATGTTTTGCCACAAGTATAAGGTTATGGTTAATGCAAACTTGGTGCCTTTCAAACGGTATCTATTTAGTGCTTGAACATCTTGACACAACTACTGTTTTATTTCCACAAAGGGTCAAAGCATGTTCTTTTTTTTATCATTACCGGATGTAGCCAGTGTGAGCTCATCCGTGACTACTCGCTTGTGTATCACCGTGTACTCTGCTAATAGCTACGGGTAGCCAGGTGTGTTGTATGATTATTTAAGATCATTGGCAGTGATGAGTAGAGGTTGGACCCCGCGCACAAAAGTACAAGGCACACCCCAATAGAGATGTGGACTATCTTCTGGACCAAGGAATTCAGCTACGGTGTTGTGACGTGGAGGGTATCTGATCGCTATTGCACATACCAAATTTGCCCTTCTGAAGAGGACCTTTGAAACCAGTTTTGCCGTTTCACAAACCGCCCCCTGGGTGTTCAGCCGTTGTCGAGTCGCCTACTTCTCCGGAGTACAGAACACAATGCAGAGTCACTCATCTTCTCTGAACTTTATTGTTAATGCTTATTCAGCCGACCTGTGTCCCCCCACCCCTCTCACAATGATTCACGACGGGAGGAGAGAGGACTGGTCGGACCAGCTCCACGAACATTAATGTTTGGCGAATGCTCGTGTGACACATGATGTCAGTGAGAGTTGAGGGGAAAAAGTCCCTTATTAAAATACTCATCAGGATGCTTTTAACTCCACCCCGAACAATGACGGCTGCTCAGAGCCCAATGCTTACCCAAGCAGGATAACACTTAGACCCTGCCCTCTGGCCCCTGAAAGCAACAATCAGATTCACAACACTGTTGTTGTGAAGCAGTGAGGGGCAGTGAGAAGCAGGCTGAACTAAAAGTGTTACTTCTTCTGTACAGGTAAGTGAAATAAAGTAACTGGGTAGATTAAATATACTCTACTAGGAGGTAGGGAGCAGTGGGATAAGGATACAACTTATATGGATAAAGTTAAGTGATTAAGAATATAACACAACTCATGCATTGAGGTAAATATTTAATAACATTGCAAATGGCAACATTCATAGTAACATAGTTAAATAGTTCAGGTTAATCTCGAAACTCGTTTGTGTGACTAGAATCAAAAATAAATATGATGGGTAAAAATGCTGTATTTACATAGTTATTGACATCAATAAATACAGTATTTTAAACTGTTAAAGTCTATAAAAGCATATTAATGATTGATTTGAAGCTTTCATAACTGCAGGAATTACTCTTTGGTTCTTTCGGTAAAGTCAAGTAGAGGGAAAATAAATTAAATAATAGAATACGACGTTTCGATTGCAACACAAGCAATCGTAATCAGGTAGAAAACAAACCTCGTTAACTTAGAAATACAATGCAATCTAACAGAGAGTCGGCTAACACAACAGTCAGCACCTTACCTGATTACGTTCTTACAAAGATTGCTAAATTTGAGAGAGAGAGAGACAAAACACAGACAGAAACACAGACAGACAAACAAGAAGAGAGAGACACACAGAGAGAGACACAATATAGACTGTGTCCCCATGTCTGTGTTTTGTCTCTCTCTCAAATTTACCAATCTTTGTGTAATAAAAGACTCTGTCAGGCACTGCTGGTCTCCGCTTGCCTTTTATTCAGGTTCTTCTCCGCACCCCACTGGTCTCCTCCACGGACCAACGTCGTCTCGCGCGCGCCCCGCGCACGCTCCCTCTCGCGTGCCATGCACGCTCCTCCATTAGCTCCTCCACTCGTCCTCACACCCCCGCTGGTCCTGACAAGGGACCAGCGTCTCCTCTCGCGTGCCACGCACGCTCCTCTCGCGTGCCCCCGCACGCTCCTCTCGTTAGTCGCTCCGCTCCTCCCCGCTCCGCACACCGCTGGCCGACGGTGTACCGAAGCACCATCAGCCACGTGGCTGATGGCGCGGCGGCCACCCAACGTGGTCACGCTTCTTCACTCCATCAACTGACCCCGATCTCTTCCGGGCTCCCCTCTATATCCTCTATCCCACGTGACCCTGACTCCTCCCCTTCCGGATCGTCCGATCCGGCCTTCCCATACTGCCCTGCTGGCTCCACCTCCATTCACCTCGCTTTCCATTGGAGCCGAGGTGAACGGCGGCCCCTCCCACACGCCCCCCATACCCCGGGCCGTGTGATTGGGCCAGAGCCCAGCAGCAACCCCATTTATGCTCGCATTACATTTGTAAGAACGTAATCAACCCGGTAAGATGCTGACCGTTGTGTTAGCCGACTCTCTGTGTTGGATTGCATTGTATTTCTAAGTTCACTAGGTTTGTTCTCTACCTGATGACAATTGCTTGTGTTGCAATCGGAACGTCGGATTCTATTATTAAATGACATTTATTTCTATGTGACTTTACTGAAACAACCAAAGAGCATATTAAAGATGTCGTATGTATAATGAAGCATTCAGAATAACATAGTTACGTAACTTACATGATTTTAAAAACGTGTTTGCAAGTGTAATGACTGAAATTAAGAAGCACCCCAAGCAAATGTGCAGCCAAACGGACTTCCAAGAAGAAAGGTCAAGGCCTCCTATTGGCCTAAAGAGGCTTCCAGGATGATGGGTTGGGAGGCGGAGGTTTGAGGGGATTGGAGGAGAGATTCAAACGGGAAAAATGCGGGAATCAGAAGTCGAACCTGGAGGTGACGGTTGAGAACCGTAAAGGGAGAAGGACGGGGATTGGCTGGTAGAAAGACTTTGACAGAAAGTTCGAGAGAGAGAGGGCTCGAGAGGAATAAAAGGGGAGATAAAAAGGGGAGATGGGACGTTCGTGGGAGATTATGAGCGAAAACATGATGAATGAAGCCCGGGCCTAGTATTGGTGCTGTGTCCAATAAAAGGCTCCGAGTAGCAACGTGTGTCGTCATCATTACACAAGTTTGCATATGATTGTAAGAAAATATGATAGGGAAATATTCTGTAATTAACGTTTATGTCGAATTAATTCATTGCGCTGAGGCAAACGGGTATAAACATAATAATTGGTTAACAATAATATAATTATAAATTTTGATTTAAAGCTTTCGTGACTGCAGGGATTCATATTCTTGGTTCTTTCAGTAAAGTCACGTAGAAGGGAAATAATAAAATAATATAAATATAAAACTATATATTATATTATTTCCCTTCTACGTGACTTTATCGAAAGAACCAAGAAAATAATATAATTATAGTATAATATACCATTAAGATGAATTATACCAGACCAGACATTTTTTGTTAAATGCTTCTTTTATTAAAAGTGACTGCTGTATTCATCTATATAATTAATGAGTCCATGAGAGTACAGATAAAAAGAGCCTTAAGGGACTTGCTAGAATGTCAGCTGCTCCATAAATTAATGAATAAAGTAGTGTAGTTAATGTTTAAAAGTTAATTGAATTCGCTAAGTGGTTTTGATTCTAAGTTATTGTTTTGGTGTTTCAATTTTTAAATGCGTTAATACTGCTGAATGTCAGTAATTATATTGTTATTTATATTCAATCGTGGGTAGATAGAAAAATAAACAATATCAGATTCACAGCAGTGATTTAACACGTAGGTGTTCGCGACCAATATCATCCATAATATTTACGCGATCTAACCCAAAAAACACATTATGGATCACAGCAGTGAGGTAGTGAGCAACGGGCTGGACTATAAGTGTTACTTCTTGTGTGCAGGAGCTGAGGGTTTGAGCTGGAGTCCCAGATTAAAATAAACCGACCTGCAAGAAGTCTCCAAGATTATTGTGCGCCCGTTGACATCCGAATTCACTGACTTTATTTATTAAAAAACAATGATGTGCAGCCACCCAACTGGACATAAGCTCTACAATTCGGAAGTGCTACACGTGCACAATGCAAAATTCACGCGGGTAAAATCATAAAAATGGAACATGAGAAGCACTTGCTGACTGATGCTTCTGGTTGTCGTACTGCTGCACCTTCAGACATTGCTATTGGCTAGGTGGTGATGGTTGGAAATACAATGAGCTCTGTGGTATAGAGTTTTGATGAGGGAATTATTCTGGGATGGATGGTGGTGGGAGGCAGGTTTTAGGTAAGCATCCGTATGGGTGGCTTTCCTGTAGACAGTGTCCCATTGAGCCATCAGGTCTCTTTTCGATTAAAAATCCAAGAAATGTAACTTGCCATCCTTTTCCACCTCCATGGTGAATTTGATAGCTGGGTGTATGGAATTGATGTGGTTGAAGAATTGGTCCAGAGCTGGTAGGCCATGTGGCCAGATGACGAACGTATCATCAACGTATGTCTTCCACAAGGAAGGACGTAGGGTGGATGCCTGGATAGTATCTATCTCAAATTTCTCCATGCAAACATTGGCTACAACTGGAGAAAAGGGAGAACCCATAGGGGTACCTTCAACTTGTTTGTAGAATGTTCCATTCCAGGTGAAGTAAGTGTTGGTGAAGCAGTGTCTAACCAGGACTGGTACATCAGCCCTGGTTAGACATATTTTCAATTATTGCAATTGTGTCAGGCACAGGCACTTTAGTAAACAAAGATACCACATCGAAACTGACAAGCAAATCATCTGGAGATAGTGAGATGTCCTTAATGGAAGATATCAAGTGAGCTGAGTTAAGTACAGCTGAGGTGGTCTTACCAGTAAATGGTTGCAAGGTCTCAGACAGAAATCGGGCCAGTTTGTAGGTGGGTGAGCCAATGGTGGCGACGATAGGGTGGAGTGGTGTGCCTTCTTTATGGATTTTTGGTAAGCCATAAATCTAGGTGGTCTAGCAGCAGAGGGTTTTACGGCAAGCCATTTGGTTGGTTCGATTAAAGATGTCGGATCAGTGATGATGTTGTTGGCTTGCATAACCAGTCGGTTGGTAGGATCTCTATTGATTTTGGTATAGCTGCCATCATTAAGTAGGTCCTGAATTGTGTTATTGTATGTGGTTTTGTCCAAGATGACAGTGGAATTGCCATTGTCGGCTGAGAGGATGACTATGCCATCTCTCTTTTTTAGTTGAGAGAGTTCAAAGCACTCATCCTTGCTGATATTGCTAATAGGTGTCTTAGCATTTTTGAGGATTACAGCGATTTCCGATCTTGTTATGTCTGTAGGAATGTGTCCTAAAACCCTTAAGGGCTACGTCGACCTGGGCAATGATATCATCAACTCGGATGTGTTTATGGGTGACTGCAAAATTCAACCCTTTAGCTATACTCGATTTTAGGCTGTCAGAAATTGGGCGTATTCTCTGATTGATAACAATCTTGTCACCTTCTTGGTTCTTTCGGTAAAGTCACGTAGAAGGGAAGTAATACAATAATAAAAATAAAACATAATAAAATAATTCTCACGACGTTTCGGCCACAACGCAAGCAGCCGTTCTCAGGTGAAGACCAGGTCTGTCGGGGAGACAGCGTCTCCTCATTCAGACGCTGTCTCCCCGACAGACCTGGTCTTCACCTGAGGACGAAAGCTTTAAATCGAAATCTTGTCACCATCGAACTTTTTATTGTCTGGATCTGGCTTCTTCTTGGAGAGAAGGTTGAACTTGTAAATCAAGTTATCTTTGCATTTAGTTGACATTGAGGCGGCTGAAGAGGCTGTCATGTTATCTACATGGTCCCAATTAGATGCCGACTTTGTTTCTGTCAATGTTAAGTGTGATTGTAAGTTATTTTCGACTCTCTGAGTTACATTCATTACCACAGCCACCGTTAGCTGTGTTAGTAAATGACGGCTTGCCATTATTTCCCACCTCCATGTGGCCACTGCGCATGCTAATCACTCAAAATACATGCTAATCTCTCACAACACAATGGCCACCCCCCACAGCTCCGTAATACCTCTCCTACATTAATATTTGCTGCCCTGCCCATCCCTAAACCTTTATAAATAGCCTTACCTCGGCAGGTTTCCCCCTCTTTTTTCACCTAAAGACGATTGTTTGTGTTGCGATCGAAACGTCGTGATATTGTTATTATTTTATTATTTTTTTCTCTATCTACGTGGCTTTACTGAAAGACCCAAAGAATATAAATTCCTGCAGTAACGAAAGCTTTAAATTAAGATTTAATGTTATCCCTATTTTGATTGGTAAAATGTTATAATAATAATTGTTGATATAAATGCTTTAAATTAAACTGCTAAATGTGTGCACGTTGAATACAGTGTCACGATACGTTTTGTTGTGCATATGCGTGCATTGTTATATCATTGCAGTCAATGTGTCTTACCGTTTTCATACAGTACGGTATACTTAAAGATCACAAAAATCACAATTAAACGAGATATACGTATCCTGTTGTTCCAAATGCAATTTCACTACGTAATCAGGGTGATCGTCATTCTAATTGTAATAGCCGTGCTTCCTGTTGCGTGCTATCAACCTTTCATTACGGAGACTATTTTATAGCAATGCACATGCTTTTATTTATTATAGGCTCAATGGTTGGGATAGGCAAGCCATCATCATTACCATCTCTACAGGGTGATAAAATAGGTACCACTTTGTGCGAAGTCATCAGTGGTTGTTAGTGATGGTCCCTTTTTTGGGAACGTGGAATTTCCACTGCTGGAGATGAGCGCCGCACAATGCCTGTAGGAGCATAGAGATTTTGTCAATCGACTCTACTTGTGTCAATCGACCGTCTTCCACCGCTGCTGGTCAGTGCAGATTGGTAAAGGCGGGCAGCATAGACGTACAGTATAACTGGATATAAACACAACGTGGCCCCAAAGCACTAAGACTACCTGTATGTGCATGGTGGCGACCCATCCAGGCACTACTTAAGCTCAGATCTGCTTAGCTTTCGAGGTCCGACCAGATCGGGCGCATTCCAAGTCCGGGTGATTTCATAGGCGTTGAGGGTTATAGTGATGCTGTTTTTAACAGTTAACCTATCGAAAATAAGCCACTCACTTATTCAGCACATCCAATTTTATTAATTTATCTCCTACTTTTGAGTAAAAATAAAAGTGTGTATTGAAAACTTTTTTGCTACCAATTTTTTACCAGATGTAACCTTCGCCGCAAATGATAGCACAACAAAGTAGCTTATCACATGGAAATTCATAGCAACCGAATAATATATATTCATAGCAGCCGAATGATCTACGCGATCGAACCGAAAAACCTTTAATATGAATAATATTGGTCGCGAAAGCCTTCTTGTTCTTGTGACTCTATGTAACTCTATGGGTCTCTATGTAAGTCTCTGGGTCTCTCATAATAATTATATATGTCTCTGTGCAAGTGTATGGGCCTCTGTAACTATGGCTTAGGTGTGTGATGGTCTGGTGGTGTACGGCTGTAGTGTAGCGGTGGGGTGCATGGTAACTGTGTGCTGTGTATGTACGGCTGTAGTGGTGGTGTGTGTTTGGACACCGTGGCATCATTCATATCTTCCCTAATTATTTTACAATGAGTCGTGTTTAACAGTGCAACGCTTAACTCTCTACACGATAAAGGTTTCCATGCAAAAGCAAAGCCCGAGATTCGCAGTGCTTCAACCACTGGTTCGCACAAAACCTGCGCCACCCCGCCCGCATTGCGCATCGCCCAGAGCCACATTCCCACAGAGGTGGGGGGGGGCGGTGAGCGAACATTGATCTCTTGCCACGCTCCAGGCTCAGGGCGAGGCAGGCTAAGGGCGAGGCGTGAGTGTTTGTCAGTGGCGTGGTGTGGTTAGCGCAACGCTATCGACCCGGCGACCCGAGTTCCGATTCCCACCTCTAGGCCAGCACCAGTGACAATTATCTGAATCGGTCCTGGGTCTCTCCTAGGTCGACTCGGCCTCAAACGACTACCTGGGACGATGTGAAAAACAGTGCCACTAGGGAGACAATTGCGGTCGAGCGTGGTGCTGGCCACCCACCTCGTGTACTTTGCCAGTCTTCATAGGTGCTCGCTAACAGCACTTGCCCTAAGTCTGTTACAGGCTATACGGGGGATCTTGGTCTTTGTGGGTGACAGCATGGCTCGACGCCCACTGCATCATCACTCAGCACACAGAGGGGTGGTTTCCATAGCGACCTCATACTTAGACGAGGGCGAGGCTCCTCATTAATGCGACGCCTCCTCCTCGACTCTCTCAAGTCGCCCTCTGACCGTGCGACCGCACACTCCTCGCTCCACAGCGATGGATTCCCCGGCTCCGGAAGGAGACTTCTCATGCGCCATCTGCCTGGAGTTGTTCAAGGTCCCTCTGAGTTTGAGCTGTGGCCACAGCTTCTGCAAGTCATGCATTGAGAGCCACTGGGCGGTGCAGACAGAGGAGACTGGGTTCTCCTGCCCCGAGTGCCGTCGGGTTTATTACCGCAAACCAGAGCTGAGCAAGAACGTGTTCATAGCCAACATGATGGAAATGCTCACGGAAATTCCCATAAGCCCACGCGCGGGGACCAACAGCCCACGCGCGGGGACCAACAGCCCACGCGTGGCGATCAACAGCCCACGCGGAGGGAGGAGATGCGAGCCTCACGGGCAGGGCCTGGAACTCTACTGCAGGACGGACGCACAGCTGATCTGCCCGGGCTGCACGAGCTGCCACAGGAGGCACGACATCGTCCCGGTGCAGGAAGAGCAGGAGGATAAGTCGGTGAGCGCGGGGCATCCGATCCACGTCGCACTCTCTCACTTCAACCTCTCCTCGCCCCCCTTTTCCTGCTGTTATTCTGGGAGGCACTTCAGCAAACACGTGAACTACAGTAGTCGTTATATATATTTTTATTCGGCACATTACTAATTTGTGCAGTGAAAGATGATCACGTTGAACACGTCGGCTTTCGCGACCAATTTCATCCATAATAGAGGTTTTTTGAGTTAGATCGCATAAATATATTTAAATGTGTCGTTAAAACCCACCACCACTGCACACAGCCAACTAGTAAGGGTTGTTACGTGGTTTGTGGTGTTTCAAAAAGTCAGTGCACCCTAAATCATATGGGCCCTTACTGAAAATATCGTTAAATTCGTGAAGGAGACTTTTAAGACAGTCTCTTTGACCTTGACTCAACTCAGGGTTCCACTTAACGATTTCCTTCACCCAGGCGGGACCCTACCCCATTTTTCACTGTCCCCACAACTACTTCATCCTCCTGTATTTCACTTGCTGGGGAAATCTGGGCGATGACCGTCCCTTCTCGCAGTTCAATCGTCTGCAATGATGTGTTCAAAACTTGCATAGACAATTGTTGGTTTCATCTTACAATGGTGTCCGCCGCCGCTAATGAATGCCAACTGATTGTTGGTCCCAATAGTGACACTATAATTGGTGCGTCCGCGCGTGAGGTAATTAATGGCACTCGATATCGCAAGGGGACCAACACCTGTGCTAGCGACGGAATCGTCATCGACTTTCCCTCTAGGGTATGTACTCTGACAGCCATTCCTGTCTCCATGTCAGGCTGCAAAAAATATATCCGTCCTCCTGACAGCGTCTCTATACAGCCCTGGCCCATTAGTATTTTAATGAGTAGCCAAATGAAATAATTTGTTCCCAATAAGCATGGTACTGCTATGGACCCGATAAACACATTTCTCCTTTGCGGATTAACGTTTTTACTTTACCGACAATTCCAAACCGACCGTCTTTTGCCGCGACAAATTTACTATAAACCAGTTCTAGGTAACATATTGAACACAAGTGCAGAAATCATGGTGACTGATTCTCCCGTGTCAACCAACACCCTAATGGGATTTCCCACTATCGCTCCTGCTAGAACCGATGTCCCCGTAGTCACTGCTACAACCCGTCTTGCACGTTTTTTCCATTTTGCTTTAGATGTTGGCCAATTTTGTCCTGGCGTGTCACCCTGGGTAGCAGGTGATATTGGTCTGGGCCGGGTGTCTGGGGTGTTGCGACCTGCCTGATTATTTTTGGGAAGCCCCACAATGTTGGCAGAGCTGGCTTGGCTTTCTCGGGTCGACTTCCCCTCAGAATCCTCTTGCGATGTGGACCGGCTTCCCGCAGCGGTAGCAGTAGATCTCCGTATGTTCCCGGGTCCCTCTGCGGGTCTGCCATGGCCACTGCTGTTGTCGGGCTGTTGAATCCCCGGATGGCCGCTGCCATCTCCTCCAAGGTCACCTGAATTTCACCACCTATCCTGGGCTGCTCCTCTCGGCTCTGCTGGTCCTCTGGCTCCTTCACTCTTCGTTTCCTTTGACACTTGTGCCACCATCTCAAATAGCGGTCTTGCTTCTGCGTGTGCATGGAGGCACTTTGAGAACCACATTGATTCATGTTGATTCTCTGGAATCATGTAGAAGGCCATCAGCGATCCATTGTCGAGCACTGTGGGCAGCGCTTGAAGGTCCTCCTCGCTCCATCTGCTGACTTTAACGGTGGCTTCAAATCTCTTTACAAACACCGCCCAGTCGCTTCCGGTCACCGTAAACCCCTTCATGCGACCCAACCTTCATTGGCCACATGGCCAATGGCAGCGGCGGCTCTGGCGTTACTGTGCACTGCGCTTCAAGGGGAAGTGGAGCTTCAGCTCGCCACGTGGAGGGTGGAGGCGACGGCTGTTCAGGCCATGCAGCATCGGTTCTTCCTCTCTCTCTTCAATGATCGCCGTCAGCAGCCAATCAATTGCGGAGGTAAGGCGGTCCAGTCTTTTAGCTATCTGTTGCCAGTTCTCTTGATTTTAACCAACACAAAAGGAGCCCCCGCGGTAAGCATGTCGTCCACTGCTTACGTCAGAAATTGACCCATGTTCGTCGGATTTGACTCCTACTATAGGAGATCCATGCAGCATTTTGCATAGCATGCACAGACCGCTAATAAGTTTAACTGGGAACCCGTTCAATGGAACAAGTTCCTATTGGTGGGGGACGAATATTATATCCGCTGGCCCATGACGTAACCGTTGGCTGACCAAACAGCTCGGTCCATGGCAGATGTTTTTATATGGAGATATGTTTTGGGACACTGGAGAGACTTCTAACCGATCAAGGGAAAAGAAAATTCTCGCACCTACTTCATGACGTATGTAACATTATGGGGACCATGAAGGTTAGGACCTCTCCCTATCACTCGCAGGCAGACGGGATGGTGGAGAGACTTATCCGTACGTTGACCACAATGCTCTCGCAGGCGGTAGAGGTTGACCAGACAAATTGCGATGCTCACATCCCGGCAGTACTAGACGTGTATGGTAGGGCCCCACACGCGTCCACAGAATTTTCAACTTTCTATCTAATCTTGATTTGAAGCCTTCTTGACTGCAGGAATCCACACTCGCTGGTTCTTTCGGTAAAGTCACGTAGATACAGCCTTGACCCTGAACAACCCTTTGAGTGTCAACACGTTGACCTGCCGCCTAGGTAGGCTGCTTGGCCGACCTCAGTCAAATTGGTGCTGCAGCAGTTACAAGAGGCCCGTGATATGGTGGCGCAAAAGGTCAATGAGCACTTAAAGTTAAGAGCTGCTAAACCTGTGTACTTTAAGGTCAGGGATGAGGCCTGGCTGCATTTCTCACAGGTCCCAGAGGGAACCTCTGCTAAATTACACCGACCATGGCAGGGTCCGGTGAAAATTGTGTAAATATTGTGCCCCCAGTACCTACGCGCGCAACTTGACTACTGCCGGTGGTTTGTGCATCTGAGCAGGCTCAAACCCCATGTCACCCCCATCACGTGGCTCACTTGCCTTGATCGCCTCCTTCATCACCGTTAGCGGGGTCTAGAGGATTGCCTTGCCTGCCGGTTTCAAGGACTAACTCTTCCTCACATGGATGCACCCCCTTCGCTGACTGACCAATGGACAGCCGAGCTGCAGCCACCGGAAGACGGGCTGATAATGTGGTCCCGAGCGTGTGCGAGGTCCTTACGGTGAAATCTGTAGGGCCACGCTGTGGACGACTGTTGTCAGCAAAAAAGTTCGAGGCGTCGCCAAGAATTCTCCACCATACACTACCCTACAGCACCTTCGGGACATTCACCTCCAGAGTCACCGCATACAACACATGTGTAATAAAGGTCGTGGAAGCGACTTCTGGAATCCGGTCTTTATTTGTCTTTATTTTACAACACTCCCATCTTACTTCTTCACGCTGCTGACAGACAGCGTGAGAGGTAGAGAGACACTCGCGGCCACATATTTAAGCTTAAATATACGCTCCAAGCATGGTGCTGTTTCATTCAGACGCTGTCTCCCCGACAGACCTGTTTTTCACCTGATGACGGCTGCTTGCGTTGTGGCCGAAACGTCGTGAGAAATATTTTATTATGTTTTATTTTATTATTTTTATTGTTTCTATTCTACGTGACTTTACCGAAAGAACCAAGAAGATGGTTGGCTACTGTTCCCAAAATATTTAAGTTTTTACATTTAACGTCTATGTATATTCATAATCAACGTTTTTGGGTTTAGATCGCGTTATTTATAAATGTGTCGTAACCCTCCACCACCCGACACGGCCAATCAGTAAAAAATGTGTCACGTTGACAAAAGACAAATAGTTCACTGCTTTAGCCCACCGGTGTGTTGAAGCCACAACATTTACAATTTGAGTACGACGTTTCGCTGGTAATTGCATCCAGCATCATCGGGCAATTCGCCAGAATGGTGAGGCGCTGCTGTTTCTCCCGTTCTTATATAGAGCAGCAGCAGGGTGACGTCATCATTAACTCATTAACTCATCAGTTGCAAAGATTCAAGGGGGGAGTGATTGTAATTATATACTAGATTAGTAATTATATACTAGATTACTAATCTAGTATATAATTACAATCACTCCCCCCTTGAATCTTTGCACCTGATGAGTTAATGAGTTAATGATGACGTCACCCTGCTGCTGCTCTATATAAGAACGGGAGAAACAGCAGCGCCTCACCATTCTGGCGAATTGCCCGATGATGCTGGATGCAATTACCAGCGAAACGTCGTAATCAAATTGTAAATGTTGTGGCTTCAACACACCGGTGGGCTAAAGCAGTGAACTATTTGTCTTTTGTCAACGTGACACATTTTTTACTGATTGGCCGTGTCGGGTGGTGGAGGGTTACGACACATTTATAAATAACGCGATCTAAACCCAAAAACGTTGATTATGAATAACATTGGTCGCGAAAGCCTACGTGTTAAACTGTCTATGTATATTGTGTAAATAGAGTTTTACTCATAAATTGTAAACCTAGGTTTTTTCATGTGTTTATAGTTGCTTTACATGATAACATGTCACCTGTTCTGTTCAAGCAACACTTTAAAAATCAGCAAAAGGGTTATATAAGTAATATTTATTATTAATCAAAAGGTATGTGGATGACACTTTCGTCATTTGGCCACATGGCCTCCCAGCATTGAACCACTGCTTGGACCACATCAATTCCGGACACCCATCCATCAGATTCACCGGACACCCATCCATCAGATTCACCATGGAAGTGGAGAAAGATGGTTAACTACCATTCTTAGATATTCTGTTTGAGAGCAGACCTGACGGATCCTTGGGACATTCTGTCTACAGGAAAGCCACCCACACAGATTCCTACTTGAAACCCGATTCCCACCACCACCCATCTCAAAAGAATTCTCTCATCAAAACGCTATACGACAGAGCTCATGGCATTTCTGACCAACACCACCTGGCCAGTGAATTAAGACATGTACATCGGGCCCACAGGATGAACGGATACTCTGACCGCACCATCCGCCAAGCTGTTTCTCCCACCATACAGAAACAGCCACATGAAACTCCGATCAAAACTATCACGTTACCATACATATCAGGCGTGACCAAAAAGATCTCCAAAATTCTAAACAAACATAAGATTCAAGTCCGATTCAGTACAGTACATAAAATCCGTGATCTAATTCCATATGTGAAAGATGTCATTCCTGACTTACAATACCCTGGAGTCTACAAACTGAGTTGCAGTTGTGGTGATTGCTACATTGGAGAAACGAAACGTCATATCTCTGATTGTGTCCGCGAGCACAAGTCAGATCTGAAACATGGAAAAACTGATTCTTCCGCCGTTGCCGATCATTGCTACAATGCTGTGGGCTCTCATAAAATTGTCTTTTCCGAGACTAAGGTGCTCTGCAAGCCTCCTGGCTACCATCAAAGGTTTGTACACGAGGCCATTCAAATATACAAACGCAGGCATAATTTCAACCGTGATGATGGGTACAAACTTAGTAATCATTGGAAAGATGTATTAACCATGCAAAAAATATATAACTACACATATTTGGGGCATTCCTGGCAGCGATTTCAGCCGCACCACCTCTCCATAACAATAGGCTAAAGCAACCATTCTACACAACAAAGACTAATTTCCTGGCAGCGATTTAATCCGCACCACCTCTACATAATAATAGGCTCAGTCAACCATTCTACACAACAGAGACTAATTTCCTGGCAGCGATTTAAGCCGCACCACCTCTACATAATAATAGGCTCAGTCAACCATTCTACACAACAAAGACTTATTTCCTGGCAGTGATTTCAGCCGCATCATCTCTACATAACAAAAACGTTCAGTCCCTTTTACACGCACCTTTACATCATCCGCACCTAGTTTACACAACAAAGGCTCATTCCTAACAGCGTGCTTCAGCTGCACCGAACCTCACAAAAATAAAAAATTCTATTCAGGGCCTACCTTGGCTCCTCCCACCCTCAACCAGTATATATACACATACTGTTTCTTGGAATTTCTCTCACTTCATACAGCTATCGTGCTGTGACGGTTCCACCTGAAGACGGAAGCTTGTGTTGCCTCCGAAACGTTGTGATTTTTATTTTATTTTTTATTTTACTTTTATTAATTTTATTTTTTTACCTACGTGACTTTACCGAAAAAACCTAAGAATATGAACCCTTGCAGTCACGAAAGCTTCAAATCTAGAAATATTATATATAAGTACGTAGTTGAATCCTTATTCAGTGTATACTCGGCGCTTTTTGGCTTGTATTCATTAAATGGAGCATCTCTTGTCATTGTCCAGAAATAGTCTGCAAGCAATGATGGTCTCCATTTGCCCTGATAGCGTTTCTTCATTGTTGGAATGTCCTGGTGAAATCGCTCGCCATGCTCATCGCTCACTCCGCAGTTCGGTGGGAAAAAATCTAGATGAGAGTGATTTTTTTTTAATCTTTAGTGACATGTTGCAACCAAGGCTTTTGCATGCCTTGAGGAGGTTTTCCACCAACTCCCTGTAGTTGTCTGCCTTGTTTTTTTCCGAGGAAATTTGTTGCCACTAACTGTGGAAGGCTTTCCATGCCGTCTTTTTCTTGCCACTCAGTGCACTGTCAAATGCATCTCGAAGACGTTCACGAATCTGAGAACCACCAAAGACACCTTTCTTTATCTTAAGCTTCACTTATCCTTGGACATTTTCCACAGAGGTACTTCAAAGCTGCTTGTGTTTTGTCCATCGCTTTGACAAAGTTCTTCCTCAGACCCAGCTTGATGTGTAAGGGTGGTAACAAAATCTTCCTTGATTCAACAAGTGGTGGATGCTGAACACTTTTGCTCCCAGGCTCCAATGACTGTCAGAGTGGCCAATCTATCTTAATGTAAAGGGAATCTCTCGCACGACTATCCCGTTCGCAGAGAAAACAGCACTACTTTGTGTATACAGTCTGCAGACCAAGCAAGAGAGTAACAACCTTCAAATCACCACAAAGCTGCCACTGATGTTGGTATAGTTTATGCACCTCAAAAGTAGTTTCATGTTGTCATCGGTTTCGTTCATATGGACTGCATGACCAACTGGAATTGATGGCAAAACATTGCCATTGTGCAGCAAAACAGCTTTAAGACTCGCATTCGATGAATCAATGAACAGTCTCCACTCATCTGTATCATGAACGGTGTTGAGGGCTCCCATCACACCATCGATGTTGTTGCAGGCTTCAAGATCAACTTTCTTTAAAGAAGAATGGGACAAGATCCTTTTGACGGTCACGGAACATGGAAACCCTAACAGCACCTGCCAGGAGATTCCACGACTGCCATCTGGAGCCCAACAGCTCCGCCTTACTCTTGGGTAGTTCCAAATCCCTGACAAGATCTTTCAGTTTACCTTGTGTTATGAGGTGTGGTTCAGAGGAGGAGGATCGGAGAAAATTTGGGTCATGTGACCTTCATGGTTCAGGACAAGAAGGTTCATCCTCTTCCTCTTGCTCGTCTGACTCAAGTGAGAATGATTTTGGTGCATCAGGAACCGGAAGTCATTCTCCATGGGGTACTGGGCGTGTAGCTGATATAATGTTTGGATAATGCACAGTCCACTTTTTCATTTTTGACACACCATTCCCAACTGGAGGCATCATGCAGCAGTAACAATAGCTGATATCATCTGTTGGCTCCCTCCAAATCATTGGCACTGCAAAAGGCATAGATTTCCTTTTCCTGTTCAACCACTAGCAAATATTTACTGCACAAGTGTTGCAGCATATGTGTGGGGCCCACATCTTGTCCTGATCTATAATTTAGCAGCCAAAATAAAGGTGATAGGCTTCTTAACCATAGTAGTTATATTGCACTTTTGTGATGCAAAAGTCACTTCACCACAAACATAGCAGAAGTTATCTATTTTGTTCACACAAGTACGAGGCATCTCTGCTTACTTTGGCTAAACATAAATGTGTCCCTTTGCAAAATCAAATACTGACAAATTAGAGGGCACGACACTGAATGATTTCAAGAGCTGATATAGGGCAATTTGTTCAGCAGAGTGATGTAAGCCTAACTATTATTTGCACAATCCATTACTTCTAGGAATAACATGATGCAATTCATATAATGTATGATGCAATACCAGGTTCAGATTGCACCGTTCATTGTTTTGCTCAAAAAGCAAGTACTGTCCAAACCCAGTCATACAGTGAGGGAAAAAAGTATTTGATCCCCTGCTGATTTTGTACGTTTGCCCACTGACAAAGAAATGATCAGTCTATAATTTTAATGGTAGGTTTATTTGAACAGTGAGAGACAGAATAACAACAACTAAATCCATAAAAACGCATGTCAAAAATGTTATAAATTGAGTTGCATTTTAATGAGGAAAATAAGTATTTGACCCCCTCTCAATCAGAAAGATTTCTGGCTCCCAGGTGTCTTTTATACAGGTAAGGAGCACACTCTTAAAGGGAGTGCTCCTAATCTCAGCTTGTTACCTGTATAAAAGACACCTGTTCACAGAAGAAATCAATCAATCAGATTCCAAACTCTCCACCATGGCCAAGACCAAAGAGCTCTTCAAGGATGTCAGGGACAGGATTGTAGATCTTCACAAGGCTGGAATGGGCTACCAGACCATCGCCAAGCAGCTTGGTGAGAAGGTGACAACAGTTGGTGCGATTATTCGCAAATGGAAGAACCACAAAATAACTGTCAATCTCCCTCGGCCTGGGGCTCCATGCAAGATCTCACATCGTGGAGTTGCAATGATCATGCAAACGGTGAGGAATCAGCCCAAAACTACACGGGAGGATCTTGTCAATGATCTCAAAGCAGCTGGGACCATAGTCACCAAGAAAACAGTTGGTAACACACTACGCTGTGAAGGACTTAAATCCTGCAGCGCCCGCAAGGTCCCCCTGCTCAAGAAAGCACATATACATGCCCGTCTGAAGTTTGCCAATGAACATCTGAATGATTCAGAGGACAACTGGGTGAAAGTGTTGTGATCAGATGAGACCAAAATGGAGCTCTTTGGCATCAACTCAAATCGCCATGTTTGGAGGAGGAGGAATGCTGCCTATGACCCCAAGAACACCATCCCCACCATCAAACATGGAGGTGGAAACATTATGCTTTGGGGGTGTTTTTCTGCTAAGGGGACAGGACAACTTCACCGCATCAAAGGGACGATGGACGGGGCCATGTACCGTCAAATCTTGGGTGAGAACCTCCTTCCCTCAGCCAGGGCATTGAAAATGGGTCGTGGATGGGTATTCCAGCATGACAATGACGCAAAACACACGGCCAAGGCAACAAAGGAGTGGCTCAAGAAGAAGCACATTAAGGTCCTGGAGTGGCCTAGCTAGTCTCCAGACCTTAATCCCATAGAAAATCTGTGGAGGGAGCTGAAGGTTCGAGTTGCCAAACGTCAGCCTCGAAACCTTAATGACTTGGAGAAGATCTGCAAAGAGGAGTGGGACAAAATCCCTCCTTAGATGTGTGCAAACCTGGTGGCCAACTACAAGAAACGCCTGACCTCTGTGATTGCCAACAAGGGTTTTGGCACCAAGTACTAAGTCATGTTTTGCAGAGGGGTCATATACTTATTTCCCTCATTAAAATGCAAATCAATTTATAACATTTTTGACATGCATTTTTCTGGATTTTTTTGTTGTTATTCTGTCTCTCACTGTTCAAATAAACCTACCATTAAAATTATAGACTGATCATTTCTTTGTTAGTGGGCAAACGTACAAAATCAGCAGGGGATCAAATACTTTTTTCTCCCCACTGTAGATGTATTCATAGATCCAGTAAAAGATGTATTTTAATGATTTCTGGTTATAATTGAGATCCCTTCCCTTTATAACTCACTTATCCTCCGCCATTCCCAAGTCAAGGGTCGTCGATACTGACCCAGTAGCATATCGTGAACACTAGAGCCAATCAACAATTTTAAACATCATTTTCATTCTCAGTGACCCAGAATTAGTCAAGTTGGACTGCATTTATTTCAGAAGCATTTTGGCTGTAGACCAGTGTAATGCGCAAACACGTAGAGACCGTACTTATAGAAGCTTCACTACAGAAATTCGCCCCGCACTCTCTCTCTCTCGGGTCCCTTATATATCCTCTTTTCCTCCAATCACCTTTACCAACGGTTATCAACCGCCCCTTGTTAATTATTTTTATCTTCCCGCCTCTTCCCTTTGCACCAGTCTGATTTGAATGCTCTGTTGCCTTCCAGTCAGATTGGTGTGTGGCGTCACCGACAAAGTCGGTTGTCAGTGGCTCTGCTACTTTTAAACTTGGCCTGCCTGTGAAGTTAAGACTTCTGGAAGACTACATCATACACAGACATAGGGTTGGCCGCCAGGCCTAACCCTTACACAGGGATGGGTGGACGTAGCCGAGGACGGCTCGTTTTTTCCCACAGGTGGGGGTATTGTCGTGATTGTCTCACATGATCCCTGGGACAGAGTAATGAAGAAGGCGGGAGCAAACACTCCATGCTCTGATTGGTTAGAGCATGGTGTATGCAAAATGGAAAAGAGATATAGGGTTGGGTGAGTGTCAGGTGGAATGGTTAGGCCAGGTGAGGGTAAGAGACGATTGGTGGAGACAGTGCAACAAGGGGCAGGGCCAGAAAGAGCTTAAAAGAGGGAGCAGGAGGTGGAGTTTGGGGTCTTGTGGGAGAAGGCAAGGATGAAGGTGTGGACCCATTCTGTGAAATAAAGACCTTACCTTGCTGTGAAATAAAGACCTTACCTTGTGGATAAAGAAAATGGCCAGAGTCTTATTTCACCAGTATAAGTCCCAAAAATGTAAGCTTCCCAATTCACACCTGCACATCGATTTGCCCTTCAATCCCCAATTTATCACCATTTGCTGCCACATATGTGCTGGTGACTGGTGTCAAGCGATAGGACAGTAACAAGTCGAATATCAATTTGGAAATAATATTGGCCGACGCCCCAGTATCAATTAAAATTCGTACCTCTACTCTTCCCACTGAGCTCACCACGACCGAGATCCCTGGGGGCTGCCGCTACGACCAGCCAAGCCAGCTTCTTCCACTCTTTGCCCGACTCGGGCCACTGATGGAGAAGCGAGTCCCGACCCTCTCTAGGGAATTTCACGACCCCGTTATCCCCGACACTCACCGATTTAGATGGTATATACTGGATGGCGATGGAGATGGTGAGAGGCGAGGAGTTCCTAGGTGCATGAGATTAATTATCTAGCCGGGTGCCTAAGGTGTCGCGACATGGCTGATGTTGTTGAGCCGTGGCAGCCAATGATGAGGTGGATGCTCTTGGCGCTGATGGCAGTGGGCCGCTCCTGTACCTGTGTGCAATGTGTCCTTGACAGCTGCAGAAATGGCAGGTGATGGGTGAGCTCCGCCGTGGAGCCACTCTTGGCCTCCACCCTCGAGGTCGCTGCAGAGCCATTCTGCTGGGCCCTGTCCACCCGTGGACCACTGCTGCTATTTCTTCTATGAACCCTCCCCTCCCCCCAATTGCAGTCGCGATGGGTGGGACCCTGCTGGCGGTAGATGTGCAGGCGCCACTCCCCAGGACCTCTTCTACTCGTGCCACCACTCGGGTCCGCCGGTTCAATTATTGTGCCTGTAGACACCGGGCTACCTACAAGGAGGTATGTGCTTCCTCCTGCGCTATGGGCAGAGCAACGCCCATCTCCTAAACCAGGGCCAGCATCCTCTCCATCACCAACGAATCTAGCACCGCTTCATCCAGACGAGGGTAAGCCGCCTGCCCAAGCACCATCAGAGTGCTATGGTAGGCGAAGGGCGACTTTGTTTCCTCTCGCTTGTGATATTGGAACTTCCTTTTTACGTTGGATGGCGGGTCAAAGACATCAGCCATTTCGCGGCAGGTTGCTTGCAGCGTAGCCCTTCGCTATGCGATATGGCTTTGAAGATGGTGAGAGCTTCGTCGTTTAAGGCCATGGGTGGTGTCTTTATTGCCTCCTCTTCCGTCTAGTTTAATGCCTGGTATGTAGCCTCGAACCGCCTGGTGAAGGCTCCCCAGTCGCCTCCTACCATCGGCTGAGGTGGGACATCTTCAAGTGACCCCACTTCTGACACAAGTTGTAATTATGACATGTTCGTCAAGTTATTAGGAGCTTTTATTGGTCGACATGAACACTGTCTTCAAGCATGAGCTTCGGTTCTTCAGGTATGAACTTCTTCTCTCCAAGCATCCCTTCCTTTTGTGCTATCCCTTTTTATATTCCTCGAGCCTCCTTTCTCGAATGTTCCCTCACCCTATCTCCCTCAGCCAATCCCACCCTCCAATGGTTGTCAACCATTCTACTGTCAGTCAGCCTTCATTTTCTCACCATTTGCGTTTTTATCTTTCCTCAAATAATTTCAATTTTCTGTATCCAGCCAATCCCTTTCCAGGCCCCTCTGTACTTCCCCTTTCACCATCCAGCCAACGTGGTATCTCCCAGATTAGGGGCACCAATCGGAGGCCTTGTGCTGCTTCCTGACTGCCCATGTTTGTACGCTCAGTGTACGCATCAACAAGTAGTCTGTTGTGTTTTGGTCTTTACACGTTTATACGTGCATGTTTTATATTACGCCGAGCACTGTACACTACAGGCGTGTCTCTCGCTTAATGGGACGTTCTTTATACGCAGGATTCACCCTAACGAGACAATTTGGAATGGGTGGGTGGGTAGGGCACTGGCGCTCCATCTCGCATCCCTCCATTGTGACTATGAACCCAGCAACCCTGGTTCTATTCCAAGCCACGTCTAACATCAATGGCGAGTGATATTTGAACCAGCGGTCTTGCATGGAATCTGCTGAACCCTCCACCCACGATCATCATCTACCCTTCAAACAACATTAAATGCAAGGCACCTGCAAGCACTGGTGTTCTTCATGTGTGGGAAAGTGTTTTAAATTTGATGTTTCATTGCTTTATTCTAATATAATTTGTATTTCTCACATTAACCAAAAGTCGTTCAAGAGTATGAACATTTTGAGCCCACGTCGATCCTTTCACGAGTTTTCACTTATTGAGCAATTTTTCGCGGAACGCATAAGCGAGAACACACCTGTACTGTAATGTACAGTGGAATTTATTAAGGTGAAGTGTAGTGTGGCATAAAGAATAGTGTAGTGTATGATCAATTTTGTAGTCTGTGCTGTAATTTCGTGCGTATAAGTGTGGTGTGTAGGGCATTTTGTGGTCTGTAGTGCATTGTATGAGACGTCATTTGAGGGTGAACGCTGAGGTTGATGTGTGTAGGTGTGAGTAGAGGGTGAGGGTGGTGTGGCTGAAGGGAGTGTGAATCGGGGTGAGTGTGTTGAGGCAGAAGTGAGTGTGAGTAGGGGGTATGGGTGTGTGTAAATATCGCCACTAGGGAGACAAAGGCAGCCCGGCGTAGTGTTGGCCATCCACCCCCTCGTGTGCAGTGTCAGCCTTCATAGGTGCTCGCTAACAGCACGTTCCACAAAAGTCTGTTTATATCGAGAGCAGAGTGTATGAGGGGCTGGTAACTCCACCTGGCACTAATTTATACCAATGACCTGTGAGCAGGACACTACTGCGAGTGGCCACGTGGAATGTCCAAACGCTCACTGTGGAGGAGGGGCTTACATTCCCTGTTTGGAGCTGGACTGGTACTACCTGGACCTCTATGCTATCCAGAAGGTCCAGTGGACTTGTTGTGGCTCCAGTCGCCATGCGGGTGGACGGTCCTCAATTCGGCAGGAAACTGTCAAACAACAGGGAGTGGCACTTTTAGGAAAAAAATGAAGGGGCAAGGCAGTGTGGAAGGCGAAGTCTGAAGTCCTAGGCTATTGTGGGCTTGCCTTCCCATGAACAGAAGACAAGGAATTGTGTTTGTGATGGCTTACATACCCATAGAAAATGTACATCAGTGGAGGGATGCAACCAAGGCTGATGAGTAAGATCCCTTTCTCGGACCTCCTCTCCCTATTGTTGGCTAAAGTGGCCACTCGGGATAGCATTATCCTGTTGGGTGACTTTAATGCCGAGGTGGGTCATAACGTAGGCACCTGGGCTGGAGTGATTAGAAGGCATGGGCCAGATCAGCTCAATAACAACGGTAGGAGGCTGCTCGACAAATATGCAGCCCATGGACTTGTGAGCACCAAAATGCTGTTCTGACATTGGAACATTCACACATCATGGATGTATACCAGGTCCAATCAAAAACATCTGCTAGACGACATCATTACGTAACAGTGATGTGGGGCCATGTCCTTGACTCTCATCCGTCCCACTGACCATCGACTTGTAATCTGAAAATTCGCCAGCCATTTCTCCTCCACTGCCATGGTGGGAATGCACATAGAATCTTACTCAAGCCCACAGTGGCCTGGTCTCGGATCGCTGTTGGCGAAAGTCCCCAGCGATAATGTAATCATTAGTTGCAGCTGCAGTTGGCGACCCCCCCACCCCCATCACCAATCTCTACTCCCCTCCCCTATGCAACAGCAAATGCTTCCGAGGGCAAACACACGTTGGAAAGCGTCACAGAAACCACGTGTGTGCAAGTGTGTCTCCCTTGGTTAAAATCTTAATACGAGGGGGAATATATATACGGGACTTTTTAGTTAGTATACAAAATGATGAATAAAGTAAGAATAGATTTTACCTTTTGTGGCAATGAAACAGGTGTTAAGATGTGTTTGAACATTTGCTGTGTTTGAACATCTGCTGTGTTTGAACATCTTAACACAACTCCTATTATATTGCCAGAAAGGTTAACACCTATTCTTATTTTTTGTTCACTAGGGGCACACTTTCCCACATGCCCAGCGACAGAGAAACATTCACCATAGTCAGTAAAGCATCACCTTATATCTGAACGAAGTGAAACCCCAAATTTTTATGAAGGTGCTTTTTAGTGCAGTCATTCTTTGGTGACTGCATTGAAAACCATCAACTTCCTCCACTTCAAGCACCAGTTTATTCATGGACGCCTGAAACTCTTCCCCGAATCAGGTCCTCAATGGTGCAGTCAGTGTGTCTTGCCTCCGAGATTCCGAGGCACATCTATTATGTTGACATTGAGTTATTAATATCTGATTGGTTGAAGTTGGATCATGGGGGGTAGTGAGTTCGAATAATCCAGGCATCTACGGAGCAGGAGCTGTCCCCATGTTCATTGCGAGTCGCACTCCATGCAGGAGGAACTGAGCTCGATGAAGCTGCGACTGAGCAAGAGAGAGGGGTCGGAGATCTCCTTGGTGAACGGCCTCGTGGACTCAACCAAGACTGTGGAGGTGAGGGATCACTGTATCATCTCATGGTCACACTCGGACAGATAACCCGTTGTCAATAAAGACTGTAATCCGATACATAACTGCAGCAGAAAGACTCAACAATATATGTCACCTGTAGTCTCTGGTATAAAGCCAGGACACGGAGTCTCCACAAATCGTGTAATGACTCTCGAGGAGTTGAGAGCGACTGTGATGTTCCACGCTGCCACCGCAGGCAGCAGCGGGGCAGATCAAGTGGAGGCTGAGCAGCAGCTATGACAAGCTCCTGCACCTCCTCTCTGAGGACAAGGCCTCGGCGCTGAGGGCCGTGGACAAGGAGCGCGACCTCAAGCTCTCGGGGATCCGGCAGGAGATTGAAAAGAGCCGGGCAACTCTGGGCAACCTGAGGGAGGCACTGAGCAGAATCCGCAGCTTGGAGGAGACCGAAGACCCCGTGGAGTTTCTCGAGGTGCTGCCATGTGCGTGACGTGGCATGTCTATGGCCCAGACTCGCCCATCCCAGTGTGCTCTGTCTGCTGCGTCTGGCAATAAACAATCCCTGTCCTCTTTGGTGGCTGCTGGTCGGTAACGTTGTAGACCCTCGCTATGCACCCCAACAATTGGAGGGAAGGCCGATACCAATCAGCTGATATCCTCATGGCACTTGCAGCTGTCACAGTGGCCAATCATTTTTTTACCCCGTACCCTTCCTAAACATCTGTGAAAAAGAGCGTTCTAGCTCAATGGATTCCGCTAGTATAAATAAATATTCTGATTCTAATTCCTTATGGACCTTCATGGTGGTGGGCAGGCCCAGATAAAGTTGCGTGGTCGAGTCACAACGATGTCATCTAGCCTCTACATTCGGTTTAATACGTAGGCTTTCACAACCAATATTATTCATAATAAAGGTTCTTGGATTAGATCGCGTAAGTATAAATGGGTCAATCCTCCACCACCCGATACAGCCAATTAGTAAGGGATTTGTCACGTAAACAAAGGGCCAAATTGTTACTACTTCAGTGCACCGGTGTGTAGGAGAGTAAATTCACAACATTTATAATTTAAGTACGACGTTTCACTGATAATTACATCCAGCATCGGGCGATTTACCAGAATAGTGGCCAGAATAGTGGCAAATCGCCCGATGATTCTGGGTGTAATTACACGCGAAACGTCGTAATAAAATGGTATAAATGTTGTTGATTTACTCTCCCAACACACCAGTGGGCTAAAGTAGTAACTATTTGGCGCGTTGTTTACGTAACAAATCCCTTACTAATTGGCTGTATCTGGTGGTGGAGGGTTGACCCATTTATACTGAAGTGATCTACATTAATTTACATATTTTTCAACCACATAGTTCGAGAAGCTTTCCATGGCTGAACTAGAGGGTATTTCCATCTGGTACGGATACAATAGGATAATCAGTGCCCATGAGCGGTCAAGGGAAGACTCCTTTATGGTAAACCATGTTTATGCATGCTGATTTTCCTGGCAATTGTTGCTCACTCTGATGATTTGAAGAGTCTGCTGCTGCACCTGGAGTGTGTCACTGTGAGATCGGCCCCACAATAATTATTAACCTGCCTGCATATTTTTTTTGTCATCAAATACTCTCCTCCCTTCATTCCTCATGATCGATGGAGCAGTCGGGGAGAGAGTGGTGACGTTTCTGTACCTGGACAGTGTGCTTATGACCAGATCCATTTTGGCAGTGGAGGTCTTACTGAATCAGTCGAGTGGCATTTTCTTTTCATCAGCTGTGTGACGCTGTGTGGAAGCTATCTGACCTATTGCTCAATATGAAACTCAAAGTCTTCTCCGCCAAATGTATGTGGTTCCTTCGCTATGCTTGTGAAACATTTAAACTGGCGTGCCTACAATTCCTCCTTGGTTTAACGAGGCTGGATTGTGTGAGGAGCTTGAACATCTAAAAAAAATGTAGATACGGAGCTCCTCCGGCAGACGAGGCTGCATTGGCTGGGTCGTGTAGCCTGCATACCCAGCTACTTCTTGGCCAAGCAGCTTCAATTTGGCCAGATAGAGCGGGGTAAATGGGTGAAAAGAGATTAATTGACGTGGTACAGAAGGAAGTGGAGCTGAGTGGTCTTGCTGATGATTGGTACCAGTGGCGTTAGTATCAGCCTATATGGAGGAGGTTTGTGAAGGATGCAACTGAGGAGTAGGAGGCAGTTGGCCTTCAATAAAACGATGCTAACAACAACGAGCGGAGCGGCGGGCAGATACAATGCAACAAGTTGGTACATTAGGCACCACAGATGGTGCATCTGCGAGTCATCTCAGTGAGGCAACCCATGGCACCTGGGTCCATCCAGTGACCTCCTGCCAAGGAGCCATCGACACTTCACGTGGCCTCAAAGTGCAACTGGCCTGGTACAAGTGCTGTGGGGACATCACCACCACTTAGTGGCGAAGAACAGTTGTTCAATCTTGATTTGAAGCTTTCGTGACTGCAGAAATCCATACTATTTGGTTCTTTCGGTAAAGTCACATAGTAGAAAAAATAATAGATCAGGACGTTTCGGTCGCCACCCAAAAAGAAAGAACCATAGAGTATGACACTTGTTGTTTGCTGTAGGTGTGTTCACTTCTTGATGCTAGGTGCCTCTAACAGCCCCACACACTCAGTACTCAGTGACACTTTGTATTGTGCATTGACTCTGCTGAATTTTGTCGTGTTTGTTGTCGTGTTTTAGGGCTGCACTCTACACTGGGCAAGGTAGGGATGCCCCATCGCACTCAAGTTCAGCTCTCACAAATTCCATCGATGCTCATGAAGGACCCATGCATGGTTCTCTAGGCTGCCATTTCCCCTGTTTTGATTCTCTCTCTGATTTCTCCACTACGCCTCCACCTCGCATAGCTTCACAAGTCTGGAATGCGAGCAGATGGAGCCAACTGGGCCCAGCGCGTTGCTGGAGTTTGAGACAACGGCTGCTCTGCAGGAGCAGATAGACGAGCGCCTGCTCTCGTTCAGAACCTACACACTTCCGGATGCACCGCAACCTATAGGAGGAATCGGGGCTCCAGCAGCTGCTCTTGTGCCCACGTTCCGGCGGAGGTCAGCTCCATGGGGAGTCGAATCAGCCAGAGCTTTTGGACTACCTGCAGTTGCTCGGCGCGGCCTCGACAGAGCGGAACTCATCAGTAGATGTGAGTCACGCTTCATGCAGCGAGGTTGAGGTACAGTGGGAAGCTGTTGCGGATAGCACTGTTGCTGTGGTTAAGATTGTAGCTGCTTTCATCGATGATGATGATGCTGTGTTGTTGTTGATGGAACAACATACAAACTCCCCATAGTCACTCAATTGCATTCACTCATGCTCTCACACTAACTCACACTGTAAAACAGGAGAGAAAACACAAACTCAACTTACTCAATGACACACTCACTCTGCCTCACACTCTGATGATGGCTGTGGTGGAAGTGGTGATGGTGGTGGCGACTGGCAAAAACAACCCCTTACCTCCTTAATAGTGCTGGTCGGTAATGCTGTGGTGACTGAGGGCAATGCCATTGATGGGAGGCCGATCACAATTGGCTGTTCCCCTCATGACACTCGCAGCCACCACAGATGCCCACCGAGGGCTCTGGATGGGCCAGAGGGCCAGGTGACCCCTCCCAATCACCACAAAACCACAAATAACAGAGATTAAGCCAAGTTATAGATGGAGGCTCCTGGCCATACCTCCTGGCCAAACCTCAATTGTGTGAGCCAGGAGACTAAACCCACACCCTCCAAACACAGCAGCAAACATGGAGTGGCCCCATGGAATGTCCGAATGCTCACTACAGAGAAGAGGCTGCCATTCTTTCAGGAGCTGGACCGGTATCGCACCTCTGCATAATACAGAAGGCCGAGTGCGCTGCTTCTGGCTCCAGTCACCATGAGGGGTGGACAGTCCTTCACTCGGGGGTGGAAACTGCCGAACAACAGGGAGGGGCGTTCCTACTGAACAAAAGAATGAACGGGGTGTGGGAGCGTGGAGGCATTGTGTGGAAGCTGTGAGTCCTAGGCTTACTGTGTGTACACCTCCGCATCAACTGAAGGTGAGAAATGGTGGCGGTGGTGGCTTACACCCCCACAGAAGATGAACATCAGTGGAGGGATGCAGGTATAGTGAGTTACTTCGGAACCACCATTCAGGAGGCAACAAAGTTTATTCTACATTACATAACACAGTTACACACGGGACTACAATACACCAGACTCTTACACTCGTTACACACGGGACTATAACACGCCTATCTCTTGCGCACACGGGATAACTATAACCGGGTCAGAGCAGCCAACGTGCTGTCTGACCCACGATATCAGAGACGGAGATGAAGACGAAAACGTAGCACTTGGGTTCCACTTCACCTGCAGACAGCCCCGATATGCGATCGGGGCTCCCCTTTTATCCCTCTTGGCGCGACCTGGCTCCACCCTTGGCCGTGCCCCCCTCTGGAACATTCTCGAAGGTTCCAGACTACCTTGCACGTGCCACCTGCCCGGCTCCGGCCTTAACCACGCCCCCTTCAGAAACTTTCCAGAAGATACCAGGGCTACACTTCCCATGTCCCCTCAGTCACCTTTCCCCCCCACTCCTCACCCCGGCCCATCACGTCCTTCACCCGATGCCAGGGTGACTCGTCCTCACATGCCCCCCTCCACCAGCAGCCCTCACCACGCTCCCCCATGACCAAGGATGTGGCAATTACTCGCTGCGCTGGTGGAGTGGCTGCTATTCCCTATTCTGTCGGTAGGACTCATTTGCCACTTTCTGCTCACACCCGGTACCACGCCCCTAGTGACCCACTGTATAGTATTGCACGGTGTGCTAGCCTCTGCACCCATATTTCCTTGTTTTACAGCACTTAGCGCTACGTGCCGTAGTGATCCATTTTACATCACTACACAGGCAAGACTGATGAGTCAGATGCCTTCTATGACCTCCTGCTTCAGGTGCTGGCTGAAGTGGCCTCTCGGGAAAGAGTAATCCCATTGGGTGACTAATTCCTGAGTGGTGATGTACGCACAATGTAGGTACAAAATTTAAGGCCAGATCAGATCAATACAAATGTCAAGAGGCTGCTAGACTTCTGTTCAGTTTATGGGCTTGTAATCACCAACAAGTTTTGGGAGCAGAGGTCTCAATCCAAATCAGCTGAGCGGCATTATCTTTTTTTTAGGTGCGTAATGCTGTTGTGTGGAAGCGACCTTGTCTGGCACTTCATACAAAGCTCCAGGTGTTCTCAGCCACAGTTATTTCCTCCCTTTATGTTTTAGAAATGTGACCCTCTCTAATGGAATATCTGCACTGGTTTGAAACATTCAGGCTGGCCTGCCTACATCCCATCCTTAGTTTCACCAGCCTGGTTTGTGTGATGAGCTCACAGAGCCTTGAAAGATCTGGACACATTCCCATCAGTGACCTCGTTCAGCAGGCTGTATTTGTTGGGTCATGTAGCCTGCATGCCCAGCCACTGAGTCCCCAAGCAGCTGGAGAAGAAATGGACTGATGTGGTACAGGAGGATATGGAGCTGATTGGACTTGCTGAAGACAGGTATTAGTGGTGGAGGAGGCTCATGATGGACGCTATATTGTAGTTGAAGACAGTCACCCTCCAGCAGCATAGGGCAGAGTAGCGAATCTCACAACAATGAGCAGAGCGCCAGGTGGATAAAATACAGTAAGCTGGAAAAGTAGAGGCACCGGTGGTGAATCTGCCAGTCATCTCGATCAGTCATCTCGGTCAGTCACCTCCTTCCAGCATCGAGACTTTCACACGTCACGTGGCCTCAAAGTGCACCTAGCCTGGCACAAGCCCTGTGGTGACGTCACTGCCACGTCGTAGCGAATGGCAGTTGTTGTACGTTTTCCTGCATTCTGCAGAATGTGAGTGAGAGTGTTGCTGATGGTGTTGATGGTGTTGATGATGTTAATTTTGCTGATGGTGATAGTTATTTTGCTGATGGTGATGTTTCTGCCGATGGTAATGGTGATGTTGATGGTGGTGATGTTGGTCTCCCAGATGGATGTTCACCGACTTTTGACACGAACTCAGCCCATAACCTGCTCCAGATTTCCCCGGATCTCAGGATGGTGGTGGTGACCCGCGACCCCCAGCGCCACCCCAATCACCCCCTCCGGTTTGAGTTCTGTCCACAAGTCCTGTGCTGCGAGAGCTTCTCGTCGGGTCAGCACTACTGGGAGGTGGACCTTGGTAACAAGGGGCAGTGGTGTTGGGTTGGAGCCGCGTACGGGACGATCCCACGGAAAGGAGACAATGCTGCATGCATCCTGGGAATGGGCGATGAGTCTTGGTGTTTAAAGAAAGATGGCACCCGCTTCTCAGTGAGTCACGGTGGAGTGGAGACCCCAGTAGAGGTGAGGGAGCCTCTCCGCAGAGTCGGGGTTCTTCTGCACTGGGAAGAGGGGCTCCTGGAGTTTTACCGAGCAGACTCAATGCAGTCCCTGCACGCAATTCATGACCGATTCACTCTGCCTCTCCATCCCGTGCTGGGGGTGGGGGGTGGTTACATGAGGATAATGGATCTGAGCTGTGAATCCTGAGGGTAGAGAGCGACAGATATCTAAGAAACAGAAGGGAAGTTAGAGGAGAGGGGTGGTGACGGTGGAGGGGTGAGGGGACGGATGGTGATGGTGGAGGGGAAGGGTGAGGGGTGAAGGTGGAGGTGAGCGTCGGATAGGGATGGTTTAATTTTATTTGTAAGTTGTTGGATGATTTGTTTGCCTATCCTGTACTTTGCATTGGTTATTGTTGTAACGTTCTTACCTATTAAAAGAGTTGTAAAGCTCATCGGATTCATCTAGTATAAATACATATTCTGATTCCGACTCCGCTGGTGCAGACATTTGAATTATTTTAATAAAATTTGAGGAATCGGCCCAGCTGCGTGGTGTGATCCCTGCTTCAATTGGACTGTTTGGCGTTGTCACCAGTGCAAACCTAACCATATCCTGTATAACTTGTACTTCTGTATATGTGCACCAGAGGGCATCACGTCGCATTGTACTTTACAATCTGTAGTACTATAGGCAGCTGCAACCCAACACCTCTGCCCCGTGTTCCCGAGGTCCACTTTCCAGTAGTGCTGACCCGACAAGATGCTCTTGCAACACAGGGCGTCACATATCCTTGAATTGTACAACTTGTACAAGTGTATATGGGCACCAGATGGGTGGGAAGAGTGATCCTCACCACCGACCAAGGGGAGGGGTGGGCGCTTGGCCAAGCCTCGCTGGAGTTCGTTAGGTTGTGGTGCGGCCTGTTCAGCACGTGGCCAGCCTGTCTTTGCCTGCACACACTACTTCTGAGAAGTTTCCTCAATGTCTCCACAACGACCAGGAGCTTCTCTCCCAGCTCTCCTCGTTAAACCTCTTCACCAAGCCATTAAACTAGGGGTTGTAGGGGGTGTGTAAATATTTGTTAAATAGACAACAACCGCCCTATTTTTCTCACAAGCTCTGCAGTGAACTGTCTCTCTTTCACCCAATAGCTCCCATAGGACTTCTGTTCGTGAAAATATATCCATTAGAGCTTCTGCCACCTCCATTGTTCCTATGGATTTCAATATCTTCGCATCTGGATAACGTGTTGCGAAATCCACCATTGAAAGTGTGCTTATAATTCATATTTACCCAAGGGAGGCTTCGGCACCCAGCCTTAGCTATTGTCCGTTGACAGGCATCACACGATTGGCAATATCAGAATTGACATCCGGCCAATAATGGTTTACGAACTTGTGTGCGCGATACTTCCATATGACCAGCCATGAATGAGTCATGTGCCAAACGCATTACTTGTGTAGTGAGTCCAACTGAGTCGCAGACGTTAGTCTTGGGAGCAACACGTTTTATTCAACTCTTAGCACAACATACTCCAGGCTATTAACACAACACACTCTCGGGTGGCGACCACCCAACTAACCACTCTACGGCGGAACCGAACACGGTTCCACTATCCCGGTCCGGACCACAAGCTGGGTCCCGGACCGCGTGGCTGGAGGCTTCTTCAAGCTTGACATGGATCTTCTGCCTCTCCAACAGTTAGAACCCCGAGCCCCTCACAGCCCTCCCCCCCTTATATCGGGCCGGGCTGGGGCTTGCTCCGCCTCTCACCCTGCCCACCTTATAGATCTCTCTTGCCGTTGCCCGAAGGCTCTTGAGAGTTATTTCCAGACCATGTGACCACCCATTGGCCCCCTCCACCGGTGCCCTCCCTCTAGTATCATCCGGTCACATGTACCCAGGTCAACCAGAGTATCATGCCGCCAATGTACCACTAGCTGGCTGACACTCTCTCGCTCTCTCCAGCGCTCGCTCAACGACCTGGAATCCCTTAAGCTGCCGCCCGAGTGCAGCGAGAAGCTAAAGCCCATCAATGAGCGCGCCACCCTCTTTCGCTTCACCTCCAATGCTATTATCAATAGTGATCTCTTGCTCCGATGACACGTTGAGGGCGGTGCTTATCTCCAAAAACTCAAACACACGTGTGAGAAGCCGTCCATGACGAGTGCGGCAAGACGTTTCTCGCGCTCGGCCTACAAGTATTTTTATTGCTTTTGTGTTAAACTGTGTACCCTTGATATTTTAAAAATTGCAGGTATCCTGCTGTATATCCTACTGCTGTCCATCCCGGCCATACAGTGAGGGAAAAAAGTATTTGATCCCCTGCTGATTTTGTACGTTTGCCCACTGATAAAGAAATGATCAGTCTATAATTTGTATGGTAGGTTTATTTGAACAGTGAGAGACAGAATAACAACAACAAAATCCAGAAAAACGCATGTCAAAAATGTTATAAATTGATTTGCATTTTAATGACGGAAATAAGTATTTGACCCCTCTGCAAAACCCTTGTTGGCAATCACAGAGGTCAGACGTTTCTTGTAGTTGGCCACCAGGTTTGCAAACATCAGGAGGGATTTTGTCCCACTCCTCTTTGCAGATCTTCTCCAAGTCATTAAAGTTTCGAGGCTGACGTTTGGCAACTCGAACCTTCAGCTCCCTCCACAGATGTTCTATGGGATTAAGGTCTGGAGACTGGCTAGGCCACTCCAGGACCTTAATGTGCTTCTTCTTGATGTTGTGTATATGCCCCCTTTTTATTTTTTTTTTATATTATTTTTTTTTTAAATTATTCTGCCAACATATATAATATCGTTTTTTAATAGACACGCCCCCACACTTCCACAGATGCACATTCCTCGCCTCAAAAAGACTAGAGGGCAATAAAGGTCATAAAAACTCCCCTAATTTCACACCAGAGGAACAAGGGAGGGGGGAATTGCAAGCGGGGGGTTCTGGAAGAAACATCCTTTCGTTAAAAAAAAAACCCTTTGATAAATACAAGACCAGGCCACGAAATATATAATTATATTCTTAACAAAGGAAACAACATTGACGATAAAAAAACACAAACGGGTTTTGAACCATGTTAGATAAACAAGTACCAACTTAGCCATGAAGAGTAAGCAAACAGTATCCATCCTCACTCCAATTGGAAACCAGACTACAGTCTGCACCAGAGTCGCGATTCATCAATTGTTAATTAAATACTGACCTTATTTACTTTAAATAATTTCTACGCGGCCGGGCCGAAGCATCAAAAAAATAATTATGGCTTGGGTCGCTCCAAAACAAAAATTCCTAGCCGGGATATCAGATTAAATAATCACAAGAAGTCAAATAATAAGTACGGAATTAAAGTGGATATCCTAGAGGAGCTAAGGGCGGAGAAGTCTCTCATAATCAACCAAACGCAACACCCCATGAGAAGCGAGCAACTCACGGCCGTCTTTGTTTTCCCGAAGAGGATCTCTACACTCACACGCCAAAAGCCAGGAAATGACACCAATAAAGGTTGGGGCAATGGCTCAAAGGAAATTAACACGTCTTCGGAAAATAAATAAATAAGCGCATGCGCCGGGTGCTCCCACCGTGGAAACAACCGTCTTTGTCTCCCCGCAACACGGACAGCAAAAATTGCACACGCGAGCAAATAACATTTCCATGGGAGATCGGGTCACGATAAAACATCGTGAACACGGTTTCGGCATAACTTGGGCATAATGGAAATAAGTCGCATTTCAACTTCCAAACCAAAACAACTTAAGCTGTGTGAGACAAAAGATATGATCCCCGAGCAAGGGAGGGAATAATTAAGCTCGCTTAACGCGTAGGCTTTCGCGACAAATATTATTCAGAAACAAAAACATGGATTCGAATATATTTTTTTAAATATATAACTCGACGCGAATCATCGGGCTGATTAATGGATAACTTAGGTGGCGCCGTCACGAGGCCCCCCCTCCACCCCTTCTTCCAGAACGACACACAGCTGTGTCTTCAAAGCTAATAAACACACGGACAAACACGCACGCGAAACACACGGACGGACACGCACACGACACACACACGGACGCAGATGGTTCACACCCACAGGAATGTTTTATGACAGACTTTGAACAACTCGGGAAACTGAGTGGAATTTCCAGATATAAGCCGAAGGAAAATCCATCCAAAACAGATCGTCCGGGCCACGGGCCCCACCAGAGGTCGTCAAGAAGTTTTCGTCATCCAGAATGACGAGGTTCGCGGGGTAGCGACGTGCCGCTACAAGCCGATGTCTGCACCACCTGAGAAAAATCGCTACCCTGAGTCGCCGAGCTGCGAGTGAAGCCAACAAAGACGCCAACTTCCCCCCTGCCACGAACGAAGCATCGCTCCTCGTCAGAGTGACGACCAGCGAACAACCCGCAGGAAAGGCGGAGAGCGCCACCGAGCGCCACCGAGCGCCACCGAGCGCCACCGAGCGCCACCGAGCGCCACCGAGCGCCACCGAGCGCCACCGAGCGCCACCGAGCGACACCGAGCGACACCCAGATCGACCAGCATCAACCAAAACCGACTCGTCATCCCGCCGTGGAGAAAGAGAGTCAAAGTCTTCCGAACGAGCGCCGCCGTCAGAGCTGCAGAGAGGCGCCATCGCGCCGTCAGCTACCAAGTACAACCAAGCGCCGCCGCTCACCTCACCGCGGAGAAAGTCTTGGCTGCAACCCGCACGGACAGAGGTCGTATCGCTCCCCACATACAGACTCAAGGAAGCACAGAGAAAATCTTGTCAAACCAGTTTCCTTTGTCATAGAGTCTCGCCGAAGCATTAATTAAAACAGAGCCAGATTCGCTCTCCCACACACACGCCCTCACCCACCATTATATCAAACATTCCGTTAAAAGGATTTTATACTTGCCGATGAATCTATTGACATATACTTTCGCCTCTGGGATACAATAAGGGCTTTTTATTACCGCAAAATGAAGTGTGTCATGCTTGTTTTCAAACTCGGCCAGTCGCCGATTGTGATCGATACAAAAACGAACTAATGAGATGCCTGGTGGAAAGGTAGAGGTTACGATTGTTAGGAGGGTTTTTAGCCATTCAGTTCGTTAAATGCACAATATCGCAAATGCATAAGAGTTTTGAGTTATTCAATTTAGTAAATGCATAGTCTCGCAAATGCATAAGTGTTTATTCATTCATTTTAGTTAAATGCATAGTCTCGCAAATGAAGAAGTATTTTTAGTTATCCATGTTCGTTAATTGCATAATCTTGCTCATGAATTATGGACACATGTTTAACCTGCATGATAGAATGTCACATGCTTGTTAGAATAAAATTGTTATCAAAGAAGCATATCGAGTGTTCCTTCCAAGTCCATGCAAAACTATCTTATTCTTGATAACTGTATCCTGTGATGAGATATGAAAATGGAGACCTAAAATATCATAACACACACTAGGATAATCGGTAAACGTTTAATCGATGATAATCGTGTTATCCTGATTGATAACTCTGGATAAACGAAGCTGAGCCTAATTATCATAACTGCACACATTAACATAATCGCAAGCATCCGCATAAATTACTACGATTATCTCCGTGATTATCATAATTCATGCATATAATTACTCACATTATCATAATTTATGCATATTAACTCACACATTAACATAATTAATGCGATTTGCGCATTTTTCGGAAAATTTTTAATTTTTATTATTTTCATCAAAATTTCATAACCCAACACATACAACATTGAGCCACTCCTTTGTTGCCTTGGCCGTGTGTTTTGGGTCATTGTCATGCTGGAATACCCATCCACGACCCATTTCCAATGCCTTGGCTGAGGGAAGGAGGTTCTCACCCAAGATTTGACGGTACATGGCCCCGTCCATCGTCCCTTTGATGTGGTGAAGTTGTCCTGTCACCTTAGCAGAAAAACACCCCCAAAGCATAATGTTTTCACCTCGATGTTTGACGGTGGGGATGGTGTTCTTGGGGTCATAGGCAGCATTCCTCCTCCTCCAAACACAGCGAGTTGAGTTGATGCCAAAGAGCTCCATTTTGGTCTCATCTGACCACAACACTTTCACCCAGCTGTCCTCTGAATCATTCAGATGTTCATTGGCAAACTTCAGACGGGCATGTATATGTGCTTTCTTGAGAAGGGGGACCTTGTGGGCGCTGCAGGATTTCAGTTCTTCACGGCGTAGTGTGTTACCAACTGTTTTCTTGGTGACTATGGTCCCAGCTGCCTTGAGATAATTGACAAGATCCTCCCGTGTAGTTCTGGGCTGATTCCTCACCGTTCTCATGATCATTGCAATTCCACGAGGTGAGATCTTGCATGGAGCTCCAGGCCGAGGTAGATTGACAGTTCTTTTGTGTTTCTTCCATTTGCGAATAATCGCACCAACTGTTGTCACCTTCTCACCAAGCTGCTTGGCGGTGGTCTTGTAGCCCATTCCAGCCTTGTGTAGGTCTACAATCTTGTCCCTGACATCCTTGGAGAGCTCTTTGGTCTTGGCCATGGTGGAGAGTTTGGAATCTGATTGATTGCTTCTGTGAACAGGTGTCTTTTATACAGGTAACAAGCTGAGATTAGGAGCACTCCCTTTAAGAGTGTGCTCCTAATTTCAGCTCGTTACCTGTATAAAAGACACCTGGGAGCCAGAAATATTTCTGATTGAGAGGGGGTCAAATACTTATTTCCCTCATTAAAATGCAAATCAATTTATAACATTTTTGACATGCGTTTTTCTGGATTTAGTTGTTGTTATTCTGTCTCTCACTGTTCAAATAAACCTACCATTAAAATTATAGACTGATCATTTCTTTGTCAGTGGGCAAACGTACAAAATCAGCAGGGGATAAAATACTTTTGTTCCCTCACTGTATCTAGTGCCACACTCAACTCTACCACCGGTAACACTCGTTATTTCTGGTCCATACTTATTGCTCAATTTGCCACTGCACCTGCTAATGAAACAGCGTATGGACACTTTTACACTCCATTATTGTGTAATGCGAGCATACATCGACGGTCGCCGATCGGTGGGATAGGCTTCGCCGCTTCAGCCTTTAGCCAATCAGGTGGATAGGATTATCTAGGCCAGAGTTCAAAGAGTGGAGCTCAAGGGTGCTCGTGGGGAACCATCTGGAAGGTTCGTAAGGGGGCGTGGCTAGAGGCAGGGCTTGGTGACGCGGAAGGGCTGTATAAGGGGAAGCAGGAAGGGACTCGGGGTCAGTGTGGGAAGTCTGGAAGCAGGACCACGTCTCGCGCCTCGGGAACGCCATCAGCCACGTGGTGGTCCAGAGACGGTCTCCCTGTGCGCCGTCTGCCAGTGGTGAGCAGGAGCGGAGGAGTGAGCGAGCTGCACGCGGGACGATAACAATTCACGCTGCGCGACGCGGAGCGAACGGTGGTTACGAGGGAGGAAGCGGAGCTGTCCAACCGACGAAAAATAAATAATATAAAGAAGACACAAGTTACAGACCGTCATCGAAGTGTTTTATTACAATTGTATCCTTTTAAACCCTATCTCTGTCCCATTACTTCCCCAGCACACCTTCCAAACTTCATTCTGCTCTTAAAAATGTCACCATCTGTGAGCTGCTGCTATTCGTCTGAGGTTTGCCACTCTTCATCCTTTCACAGAAAATACCAGTGCAAACTATTAATTTTACTTTTCTTATTTCTGGGAGGTATTGAGCTTCATCCTGGCCCAAATGTAAAGAACTCGTATAATTCTGTAAATTTTTGTGGCAGAAAAGGTGTTGGTGTTCTACATGTCAACACCAGAGGGCTTGTGATTAAATTAAGTCAACTAAAACTAGAAGTGGCAAATCTGGACCCGAACATTTTTTGTCTTACAGAGACATTTCTCACTCCTGCCCTAAATGACTTGCAGATTACCATTGACAACCACAACCTTTATCGGCTTGACCGAGGGTCTAAAGAAGGTGGAATTGCCATCTATACTATTAATACTATTGCATGGTCACCAGCTCACTCCTTGTTAAAAAAATGTTGCTTTGAAGGTCTGGCTCTTAGAATAACTCTCCCAAATAATCAACAGATATTGGTAGTGTGCTGCGTCTGCACTGAGAGAGCTTCTTGGGGGCCTCCCTGAAGGTGATATCATTTTAATGGGTGATCTGAATTGGAATTGGCTAAACCCGCTGGCCGTGGCTACAAATTTTGCAGATGAATTTAACCTATTTCAATTAATAAATGTCCCCACAAGATCCAAATTCTTAACAAACATGCTCCGTTGGATAGATTTACAATTAAAAGCAACCACCCACCATGGTTTGATCCTTTGATTACTAAGCTCACGAAAACTAGGGACAAGGCTTGGGCATGTGCTCAGAAAGGTAATTTGGTCAAAGACTGGCTAGAATACAGGATTTTAAGGAATAGATGTGTCAAAAAAATACAGCATGCAAAAAACGCTTACTTTTCCTCCTCTCTCCTGGAATCGCACGGCAACGCCAGGATCTTCTGAAAAACAATCAAATGTATTGAAAAGGCATCTAACATAGATAATCTTCCCGTTGCGCTTAACCGAAAAGGGGACTTTTTCAGAGCCCCAAAAAGTAGTAGACAATTTTAACCTTCATTTTTCTGAAGCTGGTGGCCTTTTTAATAATGTATTGGGAGTAACTCGTGCTCATCCAATTTCCTACACGCCTGTCCAAATATTAAACGAATTTAGTTTCCAGCCAATCCACGAAAGTAATGTTCTGAAACAACTTTCCTACCTCAAAGGGTCCTCCTCTACCGGAGCGGATAGCATTCCTGTCTTTGCTCTGATACCTGTTGGTCAACTAACTTACAAACCTATCGCCCATATTTTCAACCTGTCCATCAAAGAAGCATCAGTACCTCTAGAATGGAAACATTCCTATGTTCGTCCACTTCACAAAGGGGGTCCTAAAGATGATCCAAATAACTACCGACCGATTTCAATTTTGTCCCCATTGATGAAAATTTTTGTAAAATGATTGAACTACCAAATTAGCAGTTTCCTGTCCGACAACAATCTTTTAGATCGAAACCAATCTGGGTTACGAATAAAATGCAGCACCACATCTGCTGCATTAGACTCTCTGAATCACATTTACAATAGTCTTGATAATAAGCAGTACTGCACCAGTCTTTTTCTTGACTTGTCCAAAGCCTTTGATACAGTCGACCACAACACCCTGCTTAGTAAACTAAGTTGCCTCCGTTTCTCTAAACACGCAAAGGAATAGTTTAAAAAATTACCTCTCTTCTCGCACCCAAACTGTATTCATAGATAGCTGGAGGTCAAACAGTGTTAAGAAAACAAAAGGGGTTCCACAGGGTTCCATCCTCGGCCCCCTCTTGTTCTCTCTTTATGTCAATGACTTGGACACTGATCTGGATCATTCCAGGGTACATCTTTTTGCAGATGACACGATACTGATTACTGCTGGCCGCTCTCCGGATGACGTGATTGCTGAGCCCCAGGGCGATTTCAACAAACTACAACATCAGCTAGTTGCTCGTAAACTAGTCCTGAATACCTCCTAAACCAAGGTGCTATGCTTCTCTCCAGGACTAAAGCAGGAAGTTAGTTTCCCCCAATTACATTCCTTAACTAATTATCAAATAGAGCAAGTCAAGATCTATAATTATATTTCAATTTAAAGCTTTCGTGACTGTAGGGATTCATCTTATTGGTTCTTTCGGTAAAGTCACGTAGAAGGGAAGTAATAAAATAATAAAAATAAAACATAATAAAATAATTCTCAAGACATTTTGGGCCACAACGCAAGCAGCCGTCTTCAGGTGAAAACCAGGTCTATCGAGGCGACAGCATCTGAATGAAACTGAATACTGGGGTACCCCCCCTGGTGAGACACTGCTTAACCAATACATACTTCACCTGGAATGGAACTTTCTACAAGCAAACTGAGGGCACCCCAATGGGCCCCCCCTATCACCGGTTGTAGCCAACGTTTTCATGGAGAAATTTGAGACTGACGCCATCCAGACTGCCACTCAATGCCCGACCTTATGGAAGAGGTACGTAGATGACACTTTTGTCATCTGGCCACATGGCCGGCCTGCTCTAGACCAATTTCTCGACCATATCAATTCCATACACCCAGCCATCAGATTCATCATGGAAGTCGACAAAGATGGCAAGCTACCCTTTTTGGATGTCCTAATTAAAAGGAAACCTGATGGTTCAATGAGCCACTCTGTCTACAGGAAAGCCACCCATACGGATGCTTACCTAAAACCGGATTCCCACCACTATCCATCCCAGAAGAATTCCCTCATCAAGACTCTATACCATAGAACCCAATGCATATCCGACCAGGAACACATTGCCAGTGAACTCAAACACGTACGCCAAGCTCTTAAGGCTAATGGTTTCTCCGACTACACAATCCGCAAAGCCATCACTCCAACCATCAAGAAGGATCCTGTTGAGGAGCCTTTCAAGACCATCACCTTACCCTACATTGCTGGGGTCACAAAAAAGATCTCCAAAATAAAACACAAGATCCAGGTCCGATTCAACACATTACATAAAATCCGTGATCTGGTTCCATCTGTAAAAGATGTGGTTCCAGACATACAGTACCCTGGCGTCTACAAACTAAGTTGCCTCTGTGGTAGCAGTTACATTGGAGAAACCAAACGACATGTCTCGGACCGCATCCGTGAACATAAAGCAGACTTGAAACACGGTAGGACAAACACCTCGGCCGTGGCAGATCACTGTTACAATTCAGTGGGCTCACATGATATTGACTTCCCCAAGACAGAGGTTCTCTGCAAGCCATCTGGCTACCATGAGAGATTCGTTCATGAGGCGATCCACATATACAAACACAGAGACAATTTCAACCGAGAAGATGGATTCTGGCTTAGCAATCCTTGGAAGGACGTAATAAACCATTTCGGATCTTAACTGATTGTGTTCACGTTTACGGTGACTTTCAGACCGCGTTACACTCACTGGCATTGTATTCTCCGCAGGGAATGGATTCTTTGCTCCGCTGCACGTTTCCAAATTCTACTCTCCCATTGACATATTTCGTTGCTTCCTCTTAGTATCTTTCACACGACGGTCAATGGTACAGTGTATAATAACAATTAGTATAAAATTTATATGCTTAATACAATGTACAAAGTAATATATAGTATTGTAATTGTATAGTGAATATACAGCAGTGTGATATACATTAGGGTGGGTAGAATAATACATAGTGTAATATTACAATGTATAAGGTGGTTTATAGCAATACAGTATGTAATTTAATGTTGGGTTTGTCTATGGTAGTATATAGTACAGTGCAGACTCGTGTGATGTAAGAGAATAAAGTTTAGATGGAAGCATATTATATTTTTTACGACGTAGAATTCGAATGTATTACTTACTGTTAGTAACTCAGCTTATTGTAGAGTATATTTAGTATACTGATGATACTATGTAGTTTAAACTTTAGTTGTTTACGTGTTGGTTTTAGTTACTGCAGCTACATACTATTAACACTCCTTCCCTTTATTAATGCTACCCCTATCCCCTCCCTTTGATGCTGATAATCCTGCATAATGCACGGGCATAAGTAGTACTAATCACATACCTGCATTTCCCATATCCCCTCCCTTTGATGCTGCTAATCCTGCATAATGCACGGGCATAAGTAGTACTAATCACATACCTGCATTTCCCATATCCCCTCCCTTTGATGCTGCTAATCCTGCATAATGCACGGGCATAAGTAGTACTAATCACATACCTAAATTTCCCATAAATATGCTAAATTCCTCTTGATATGCAAATTATTTTGTCAAGGGACCCTTTCCCCCCCTTCCTACCCAGCTTAAATATATGCTCCAAGCATGGTGCTGTTTCATTCAGACGCTGTCGCCTCGACAGACCTGGTTTTCACCTGAAGACGGCTGCTTGCGTTGTGGCCGAAACGTCGTGAGAATTATTTTATTATGTTTTATTTTTATTATTGTATTACTTCCCTTCTACGTGACTTTACCGAAAGAACCAAGAAGATCTATAATTATATTGGGGTCATTCTTGATTAAAAACTGCATTTTCAAGATCACATTGATTATATTGGTAAAAAGACGAAAAAAATATTTTCTGTATCGACACAAGCACTGCTTCCCTCCTATGTTCTGTTTGGAATTGTTAAAAGCTACAATACTGCCTCTACTTGATTACTGTGACATCGTATATAAATCAGCCCCCAGTACTGTACGGAGGAAACTTGACTCAATTTATCACTCGGCCTTAAGATTTGCATTGAACTGCTCATATAGGACCCACCACTGCGATCTCTACACTGGGTCAAACTTAACATCTCTTAATGATCGACGGCTTGTGCATCAGATCTTATTTATTCACGATGTACTTACAAGAAAATGTGCAGACTACCTGCTGGATCTCCTCACTGTTTCTAAGAAAAAATGTGGCCTAAGGTCTTCGCTCATTTACCAGCTTCACATTCCTTATTACCGTACAAATACTGGAGGAAGGGCCTTTGCTATTGCTGTCCCCAGGGTCTGGAATGCTATCGCCAATAAACTGCAACTTGGATCACTACCTGTGAGATCTTCACTCAAAACTTATCTAGAGGAGTTGTACACCCCTAGCTGCCACTGCTAGTCAGTGGCCTGATATCAAAGGTATCGTTCCGGATGACCACTGCAAAGTATGATCTTGAGTTTTTGATTATAATTTGCTGATTTTTAAAGGTGCATTGAAAAATGTTGATACTCCTACTGATACTCCTGCTGTTATGGAGTTATGGCTGCAAAGTTTGGTCGTACATGTTATGTATATCGTTTATTGTTAAATTTAAATCACAGTTCCTATGATCACTGTTACGTTGTTTTTATAGTTTTATTTTGGTGATTTCGAAATCGTTTTGGATTAGCCATATTTGTTTGTTGTACAGAGTTAGACTGCTAAATTTTATCTAAATTGTCTTATGGATGTTATTGTTTAACTTGCATCCCATTGGGATTTTTGCACACAGCATTGATATACAGTGCTTTTTCTGGAAGAGTTTGCTGTTTTTTCCTGGATTTTTCTGTTGAGCGTTGTCACTTTAAGATGTTTCTTGTTCTTGTTTTTGTTTGTTGCGGTTGCACCCGATTCAAGAGCCGAATGGCTCACAGGGCTATACCTAATAAATGAACTGAAATGAAATGAACTGAAACGGAAATGACGGCCACATCTCAACCCCGAAAGGCGAGTAGCGACACACCAGACACCCGGCCCATTTCACCATCTCAGGCATCTGGGGTTCCACGGGTCATCACCCCACATCGCACTCATATTGCTGGTAGTGGCAGGGTCTAACTGCACAGGGGTGGCCTAGCTCAGGTACATGGTGGAGGAAGTTGGCGCGCGAGTGATCGCAGCCGCATCAAGTTTCTGGGTGGTGTTGGGCTCCATCCAGGGGATCGAGGTACGTGTCCTGGTGGACACGGGTGCTTCCACCACTATTATATCAGATGTGATTTTTATTTGTTGCCGTCGAGGAACCAGCATATTAAGCTGGTGGTAAATGCATGCATCACGGCGAACGGAGGGAGTATGGGTATCATAGCGCAGATGGAGGCCCGCGTCGAAATGGGCGAGATCACGGTGGTTGGGCCTGTGTTGATTTCGAGAAGGATTGTGTTGTGCCACCCACAGCTTCCGAGCCCCTGAAGGTTAGCGGGTCTTGAGGTCTCGCCTAATGTCAGGAGCCGCCGGCTGCGGCACGGCCCACATCACCTTTGAAGCTGGGGATGGGTACCAACTTCTCCAGGTCTTCTGTTTGAGCCCACATCCCCTGCGAAGAATTCAAAAATTGCCCCCATGGATGGACCGGCGTCGAGGACTCGGTCAAAATGTTTTAGATTCCGGTGATAGGAATGTCCCTGTGTGTGTATGAGGGGGGATTTGGGGTCACGCTCAAGCCTTATGCAGACGGAACATTTTTCTTTCTTTCTACCTCCCTCTCTCTCTTCTCACCTCTCCCGAGTTGTAGCTTGGGTCTTCCTTTTTCCATGCGGTTTGTTCCGTCTTAACAAAAACATTGTTGTTGTTTTCGTTTTTTTACTGTTTTTATTGCGGAACTCTTCTGCCTCATGTGTTTGCTTTTATTAGTATTAGCCAGGACGGCTATCTTCTAAATATGGGCGGGGGGGGGGGGTGATGTAAATACAGGGTGCCATCTGTTGACCAGGAGGGATGATCACGAGTATGGGTGCGTTATATAAGAACTAACTAGAAGGGGGGCGAATCTGGGTTAAAGGTCGGGAAGCTCCGGGAACCTCCTCAAAGGTTCTAGAATTGGGCGTGGCCGGAGGCGGGGTCTGGCCACGCTGGGAAGTGAATAAGGGGTGCGTGACCAAAGGATTGGGGCTGTCGTGGGGTACAGGGTCCTGGCTATCTTCGCCGTCATCTCCCTTCATCGTCCGGCCGCATGGTCGATTCTCTGCACGGCTCCCATCATCGTCGTCACTATATTAGTCAGTCAGCTATGTAGTTAGACGCCGACAATGGGGCTGTGTAGATGGGTCGGCTATGCATAGCCCCGTGTATAAATATTTGTCGCCCAGTGATTGTGCCTGAAGTGTGAGAAATAAATAAGAAGCCCTCTACACGTTGTTTGTTGGAAGTCGCTCACTACACATGTGTTATCCATCCAGAGAGATGATTGGTTACAGGGAGGGAGGGAGGGGGAGGGAGGGAGTAGATTCACAATCACAATCTTTTTTTATGCTGGAGAAATCTGATGAGCTATAAAGCCTATGTTCACAGATGTCCAGTAAGTGGGGGGGGGGTCATAAAGTTACGCCGACTGAGCTGTCCAGCTCTTTTTTTGCAGAAGCGGTCTGGATATCACAAATGATAGCTCAACTAAGCGGCGTATCACGTGGACAGCTATAGTAGCCAAATAATCTAAAACCGATGACGATGATGATGGTGGTAGTGATTAGGATAATAGGTTAATTTATTGCAGAGAAAAAAAATATTTGCAAGAGTGGATGTTTTTTGAAAGTTACATGGTTTCTGACATCTGGTGGGATCTTATCAGCTAAACAGGTATGAGCCTGGCGAGTGTTTAGATAGGCGAGCATCTTTGGGGCTTGCCAGGTGTTGTAGGTGTGTGTATGCGTGATGCTCCGAGAATGTGTGGAGTGGTGGTGCAGCGATGAACCCACCAACCCGAGATCGATTCCCGCTCACGGCCACGACCGCCAGTGACGATTACACTGGTCTCCAGCCAAAATGCTTCCGATATATTATCTACACAACTATCTACACAATATACGTAGACGTAAAATGTAAAAACTTAAATATATTGGGAGCAGTAGCCAATCAGTTATTCTAATTGTCATATTTGATTTCAGCACATCAAAATCCATAATAAACAGCACATTTCATCTCTGAAGCAGACGACGTCTAAATAATGTAGACCAGTGTTATCAGAACCATTCCTCTGCCTCCCCTAGGTCGACTCAGCCCCCACTGGACATCTGTGGAAGAAAGCTTCGTAGCTTTTCTCCAGGATGAATGAAGGTTCTGATCGAAATCAGTAATGTGTCGCAAAACATCACCACTGGGGAGACAAAGCGGACGGGCGTCCTTTTTGTTAAACCTATCCCCTCGTGTGCCACAGTGCCGGCCTTCATAGGTGCTCGCGATGAATGGCACTTGCACCTACAGTCTGTTAAAATGCTATACGGGGGATCTTTGTCTAATGTTTGTGTTCCCCCACAGCCATACGTTTTTTTGCGTGTGTGTGTGTGGTCTTTTATCGCTCCTCACGTGCGTACGAAATACGAAAGTATTTTGTGATAACTTTCGAACAAGGAAGGGATACACGATCCGAAGCCGTTGGACCTGAGCAAAGTTGAGCTCTTAAGATTTCCTTACACAGACGCGCACTTTGACACACACAGACAAAGAACCCCCATATAGCCTTTTTACAGACTGCAGGGACAAGCGGACGGCACTGTTGGCACACGAGGGGGTGGGTAGCCAGCACCACGCCCGGACACCTTTGTCCGGCTTTGAGCAGGAATCGAACTCGGGTTGCCAGGTTTGTAGCGCAGCAGCGCGCTAACCGCTAGACCACCGCTCCCCACTTTTACATGCACACACAACCATGTGTCTAAAACATCGACAAAGCTAAATAAGACGATGCAGAGTGCTTTAATGTTCAACCTGGTGAAAGCGATTTCAGCAGAAGCACCTCATCGATAGCACGGATATTGTGAGTGTCTGTGTGTGTTTATGTATGTGTCTCTGTGTGTCTATGTATGTGTACATTTTTTTTCTGTCGTTTAGTGGTAAATTATTTGAATGTGGAGGAGTTACCAGCCCCTCGCACCGGTCCAGAGTCCCCTTTGGCCGCTGTGGTGGCTACAAACGCCATGAGGGGAATGGACAATCGCAATTGGCCCTCCCCCCATGGCACCGCTGACCACAGCGTTACCATCTGGCACCAACGAGAGGAGGCAAGGGTTGTTTTGCCGGACTGTCTGTTAGACTATTGGTCGTGTGGCTATTATTCTCCACAAACTTTGCTTTTGTGACCAGGACAGTGATATTTTGAAATTTACTTATTTTCCATGAGAAAACGGGCGAATTTGCATATTTTTGTTCACATAAAGTCAGAAAAAAACAACATTAATCAAAATTAACATGTATTTATACTAAAGTAATACAAAAATGACTACACAAGATTTAGACACCAAGGCGCACTACCACAGGCGGGACTGGCCACAGCGGAACGAGTTCTCTGTGGGGAGGAACAACGTCAGGTGGGAGCCATTGGTAGACCCCCGAAAGATGGGGATGGCACCACTGCACTTCAAATTGGGTCTTATGAAACAATTTCTCAGAGCTGTAGATAAGGATTCGGCAGCCTTCAAGTACCTTCAAGATTTCTTCCCTAAGCTGTCTGAGGCCAAGGTTAATGCAGGTGTCTTCGTCGGACCACAGATAAAGAAGATCCTGGAGTGCTATGAATTCCCCAAGAAGCTCACTAGTAGTGAGAAAGCGGCTTGTGACAGCTTTGTTGCAGTGGTTCGTGGCTTCCTGTGCAATCACAAGGTCGAAAACTATGTGGAGCTGGTTGAGACTGGTGTAGAACTACAGCACAATGGGCTGTAGGATGTCCCTCAAAGTCCATATCTTTAATGCTCATCTTGATAAATTCAAGGAGAACATGAGAACGTATACGGAGGAGCAAGGCGAGCGCTTCCACCAGGATATACTAGAATTTGAACGCCGCTACCAAGGACAGTGTAACGAGAACATGATGGGAGACAACATTTATTGGGCAGATTCGTGATTTACAGTATAATTGTAAATCTCGAAAAACTACTCAATTCTAAATCTTTTGTAGTAATTTTTTATTACTTTAGTATAAATACATGTTAATTTTGATTCATATGTTGTTTTTTCTGACTTTATGTGAACGAAAAGACACAATTAGTTTTTTCATTGAAAATAGGTAAATTCCAAAATATCACTGTCCTGGTCACAAAAGCAAAGTTTGTGGGGAATAATAGCCATTTTCTATACTTTCTAAGCATAAGCAATTACGAAATAATACTTACTACCCAGGAACAAAAATTGTGTTACATAGTGTTATTTATATTATTTTGCTGATATACATTTCTACGTGATGATAAGCCAATTTGTTGAGCTATTATATGTGGCCAGATCAGTCTGTAAAAGAGCTATACAGCTCAATGGGCTTTACCTAGTGAGATAAATATACGTTGTATATGTCCGTTTCTTGTGATTTGTTGTCTTTCCTATATTTCCGTCGCGCGTGTGTTTGTGCACCGTTTGTCGTTGTAACTTGTTTTACCCCCCATGACCCTTACTGGACATCTGCGACAAAATAACTTCATAGCTATAGTGCACTGCAGATATAGATTCTGCTTGTGATGTTTAACAGACTGACTGTAAGCATCCGCGATAAGTAAACCGGCTTGGTGCTGATCCACTGTGGCTTTGGAGATATCATCTATCTCGCCTGCTATGCAGGAGGTCGTGGATTCGATCTCGACCCTGACGCCACGGTGGCTAGGAGATGTTAACTACCTCGCCTGCTATGCAAGAGGTCGTGAATTCGATGCCGATCCTGACCCCACGGTGGCTAGGAGATGTTAACTACCTCGCCTAGTATGCAGGAGGTCGTGAATTCGATGCCGACCCTGGCACCACGGTGGTTAGGAGATGTTACCTATCTCGCCTGCAATGCAAGAGGTCGTGAATTCGATGCCGACCCTGACGCCACGGTGGCTAGGAGATGTTAACTACCTCGCCTAGTATGCAGGAGGTCGTGTAAACAAAACGTGTACAATGATTTACTAACTTCAGCACCACCGGTGTGTTGGCGAGCTAAACCCATTACTACAACATTTACAATTTGAGCAACCCGTGACGTTTCGCTGGTAATTACATCCAGCATCATAGGGTGATTTTTTTTGCCAGAATTGTTCACGACACATCTATATTTCATGGAACCGTTTTTTTGCGAGTGTCATACTTTGATACTGACAAAAGTTATCCCATGATATAGCTGCCCACATCAGCTATAAATGCTCTGATAGTGCATTGTCTTTGTACTGTTTCGCCTTTTGGCGTTCTATAGTCTGATACTGGTAGTGAAATTGATTATAAGCCAATCAGTTTCAAAGACAATGGGTATATTATAAAATAATTATTATCAGAGCCATGTTTGTTTGCATGTTCACCACAAGTAGTGTGTGTCGTTAATGTAGTAACTTGAATCCTTGCAAAAGTTACAGTATATTTAGTGTTTGGACATTTTAATACCTCTTGTGTAATGACTTCCAAAAAAGGGTAAAAGCTATTCTCATATTGTTGTACAGATTTATATACTTAAGCGATCTACTTACACACACCCCCCCCCTCTTTATTATTAATAATATTGATCGCGAAAGCATGCAACGTGTCAAACTAGCAAAACAGTGTTTTCAAAACTCCTAAAAATATCTATGGGGGGTAGAAAAGGGAATCACCGTTATAAGACGGAGTTAGGACGTGTCCAGTAAGTTTTGCTACTTAAAAAACGTAAAAAAAAACATTAACGAAAAATGAACGATAGCAGTGTAAAGTGCAAAACATGGGGCAAAACAAATCGCACCCATAAAAACAACCGATACAATTGGTAAAACTAAACCATCCCCATATCCTAACCAGGCAGAGCCCCCCTCTCCAACTGAGCTATTTACTTTATTTGAAATTTGTATTCAGAAAAAAACACGGCGCCCATCACAAACGATAGCCACTCGACAAAACGGGTGCAACTTGACACACTCCGACACACAAAGACAAAGATCCCCCGTGTAGCCTGTAACAGACTGTTGGGGAAAGTGCTGTTAGCGAGTAGCAACTATGAAGGCTACCGGCACTGTGGCACACAAGGCGACGGGTGGCCAGCACCACGCCCGGCAGCCTCTGTCTCCCCAGTGGCGATGCTTACTACACACACACAACACCAAGTACCCCTACATACACACACAACAACAGGTACCCCTACACACACACACACACAACAACAGGTACCCCTACACAGACACACAACAACAGGTACCCCTACACACACACACACCAGGTACCCCTACACACACACACCAGGTACCCCTACACACACACACACAACAACAGGTATCCCTACACACACACACAACAACAGGTATCCCTACACACACACACACAACAACAGGTATCCCTACACACACACACACAACCCCAGGTACCCCATACACACACACACACACAACACCAAGTACCCCTACATACACACACAACAACAGGTACCCCTACACACACACACAACAACAGGTACCCCTACACACACACAACAACAGGTACCCCTACACACACACACACCAGGTACCCCTACACACACACCAGGTACCCCTACACACACACACACACAACAACAGGTATCCCTACACACACACACAACAACAGGTATCCCTACACGCACACACACACAACAACAGGTATCCCTACACACACACACACAACAACAACAGGTATCCCTACACACACACACACACCAGGTACCCCTACACACACACACACAACAACAGGTATCCCTACACACACACACACACAACAACAGGTATCCCTACACACACACACACAACAACAGGTATCCCTACACACACACACAACAACAGGTATCCCTACACACACACACACAACAACAGGTATCCCTACACACACAACCCCAGGTACCCCTACACACACACACAACAACAGGTACCCCTAAACACACACCAGGTACCCCTACACATACACACATACCACCAGGTACCCGTACACACACACACCAGGTACCCCGACACACACACACACCAGGTACAACAACCGCCATTCGCCACTAAGTGGCGGTGACGTCACCACGACGCTTGTGCCAGGTCATGTGCACCTTGAAGCCACGTGAAGTGTCGAACGCCCGCTGGCAGGAGGTCACGGGGCAGACCCAGCAGGTGCCTGAGACGAGTGGCTGATGCACCACCTGTGCCCCCTACTGTGCCAACCTGCTATGCTTTAGCCACCCGGCGCTCCGCTCGTTGTTGTGAGTGTCGCTCCTCCACCCTCTGTTGTTGTTGGAGGGCGACTGCCTCCAACTGCCCAGTAGCGTCCTTCACGAGCCTCCTCCACAGAAGCCGATCTTGACACCGCTGGTACCAGTCATCGGCGCGTCTACTCAGCTCCACATCCTCCTGTACCACGTCACTCCATCTCTTCTCTAGCCCATGCCGCACGCGTTTAACCCCCTCAATCCGGCCAAACAAAAGCTGTTTGGGCATGCGGTGATTGGGCATGCGGGCTACATGGCACAGCCAACAGAGCCTTGCCTGTCGGAGGTGTTCACCGATGGGACTTTGTCCAGATCTTTCGAGGATTTGTGAGCTCCCCACACAATCCAGCCTGGTTAAACCCAGGATTGATCGTAGGCAGGCCAGCCTAAATGTTTCTAACCGGCGAAGATGTTCCATTGGGGGGGTCCACGTTTCGCACGCGTAGAGAAGGGAGGGAATGACCGTGGCCGAGAAAACCTGAAGCTTCGTGCAGAGCGACAGACCAGGTAGCTTCCGCACAGCATTACGCAACCGACAAAAATATAATGCCGCTCGACTGATTCAGAGTGAGACCTCTGCTGTTAAACCGGAGCCGGTCATGAGCACACTGCCCAGGTATGGGAACCTCTCCAATCTCTTCACAACTGCCCCATCACCGATTGGGAGTTGTGGGGGTGGAGTGTCCGATGTTACAAAATACCCAGGCAGGTGCTCGTTTTGGTGGGGCTGATGGTAAGGCCCCAGCTCTTAATGGCACACTCCAGTTTAAGCAGCAGCACCTCCAACTCCTCCCCTGAGTGAGCCGCAATTACCAGGTCGTTGGCATACATAACGAGGTTGACCAATAGGGAGCTATCCCTTGACCGCACCCGGACATCGATCAGACTCCCATTGTATCTGTACCAGATGGAAATTCCTCCAGTACAGCGATTGGAGGCTTCACGAACTACGTGGTCAAAATAGATGTTAAATAATGTGGGAGCCAGAGGACATCCCTGTCGCACCCCAAGGTGTACAGGGAATGGCTCTGACTCACGGCCACGTAGTTTTACCCGGGCCTGCTCACCATCATGAAGGTCCTTAATGAGCGTGAGCAGAGGGTCAGGGACTCCGAAAGCACGAAGAACAACCCAGAGCCCAGGCCTACTGATGGTATCATAGGCCTTGACCAGGTCAATGAAGCAGAGATGTAGGCCTTGTGGGAATTCCCTAAACCTCTGCTGTAGCAGACAGAGAGAAAATTTGGCATCTGTACAGGACCGCCCTTTCCTGAAACCGCATTGGGGCTCCGCAAGCCTCTCCTCAGCGTTCCTGGCAAGGTGATGTTGAAAAATCCTTGCCAGGACCTTTCCCGACACACTGAGGTATGAGATGCCCCTGTAGTTGTTACAGTCTGTGCGGTCCCCCTTCTTAAAGAGGGGGACGACCAGGGCATCCTTCCAATCCTGCGGAACCCATCCTTGCAGCGCCTCACGGTTCTCCGAACCTCCGAGCGAAGGCTGCGGTAAGCCTCTTCATTCTCTGACGTGGGATGCTGTAGACGATGAGAGTGGGCCTGTCGCTTTTTCTCAACCATCCTGAACACCTCCTCTGTCAGCCAGGGTCTCTGAGGAGGTCTGGACTGCGTACCCAAAGCAGCCATTGCAGCTGCATGAGTAAGTCTTAAACCTCGCCCATTTACCCTCAACATCAGGGGGAGTGAGGAACGATGCCAACCCCAGCCGCAAGCAATGATGAAATTCTAACTTGCAGCTTTCATCTGCGAACTGACGCCAGGCCACCATAGGTTGGAATGGGGTCCTGGGTATACACCACCGGAGTGGAAGAATGGCAGGCGCATTTTACAGATGACTAGTCGATGGTCAGAGGGCAGATCAGCTCCACGGTAGGTCCTGGTGTCAAGAACAATGGCTGGCATCCTCAGTTCCGTCACTACGTAGTCGAGCAGATGTTCTTGCTTGGACCCGGCATGCATCCATGATGTGGTGTGGATGCGCATATGCCGGAACAGCGTGTTCGTAATTACAAGCCCATGGGCTACACATACACACCAAGAACCCCTACACACACTCACACACACCAGGAACCCCTACACACACACCAGGTACCCCTACACACACATACCGTATGATGAGTGGTGTTGTAGGTGTGTGTAGGGGTGGCTGTGTGTGTGTGTAGCAGTTGCTGTGTGTGTGTGTAGTAGTTGCTGTGTGTGTGTGTAGTAGTTTCTGTGTGTGTGTAGGGGTTGCTGTGTGTGTAGTGGTTGCTGTGTGTGTGTGTAGTGGTTGCTGTGTGTGTGTGTAGTGGTTGCTGTGTGTGTGTAGTAGTTGCTGTGTGTGTGTGTAGTGGTTGCTGTGTGTGTGTGTAGTGGTTGCTGTGTGTGTGTGTAGTGGTTGCTGTGTGTGTGTGTAGTGGTTGCTGTGTGTGTGTGCGTAGGGGTTGCTGTGTGTGTGTGTGTAGTTGCTGTGTGTGTGTAGTAGTTGCTGTGTGTGTGTGTAGGGGTTGCTGTGTGTGTGTGTAGTGGTGGATGTGTGTCTAGTGGTTGCTGTTTGTGTGTGTAGTAGTTGCTGTGTGTGTGTGTAGTGGTTGCTGTGTGTGTGTGTAGTGGTTGCTGTGTGTGTGCGTAAGGGTTGCTGTGTGTGTGTGTAGTAGTTGCTGTGTGTGTGTGTAGTAGTTGCTGTGTGTGTGTGTAGGGGTTGCTGTGTGTGTGTGTAGTGGTGGATGTGTGTCTAGTGGTTGCTGTGTGTGTGTGTAGTGGTTGCTGTGTGTGTGTGTAGTGGTTGCTGTGTGTGTGTGTAGGGGTTGCTGTGTGTGTGTGTAGTGGTGGATGTGTGTCTAGTGGTTGCTGTGTGTGTGTGTAGTGGTTGCTGTGTGTGTGTGTAGTGGTTGCTGTGTGTGTGTGTAGGGGTTGCTGTGTGTGTGTGTAGTGGTGGATGTGTGTCTAGTGGTTGCTGTGTGTGTGTGTAGTGGTTGCTGTGTGTGTGTGTAGTGGTTGCTGTGTGTGTGTGCGTAGGGGTTGCTGTGTGTGTGTGTGTAGTTGCTGTGTGTGTGTAGTAGTTGCTGTGTGTGTGTGTAGGGGTTGCTGTGTGTGTGTGTAGTGGTGGATGTGTGTCTAGTGGTTGCTGTTTGTGTGTGTAGTAGTTGCTGTGTGTGTGTGTAGTGGTTGCTGTGTGTGTGTGTAGTGGTTGCTGTGTGTGTGCGTAGGGGTTGCTGTGTGTGTGTGTAGTAGTTGCTGTGTGTGTGTGTGTAGTAGTTGCTGTGTGTGTGTGTAGGGGTTGCTGTGTGTGTGTGTAGTGGTGGATGTGTGTGTGTAGTGGTTGCTGTGTGTGTGTGTGTAGTAGTTGCTGTGTGTGTGTGTAGTGGTTGCTGTGTGTGTGTGTAGTTGCTGTGTGTGTGTGTAGTAGTTGCTGTGTGTGTGTGTAGTAGTTGCTGTGTGTGTGTAGTGGTTGCTGTGTGTGTGTAGTGGTTGCTGTGTGTGTGTGTGTGGTGGTTGCTGTGTGTGTGTGTGTAGTAGTTGCTGTGTGTGTGTGTAGTGGTTGCTGTGTGTGTGTGTAGTAGTTGCTGTGTGTGTGTGTGTAGTGGTTGCTGTGTGTGTGTGTAGTGGTTGCTGTGTATGTGTGTAGTGGTTGCTGTGTGTGTGTGTGTAGTAGTTGCTGTGTGTGTGTAGTAGTTGCTGTGTGTGTGTAGGGGTTGCTGTGTGTGTGTGTAGTGGTTGCTGTGTGTGTTTAGTGGTTGCTGTGTGTGTGTGTAGGGGTTGCTGTGTGTGTGTAGTAGTTGCTGTGTGTGTGTGTGTGTAGTAGTTGCTGTGTGTCTGTGTAGTAGTTGCTGTGTGTGTGTAGGGGTTGCTGTGTGTGTGTGTAGTGGTTGCTGTGTGTGTGTGTAGTGGTTGCTGTGTGTGTGTGTAGGGATTGCTGTGTGTGTGTGTAGTAGTTTCTGTGTGTGTGTGTAGTAGTTGCTGTGTGTGTGTGTAGTAGTTGTTGTGTGTGTGTGTAGTGGTTGCTGTGTGTGTGTTGCTGTGTGTGTGTAGTAGTTGCTGTGTGTGTGTGTAGTAGTTGCTGTGTGTGTGTGTAGTGGTTGATGTGTGTGTGTGTAGTGGTTGCTGTGTGTGTGTAGTGGTTGCTGTGTGTGTGTTGCTGTGTGTGTGTAGTGGTTGCTGTGTGTGTGTAGTGGTTGCTGTGTGTGTGTGTGTGTGTAGTAGTTGCTGTGTGTGTGTAGTGGTTGCTGTGTGTGTGTGTGTATTAGTTGCTGTGTGTGTGTAGTGGTTGCTGTGTGTGTGTGTGTAGTGGTTGCTATGTGTGTGTGTAGTAGTTGCGGTGTGTGTGTGTAGTGGTTGCTGTGTGTGTGTAGTGGTTGCTGTGTTTGTGTGTAGTAGTTGCTGTGTGTGTGTGTAGTAGTTGCTGTGTGTGTGTGTAGTGGTTGCTGTGTGTGTGTGCAGGGGTTGCTGTGTGTGTGTAGTGGTTGCTGTGTGTGTGTGTAGTGGTTGCTGTGTGTGTGTAGTGGTTGCTGTGTGTGTAGTGGTTGCTGTGTGTGTGTGTAGTGGTTGCTGTGTGTGTGTGTGTGTAGGGGTGGCTGTGTGTGTGTGTAGGGGTTGCTGTGTGTGTGTGTGTAGTGGTTGTTGTGTGTGTGTGTAGTGGTTGCTGTGTGTGTGTGTAGGGGTGGCTGTGTGTGTAGGGGTTGCTGTGTGTGTGTGTGTAGTGGTTGCTGTGTGTGTGTGTAGGGGTTGCTGTGTGTGTGTGTGTGTAGGGTTTGCTGTGTGTGTGTGTAGTGGTCGCTGTGTGCGTGTGTGTAGGGGTCGCTGTGTGTGTGTGTAGTGGTTGCTGTGTGTGTGTGTAGTGGTCGCTGTGTGTGTGTGTAGGGGTTGCTGTGTGTGTGTGTAGTGGTGGATGTGTGTCTAGTGGTTGCTGTTTGTGTGTGTAGTAGTTGCTGTGTGTGTGTGTAGTGGTTGCTGTGTGTGTGTGTAGTGGTTGCTGTGTGTGTGCGTAGGGGTTGCTGTGTGTGTGTGTAGTAGTTGCTGTGTGTGTGTGTGTAGTAGTTGCTGTGTGTGTGTGTAGGGGTTGCTGTGTGTGTGTGTAGTGGTGGATGTGTGTCTAGTGGTTGCTGTGTGTGTGTGTAGTAGTTGCTGTGTGTGTGTAGTGGTTGCTGTGTGTGTGTGTAGTAGTTGCTGTGTGTGTGTGTGTAGTGGTTGCTGTGTGTGTGTGTAGTTGCTGTGTGTGTGTGTAGTAGTTGCTGTGTGTGTGTGTAGTAGTTGCTGTGTGTGTGTGTAGTGGTTGCTGTGTGTGTGTGTAGTGGTTGCTGTGTGTGTGTGTGTGGTGGTTGCTGTGTGTGTGTGTGTAGTAGTTGCTGTGTGTGTGTGTAGTGGTTGCTGTGTGTGTGTGTAGTAGTTGCTGTGTGTGTGTGTAGTGGTTGCTGTGTGTGTGTGTAGTGGTTGCTGTGTATGTGTGTAGTGGTTGCTGTGTGTGTGTGTGTAGTAGTAGTTGCTGTGTGTGTGTAGTAGTTGCTGTGTGTGTGTAGGGGTTGCTGTGTGTGTGTGTGTAGTGGTTGCTGTGTGTGTTTAGTGGTTGCTGTGTGTGTGTGTAGGGGTTGCTGTGTGTGTGTAGTAGTTGCTGTGTGTGTGTGTAGTAGTTGCTGTGTGTCTGTGTAGTAGTTGCTGTGTGTGTGTAGGGGTTGCTGTGTGTGTGTAGTGGTTGCTGTGTGTGTGTGTAGTGGTTGCTGTGTGTGTGTGTAGGGATTGCTGTGTGTGTGTGTAGTAGTTTCTGTGTGTGTGTGTAGTAGTTGCTGTGTGTGTGTGTAGTAGTTGCTGTGTGTGTGTGTAGTGGTTGCTGTGTGTGTGTTGCTGTGTGTGTGTAGTAGTTGCTGTGTGTGTGTGTAGTAGTTGCTGTGTGTGTGTGTAGTGGTTGCGGTGTGTGTGTGTAGTGGTTGCTGTGTGTGTGTAGTGGTTGCTGTGTGTGTGTTGCTGTGTGTGTGTAGTGGTTGCTGTGTGTGTGTAGTGGTTGCTGTGTGTGTGTGTGTGTAGTAGTTGCTGTGTGTGTGTAGTGGTTGCTGTGTGTGTGTGTGTGTAGTAGTTGCTGTGTGTGTGTAGTGGTTGCTGTGTGTGTGTGTGTAGTGGTTGCTATGTGTGTGTGTAGTAGTTGCGGTATGTGTGTGTAGTGGTTGCTGTGTGTGTGTAGTGGTTGCTGTGTTTGTGTGTAGTAGTTGCTGTGTGTGTGTGTAGTAGTTGCTGTGTGGGTGTGTAGTGGTTGCTGTGTGTGTGTGCAGGGGTTGCTGTGTGTGTGTAGTGGTTGCTGTGTGTGTGTGTAGTGGTTGCTGTGTGTGTGTAGTGGTTGCTGTGTGTGTAGTGGTTGCTGTGTGTGTGTGTAGTGGTTGCTGTGTGTGTGTGCAGGGGTTGCTGTGTGTGTGTAGTGGTTGCTGTGTGTGTGTGTAGTGGTTGCTGTGTGTGTGTAGTGGTTGCTGTGTGTGTAGTGGTTGCTGTGTGTGTGTGTAGTGGTTGCTGTGTGTGTGTGTGTACGGATGGCTGTGTGTGTGTGTAGGGGTTGCTGTGTGTGTGTAGTGGTTGCTGTGTGTGTGTGTAGTGGTTGCTGTGTGTGTGTGTAGGGGTGGCTGTGTGTGTAGGGGTTGCTGTGTGTCTGTGTGTAGTGGTTGCTGTGTGTGTGTGTAGGGGTTGCTGTGTGTGTGTGTGTAGGGTTTGCTGTATGTGTGTGTAGTGGTCGCTGTGTGCGTGTGTGTAGGGGTCGCTGTGTGTGTGTGTAGTGGTTGCTGTGTGTGTGTGTAGTGGTCGCTGTGTGTGTGTGTAGTGGTCGCTGTGTGTGTGTGTGTAGGGGTGGCTGTGTGTGTGTAGTGGTCGCTGTGTGTGTGTGTAGTGGTTGCTGTGTGTGTGTAGTGGTCGCTGTGTGTGTAGGGGTCGCTGTGTGTGTGTGTAGTGGTTGCTGTGTGTGTGTAGTGGTCGCTGTGTGTGTGTAGGGGTGGCTGTCTGTGTGTGTGTAGTGGTCGCTATGTGTGTGTAGGGGTCGCTGTGTGTGTGTGTAGTGGTCGCTGTGTGTGTGTGTAGTGGTTGATGTGTGTGTGTGTAGGGGTGGCTGTGTGTGTGTGTAGTGGTCGCTGTGTGTGTGTGTAGGGGTGGCTGTGTGTGTGTGTAGTGGTCGCTGTGTGTGCGTGTGTAGGGGTCGCTGTGTGTGTGTGTAGGGGTTGCTGTGTGTGTTGACTCTTAATCTTCACCGATGCAAATCCAACGTTTTTGCTGCTCACAGCTCGGAGAAGGGAAGTTAGAAGGTAAACGAAACTAAAGTTAAGGAAAACTTTAGTTTCGTTTGTTTTGATTGTTAAAAGCTCACGGCATCGTTCTTTGACAACTACAACAACAACAAGACAACAACAAGACTACAACAACAAGACTACTACAACAACAAAAAGACAACAACAAGACTACAACATCTTCTGCAACGAGGAGCTCACATACCGAGCTCACCTCGCCGTGCTGTACATTGAACTTATTTCTCACCGTACGTAGCACACCGTAGCTAAGTCTTAGACTATGGGCAGTGTTAGTCTATGGGCAGTGTTAGTCTATGGGCAGTGTTAGTCTATGGGCAGTGTTAGTCTATGGGCAGTGTGAGTCTATGGGCAGTGTTAGTCTATGAGCAGTGTTAGTCTATGGGCAGTGTTAGTCTATGAGCAGTGTTAGTCTATAGGCAGTGTTAGTCTATGGGTAGTGTTAGTCTATGGGTAGTGTTAGGCTATGGGTAGTGTTAGTCTATGGGTAGTGATAGTGTATGGGCAGTGTTAGTCTATTGTCAGTGTTAGTCTATGGGCAGTGTTAGTCTATTGGCAGTATGCATGTACGTTGAACCTCTTTCTCACCGTACGCAGCCAACAGTTGTCTCATTGTAAGTGTGGTGGTGGTGTTATTATTATCTACCGTGTCGTGTTGCCTCTACTTGAACCACGCCGCGCCATGGTGAGGTGAATTGTCTCGGATGGGGGGTTAAGTGGTCGTTTGTAGCGCTGCGAACCCCTGGCGACCCGAGTTCGATTGCTGGCTCCACGGCCACCGACACGTTCCTGACGAGAATCTAAACCGGTCTAGGGCCCTCCCCTAGGTCGACTCAGCCTGAAATGAGTTACCTGGTGCGGTGGTAAACATCGCCAGTCGGGGTGCAAAAGGGCGTGGTGCTGGCCACCCACCACCTCGTGTGCTACGGTGCCGGCAGCCTTCATAGACGCTGCTGCTGCTACTCGCGACTGCAGCCCCTCACCTCAACGATCTGTTAAAGCTACACGGAAGATCTCGGCGCTTGCAGTTCTTGATGCGTGCGGTGAGTGTCTATATTAGATGTTTTTACTACTTTATTCCTCGAGTTATTATTCGTCTGTCTTGGGGTGGGTTGCAGAATCTTTGTCTGTGAGTGTCGGATAATTCTAGATTTGAAGCTTTCGTGACTGCAATGATTCATATTCTTGGGTTTTTTCGGTAAAGTCACGTAGGTAAAACAATTAAAATTAATAAAAGTAAAATAAAAATAAAATAAAAATCACGACGTTTCGGGGGCAACACAAGCTTCCGTCTTCAGGTGGAACCGTCACAGCACGCTTGCTGTATCACATTTACTTGATACAGCAAGCGTGCTGTGACGGTTCCACCTGAAGACGGAAGCTTGTGTTGCCTCCGAAACATCGTGATTTTTTTTCTTTTACTTTTAATACCTTTTATTTATATTTTTTTTACCTACGTGACTTTACCGAAAAAACCCAAGAATAAGTGTCGGATAAGTTGCGAGTCTCCGTCTGCGCACGCACTCGCACGGATTGCAGTTTCAATCCACTCCACCAAGCCCAGTGCACTTGTCCCCGCAGCCTGTGAGACGGGGCGCCTTTGTCTTTGTGAGCGGTGGCGCAGTGGTGAGCGCGCAATGCTGCTGCTGCTGATGCTACGAACCCAGGGCAGTCTGAGTTTGATTCCCCGCTTGCCAATGTCGGTGTCGAATGTATATATCTAGGTTTATATCTACGTATATATCTATGTGTGTGTATGTTGAACTTCTTTTTGCATCATTCGTAGCCAACCGTGTGAATCCTTGGGTGTCTGTGGGTCTCTGTGTGTCTCTATGGGTGTCTCTGGGTGTCTGTGGGTGTCTGTGGGTCTCTTGGTGTCTGTGGGTCTCTGGGTGTCTCTATGGGTGTCTCTGGGTCATTATGGGTCTGGGTGTCTGTGGGTCTCTGGGTGTCTCTATGGGTGTCTTTGGGTCTCTATGGGTCTGGGTGTCTGTGGGTCTCTGTGTGTCTCTATGGGTGTCTCTTGGTGCTCTGGGTGTCTGTGGGTCTCTGTGTCTCTATGGGTGTCTCTGGGTCTCTATGGGTCTGGGTGTCTGTGGGTCTCTGTGTGTCTCTATGGGTGTCTCTTGGTGTCTCTATGGGTCTGGGTGTCTGTGGGTCTCTGTGTGTCTCTATGGGTGTCTCTGGGTTTCTATGGGTCTGGGTGTCTGTGGGTCTCTGTGTGTCTCTATGGGTGGCTCTGGGTCTCTATGGGTCTGGGTGTCTGTGAGTCTCTGTGTGTCTCTATGGGTGTCTCTGGGTTTATATGGGTCTGGGTGTCTGTGGGTCTCTGTGTGTCTCTATGGGTGTCTCTGGGTCTCTATGGGTCTGGGTGTCTGTGGGTCTCTGTGTGTCTCTATGGGTGTCTCTTGGTGTCTCTATGGGTCTGGGTGTCTGTGGGTCTCTGTGTGTCTCTATGGGTGTCTCTGGGCTTCTATGGGTCTGGGTGTCTGTGGGTCTCTGTGTGTCTCTATGGGTGGCTCTGGGTCTCTATGGGTCTGGGTGTCTGTGAGTCTCTGTGTGTCTCTATGGGTGTCTCTGGGTTTATATGGGTCTGGGTGTCTGTGGGTCTCTGTGTGTCTCTATGGGTGTCTCTGGGTCTTTATGGGTCTGGGTGTCTGTGGGTCTCTGTGTGTCTCTATGGGTGTCTCTTGGTGTCTCTATGGGTCTGGGTGTCTGTGGGTCTCTGTGTGTCTCTATGGGTGTCTCTGGGTTTCTATGGGTCTGGGTGTCTGTGGGTCTCTGTGTGTCTCTATGGGTGTCTCTGGGTCTCTATGGGTCTGGGTGTCTGTGAGTCTCTGTGTGTCTCTATGGGTGTCTCTGGGTTTCTATGGGTCTGGGTGTCTGTGGGTCTCTGTGTGTCTCTATGGGTGTCTCTGGGTCTCTATGGGTCTGGGTGTCTGTGGGTCTCTGTGTCTCTATGGGTGTCTCTGGGTTTCTATGGGTCTGGGTGTCTGTGGGTATCTGTGTGTCTCTATGGGTGTCTCTGGGTCTCTATGGGTCTGGGTGTCTGTGGGTCTCTGTGTCTCTATGGGTGTCTCTGGGTGTCTATATGGGTCTGGGTGTCTGTGGGTCTCCGTGTGTCTCTATGGGTGTCTCTGGGTTTCTATGGGTCTGGGTGTCTGTGGGTCTCTGTGTGTCTCTATGGGTGTCTCTGGGTGTCTCTATGGGTCTGGGTGTCTGTGGGTCTCTGGGTGTCTTTGGGTCTCTATGGGTCTGGGTCTCTGTGGGTCTCTGAGTGTCTCTATGGGTGTCTCTATGGGTGTCTCTGGGTCTCTATGGGTCTGGGTGTCTGTGGGTCTCTGTGTCTCTATGGGTGTCTCTGGGTGTCTCTATGGGTCTGGGTGTCTGTGGGTCTCTGGGTGTCTCTATGGGTGTCACTGGGTCTCTATGGGTCTAGGTGTCTGTGGGTCTCTGTGTGTCTCTATGGGTGTCTTTGGTCTCTATGGGTCTGGGTGTCTGTGGGTCTCTGTGTGTCTCTGGGTCTCTATGGGTCTGGGTGTCTGTGGGTCTCTGTGTCTCTATGGGTGTCTCTGGGTCTCTATGGGTCTGGGTGTCTGTGGGTCTCTGTGTGTCTCTATGGGTGTCTCTGGGTCTCTCTGGGTCTGGGTGTCTGTGGGTCTCTGTGTGTCTCTATGGGTGTCTCTGGGTCTCTATGGGTCTGGGTGTCTGTGGGTCTCTGTGCGTCTCTATGGGTGTCTCTGGGTCTCTCTGGGTATGGGTGTCTGTGGGTCTCTGTGTGTCTCTATGGGTGTCTCTGGGTCTCTATCGGTCTAGGTCGACTCAGCCTTAACTCTGATAACCTCATGGAGCGTGTACACATCGATTAGTTGGGAAGACAAAGGTGGCCGGGCGTGTTTCCTCGCCAAACCACGGACACTGTGCACAGCGACCTTAACAGGTGCTCACTGACATCACCGCTCACTCCTGCAGCCTACTTGGCCAGATTCCTGTGGTTCGGCAGCTCGTTTTCAGGAAAATCAAAAAGTAAAATCAAGAATTACAAGAAATGACGTACGCTGCTGCACACGTGATCCCTCGGGGCCGTCCATAAATGACGTCATGCACCTAGGGGGGGGGGGGGGTCAGACATTTTTGACGATATGTGACGAGGGGGGGGTTTGAGAAATGTGACGTCACATCAAAATGGGGGGAGGGGGGGGTAACCCAAATGCGTATGGGGGGTCTCCTGACAATGTACGGGGGGGGGGGGGGAGCCTCGATAATAATAATGCAGCCGGCGATGGACTATGTGTTTGCTTCAACACGTTAATATTATTGATCATTGATTGTTTCTGCGTGGATTAAATATCGGCCGTTCTATAGGATTCGGTGGGGGGGGGGGTCAAGCGTACGTACGCAGGTGTGGGGAGGTGTAAAAGTTCGCGTGCGTAGAGGGAGGGGGGAGGGGTCAGGTTTTGACAGATTCTTTGCGTACGGACTCAATGGATGGCCCCAATTGGAGTGGATCGCGCTGCGCTACGAACCTGGCGACCCGGGTTCGATTCCCACTCACGACCAACACCAGAGACGATTATCTGAACCGGTCTTGGGCCTCTCCTAGGTCGACTCAGCCTCAAATGAGTACCTGGTGAGATGTGTAGACATCGCCACTAGGGAGACAAAAGCGGCCGGGTGTGGTGTTCACCCACCCCCTCGTTTGCCGTACCCGCCTTTATAGGTGCTCGCTAACAGCACTTGCCCCTACAGTCTGTTAAGGCTATACGGGGGATATTTGTCTTTGCCTTTATTGATGAATACATTGTGGGGAGCGGTAGTGTGGAAGCGGTTAGCTTCGAACCTGAGTCCCGCTCACAGCCACCAACATCAGTAGCGATAGCGATTATTGGAACCCGTTCTGGTGCCTCTCCCTAGGTCGCCTCAGCATCAAATGAGTAGCTGGTGCAGTGGTGCGTAAAAACATCGCCGCTGGGGAGACAAAGGCGGCCGGGTGTGGTGCTGGCCACCCACCCCCTCGTGTGCCGCAGTGCCGGTAGCCTTCATAGGTGCTGCTACTCGCTATGAACAGCACTTGCCCCAACAGTCTGTTATACGGGGGGATCTCTGTATTTGTACACATTAAAGATAATAATTTTACCAAGTAAAAGTCCACTGAGCAAGAAGCGACCCGGCCATCACGAATGATCGCTATAGGAAGTGACTTATCACGTGTAAACTTACAGCGGCCAAGTGCTCTTTTAATTTCGATGACAGAATTCATGCACTTTGCCACAGTAGCTGAAGCTGGGAGTGGGGTCGAACAAAATTTAGTTTGAAGAAATTAGTGTGTGTGTGTAGTATGCATGTTGAACTTCTTTGGCACCGTACGTAGCCAACCGGGCTAACCTGTGGGTCTCTATGGGCGTCTCTAAGTGTCTCTGTGGGTCTCTGTGTATGTATGTACGCATGTTGAACTTCTTTCACACCTTACGTAGCCAAACCGTGCGTGCTAATGGGAGATGCAGGCGACGGGCAAACAAACTCAACACAAGAAGTCGTTCTAAAGAAAAGAGTTTTCAATCGAGGTAATTTAAAAGTGCACAGCTCCAGCGGCTTCCTAATGTCAGAAGGAAGAGCGTTCCAGACGGCTGCAGAAGCGCGGTGCAGTGACCATCTTTGTTCGATGGTTAGCCAAAAGCCGCTGCTGCCAGGATGACCGGAGTTTACGTGATGATGGTTTATTCTCTTTAACGAGCTCACCACGGTTTTGTTGTTCATTTGTGGCGAGCACTTTGTGTGTGTAATGAGTGCGACTTCAATGTAATCGTTTGGTACCCGGAAGCCAATGCAGCTTGGCGAGCACTGACTGGACACGGTATTGGATCTTCTGCGGGAACTAAACACATATTGGTTGTCACTGTCACACGACGAACATCACTCCCAATATAGACCACTGAGGGGGGAGATAATTGCTACCCTCCGCTATGGGAGACAGAGAGAGCTCATTGCAAAACATTCCTGTGGTAACTCTGTGGTCCCCGCTTCTGCAGGTCCATTCTAGAATAATAAGAACGCCACGAAGGGCCTGGAGGAGGCACTGCCTCTGTGAGAGTTCCCCAATAGATTCTGCCTCGCGTGCTGCGATGGTGATTTAGCACAACATGGAGAGAGGAAATCAAACATTGGCAGGAAAATAATGGAAATTACTACGAATCTCAATGGGGAGCATGGCCATAGGAAACATTTAAATTAAGGACGTCTCACTGCTATCAAGGAAAATGTAAACCTCAAAGTGGTGTGACCTGGTAAGAATAAACGTGCATTTTACTGATACATTTCGTCTTGTTTCTCACAGCAGCAGCATCGTCAGTTGTCTACGATGGTTACGAATCGGTCTGCACTGGTGGCAGTATTTGTGGGTAAGTACTGGACAACTCTTCAGCATGATAATATTTATTTACATTTATTGGAGGAATCCAATAAGCTATGAAGCTCTTTTTCACAGATAGTCCAGTAAGGGCACGGGGACAGAACGTTACAACAACAGACACAAAACAAAAATACGATAGGAGTGCAAAATATAGGAAAGGTAAACAAATCAATTAAAACTAAAAAACATCATTATTTTCATTTACCAGGCAAAGCCCACTGAGCTATGTGGCTCTTTTTCAGAAGCGATTTGGCTATCACAAATTACAGCTCTAACGAAGTGGCTTATCACGTGGACATTTATAGCAGCCAAGCCAAATACTCTAAACGCGTGATGTTGATTCTAAATGTGGAGGGAAAAAGCGGATGACCCGGAGACAAATCCACGCGACCACCATGGAGATAGAGAAACATGCAAACTCCAAATATACACAAACTCACAATCTCCTGTATTACCAGGCGAGGCAGTAAACGTCTTCCCACCGTTACAACTAGCTTCATCAGGCGACAGCCAGATTTGTGGAGAAGTCCACCTGGATTAGGGTGTCGACCGGTGAAGCTATTTATAATTACTGGCGAACGTCGTACTCAGATTGTAAATGTTGTGGCTTGGCTTTCCAACACACTGGTGCGCTGTACTAGTGACGAATTGGCATGTTCTGTTTATGTGACAACCCTTGCTAGTTGGCTGTGCCGGGTGTTGGCGGGTTTTAACGACACATTTATATATTTACGCGATCTAACCCAAAAAAAACCTCTCATGGATTATATTGGTCGTGAAAGCCTACGTGTTAAACTATGTTAAATGTATTTCACACCATATGTAGCCAACCGTGCTTATCGTATGTGCGGGGGGAGGACAAATCTCAACACAAAAAGCAGTTTTAAAGAAATTAGTCCTCAATGTAGTTTAGTGGTGTAGTGTATAGTAGTTTATAGTGTAGTGTATAATAGTGTCGTGTATAGTGTAGTGTGTTGAACTTATTTCGCACTGTGCGTAGCCACCCGTGCTAATCAGAGGTGCGGGGGAAGGGCAACAAATTAAACACAACAAGAAGCAGTTTTAAAGAAATCAGTTTTCAATCTGGAATCTGTCGCTAACCTCGGAACAATTCTCATTGTCTCTTTTTCACTCGTTGCTTGCGTTTTCAGTGTCTATGTTCACAGGACCTGCCCATTTTGCCGCTCTGAACGTGAGGACGGATTCCGAGGTTCAAATCACAGAGGGATCCGTGGCCCTGCTCTTATGCTCCTTTGACTGCAGCCCCAACAGTGACAATGCCACGACTGTAGAGTGGTCTCGAGTATCTGACGGCTCAAAGGTGATGGGGTTTCCTTTCCTGAAATGTAAACTTAAACTATTTAAACATATCTATATTTTACCGGGTAAGGCCCACTGAGTTTGCAGAAGTGACTTGGCCACAAATGATAGCTCAACGACATGGCTTATCATCACGTATACATTTAAAGCAGGCAAATACTCTAAATATGGGGGAGAGAGAAAGCACACAAACTCCAAGATCAAACCAACGGCCTCCTGCATACCAGGTGAAGGAGTTAATATTTCCTATCCACCATGGCACCCCCATTAATCATACTGCCATTGTTCAGATTGGTTTGAAGTCTTCATCCAGCAGTGGATATAAAGCTGTAACCCTGTTTTACATGCTTCCTGAGCACAGGCCCCAAAGGCCCGAATGCCATGAGCTAGCTAATGAAAGTGCATTGTTGATGGTGTAAATTGGAGCAGTATTATTTTAAGGATTATGGGACAGATATACAATAGGAGAGAATTCCAAAGTTGACCAGTGTGAGGAAAGAACAGAAAGGAGACGGGATTTGTGTGTACACACATTGAACTTCTTTCACACCATACGTAGCCAACCACGATAATCGGAGGTGTCGGAAGGCACCAAACTAAACACAAAAAGCAGTTCTGAAGAAATGAGTTGTTAATCTAGAAGATTTAAAAGTGCATAGCTTCCTAATATCGGAAGAGCATTTCAGACGACCGTGGACGCGCATCTAAGAGCGTACAATGCAGCATTAGATGCATATGAATGTGTTTGGAAGCCCTGTGTTTGGTATTCAGTAAGGAAAATGTTGCAACACTCATGATGGAAGACAACGCATTATTTAACCTAATCTAATTGCACCTATTTATAGTTGCACCTTTACTCAAGGCACTATATCACATAGCTTACAAAACGGTGACACAAAATAGAATGATGCAGTTGGCAGGGGCCATGTTACAAAGATTTATGAATGAGTGACAGCGATGGAGGGGATACTTAGAGGATCACGAAGGGGTAGTGGAGGGGCGGGAAAGAGTGGAGGGGTGGAGGAAGAGAAGAAGAAGGGAATGGGTGATGTAGAAGAGGTGAGGCTTTAAGAGAGGAACGGAAGGAGGTAAAGGAGGGGGACTGCTTAATGTACAGGGGCAGTGTTGAGTCCATGAGACGCAGTGTTGAGTCTATGGGCTACAGTGTTGAGTCCATGAGTTGCAGCGTTGTGTATATGGGGCAGTGCTGCTTAATGTGTTTATTCCAGTGGAGGGGTGTACTACTCATCCTTTTAGTGAACGATCATCTTTCAAACGTAAGTCACTTATGGCAACGTGTGCACACGCATTGTGGATGATCCCCTAAACCTCGCAGATCTTGGTTAAGAACGGCAACTACTTCAAACCTCACCCGCGGCTGGAGTGGGCTGGTGATGAGTCCAACTGCAACGCCACCATTCGCATCAATGACGCGGAGACTGGAGACTCTGATAGCTACCAGTGCAAGGTGATTCGCCAGCCCTCCAACGATCAGGGCTTCAGTGTGGTCAGGCTGAGAGTCTCCGAGACAAAAGGTGAGACAGGCGGATGGACGCACCCGCAACGGCTCGAGTTGTTTGGTCTTTTCATTCGAACGCGGCCGTTGGATTTGTTGTATGAGCAGCAAATAGAATGGACACTGGTGCTGTTTGGAGACATACACACACGTATGTAGAAAGGATGGACAATGGGAAAATAAAAAGTGGGGTGGTGTTGTTGTTCTGAAAAATGGAAGGAACCGATAAGAGAGGGGGACTCTTGACAGAGAATGGCTTAACGACGACATTCGGAGATTGGTGCCAGAAAGATGTGGCCACTACTTGAGACATATTGGCACTACAAGACAGAGGAAAGTGGAAACAAATTACTAAATGTGCAATGAACACACAACTACTACGGGCTATCTGTCCATGGCTCATATGATGTTTACCTCTAAATTTAGAATCAACGTTACCAGTTTTCTAGTATTTGGCTGTTATGCATTTCCGTGTGCTAGCTATATAGTCAGTCGCTTCTGAATAAGAACTACATAGCTCAGTGGGGCCTTAAACCTTAAAAAATATAAATTGTTTGTTTGCATCAGTGGATTCATCAAGGCCGTGTCACAACACTCAGCCAATGCTACCGAGGTCCTGGGATCGAATCCAGGTTTTTCCCTCACCTGGGCCATGCAATGAGCGTGTAGTCGTTTCAATTTTAATTAAATATATCCTGTCTGGTTTTATCTATAGATCTGGTAGTCCGTGCCCCTGGGGAAGTTACGGCGGTGCAAGGAGACACCGCCTTCCTGCCATGCTTCTACTTCTGTGGCATCAAGGGCAATAACCACACGCTGGTGGAGTGGTACAGAGAAAAGAAAAAGGTCTGTGTTGGCGAGTGGTGCATTGCAAGCAGCGCGTTCCTCCCGTTCCCCCCACGGGTGAAGATATCTCTCTGGAGGCATGGCTGGATTCCTTTCTTGTAACGAGGTTCTCTTCTGCTGAATCTTGGGGGTGGCATAGTGCCACTGCGCTGCTTGAAGCAAGTAGTCTCTCCGCCATGCAAGAGCAAGCACCTACGATTAGATACGGTTGGCTACTTATGGTGCGAAAGAAGTTGCCAATAATACGATGCAGCATCCCCCCCCCCTCCCCACTTGGTGGTTAAAAGAGAGCTGAACTCAGAAAGGCAGAGGGAAAGTATGAGCACCCAAAGGCCTCATGTAGATTATTTGTTTTCATGGGGTGTTTCTTTGTCCCCCCCCCCACCATCTGCCCTTTATCCCATTTCCTTCCCCCCTTGCTGGCCTAGATTTTCCCTCATTAGGATGGGGTTTTACTTCCCCTCAAACTATCTCAGCCATGACAACCTCGACTATCACTCCCTGCATATGGCTGGCTCAGTTGCATCATGACAGTTCTTCTCCTCGTGCGATTGGGGACTCCCAGGAGCTTTGTGAACCATGCAAAGGGCTGTAACGTGCCTCGCGTTTTGTTAAATAAAAGGCAAAAACATATACCAATACGACGTCAACTGGCTACGACTTGAGCTGATCATCGCCACTGCTCTTTGGTGGTGTAGTGAGTGTGGGGAAAGTCGCTGCCCTTTTCCACTCTGTGTGTGTGGATCAGGTCAAAAGGAAACCCTCAAAGTTAATGGCGGTCATCCAGCTCCACGTCAATTTAACAGGAAGGATATTCCCAACTAATATTATCATTCGTGACGACATGTTTTTGGGTTAGATCGCACGAGTGAATTTTAGAGCGGAAGCAGGAACACTTATTTACAATTATGGCAATCGCCCAATGATGATGCTGGTTGTAATCACCAGCGAAACGTCACAATTACTCGCATTGTAAACATTGTTATGGGGTTAACTCTCCAACACAGCCGCTGTGCTGAAGTAGTAACTAATTGTCACGTTTTATTCAAGTGACTACCCTCACCGATTTGGCTTTGTCGGGTGGAGGTAATGTTTACAACACATTTACGCCATCTAACCCAACAAAAAGCGTTGACATGGATCCACGTTCGTTGTCTCTAACATGAAAGGTTGGCACTGCTCTGCGAGATTTTAAAAGCGACACTTTACTCCTTGACATGACACCAATAACACAGTAGGGATATTACCGGGGGTTGGGGGGGGAGAAAAACATTTCATGACTTAAAATGTCACACCCCTGCTGGACCAACACAACTCAGTGCAGCCTCCATTCTGCGTAGTTCCCATGCAGTCTGAGACAAGACAATTCCCCAGCAGTTGGTACGTTGCTGGATGCCATTGGAATCAAAGTTAAAAACAAAGATTAAATGGGCTCAAAGATTAGCATTCGTCAGCAGTAATGAGCTCTTCATGATTTCCAATTATCTCTCGACAGTGAAGAGAGAAAAGAGAGCGTTGAAACAGACGCCCGTGACGATCCTGGCGTGCAGTGTGGTTGCTGTACGGAGCAGGAACTTGAAATTTTAGAAAGGAAGACAAGACGCTCGGGGAAGTCTCGAGATGTGCGTTGCACACTCGAGATGAAGGACGTGGGCAGGTGCTCCAAATCTAGGGCAAGCACATTTATTTATTGTGGTTCATATGAATCTTGGGAAGAACAGCACCGTCACTCTGTAAAATGCAACAGCGCGTGTTACACGCAGCCATCCTTCCGAGACGCCATTAACCATGTGGCTGGTTTACACGTGCGGTTATTCATTAACCCTTTCTCTTAAACCCAATTCTACTGCTGATAAACCATCTTTGTCTTTGACAATCACATTTGCACATCACTATTCGAATATTACTTTAATCCTAAGCTGTATGTCTATCTATACCATCCACTTCTATCGGTATCTTACACCCATTATATGTACGGTATGTGTACAGTATACATACTGTATATCACCATTGTACAGCTTACGACTTTACATGTGTTCTATGCTCAATATCATTGCAAGTAGTCATACTCTGGGTACATGGGCATGGTTATAGACTAAACAGTATTAGAGTTAGAGAATTACAATGACAGTAACTAATTACAGTGCGTCATCCCTTTACAATGCACAGTGCTAAAACGCCTCTAATTGCATATATCACAAACGAACAATTCAAAGCCAAGCTTAAAGTCTAAAACAAGTCTAGAACAAGTCTAGAACATTTATATAACGATCAAAAACAACCTTTGGGTCCTTTACCTGTAAAATGCAACAGCGCGTGTTACACGCAGCAATCCTTCCGAGATGCCATTAACCATGTGGCTGGTTTACACGTGCGGTTATTCATTAACCCTGCCAGCCACCTACAGGCCCGACTCAGACATTACATGCTGCTGTACACACATGCATTGATGCATTGCACAACACATCAGGACCTTCACAGAACCACACTTTACTCCCTTGCTGCACAAGGACACACTTAAAAGAGTGATCCATTCCTAATGTGCCACACTCTCCCCCACAGAATGAGTGTCGTCTCGACACTCCACCTTTCTCCTTGCAAACATTTTGCAGTCTTTTTCCTTAAACTGGTCATGAAAGGAGTTTATGAAATCGTGAACACAATTTCTCTAGGGATCATATCCCTTCCAAGATAGCACCACTCCAGAAGCTCTCTATTTTGGGGTGAACTCCAACTCTTTGTGCAGGAAGAGATAGGAGCCCAAGCATTATATTATGCTTTTGGAATTACCAGACAATCTGGTATTAGTAAACCATGCTTCACATTTTACTGACCAGAAATGGTTAGGATTCTTTTCCTAGTACCTGTCTAGATAAAATCCTTTACAGCTTGTCAATGCCATGTGGAATTTACCTTTTAGGTACTTACTTATCGGCCTACCAACATACTTGAAACCTTTTCCTCACCATTTTTCTCCTCTTAGGCAATGACCGCTTATTAACATATTAAACACAACACTAACAAACAAAAACATCTTAAACAACTAACAACTATATGACCACAGCTTATATCTTGTCTGGATCACGCATGTTGTAGGGCTTCTTCTTCACCGCCAGCTCCGTCGTCAGCAGGAACTTGATGATGGCGTAGTGGCCCATCTTGTTGCGCGTAGGTGTGCTCTTGCCCGGGGACTTGGGATGCAGCTGCAGACACAGCATGTGAGGCCTGCAGAACGTGGGGAAGGTGTGCACCTTGCGGTGGCGCACTGCGTACACCCTGTGCAGCACCTTTTCTTTGACCTTCTGCGCCTTGGCCCTCACCCCGCCCTTGGGCTGCGCCTCGGCCCCGCGGGCCTTGCTGCCCTCAGGATACCCCTTGCCTTTGACCCCCTTGGGCTTGTTTTGTCCCTCAAATTCCAAGCTGGCTGCTTCATTGATTTTTTCAATCAGCATCTCATCAGTGACCGTGATGTCATCAGGATGGGGCTTTATTTGGAATTTTATAGAGTCACTGAGCAATCCTGTGCAAATCGATCTCAGGAACTTCCTGCGTACCATATCTGGATTGTACTGGTCATCAGCTCCCTTTTCTTTAGATGCAAATACTAGTCTGTCATTTAATTCGATAGCTCGGAACAGAAAGTTCTGTGCAGTTTCTCTTGGCTCCTGAGAGATGTTCATCAACTTCTGATAGAGATCAGATGTGCTTTCTTCTCTATAGTGTCCTTTCAAAATGGTTTTTAACTTGTAAATAGTCAAATCATTTTTTATTTCTAGCATGTCCCTCAAATTTAGACCAGGACTTATTGCTCTGACTACTGCCTCAATGATGTCAGACTCGGCATGTCCCTTACGGGTTCCTGTGTCGATCTGGTGCATCATAGTTGTGTAAGATAACTTGTCTTTCTGCCCTCTTTCACCAATCTGCCCGCAGATCCTGAATTCTCTCCGTATTGTGACTTCCGGCACATTTCCTAGTCTGGCCATTCGTATGGGATTCAATGCTGCTGTAGTTTTTGTTCCACCTTCACTTGAGATTTTCTTTTCCTCAAGGGTTTTTCTGGATTCTTCTTGTGACTCTTGTATTTCACCATTCATATCTTCAGAAAGTTTTGATGGTGGCAGTGTTTGACGCGTTCCACTGCTGTCTTTGTCTTTCTTCTGTATTGTTTCAATGAAAGACAGCAGGTTTTGAATATATGCACAGGCCTCATCATCTTCTTCTTGGTCTTCAACTTCATCAAGTACTCTTTCTGCCATACGAATCAAAGCCCGTCTGCTTTTATCTTCACCAGTCTCATCATCATTGAAACATTTCAAATATCTGCATGTTTCCATGAGCTGGGCTTTCTGCAGCTGATCCAAAGCAGTACTGGCCTTGTCCTGCAGCTGTTCCAGTGCCATGATGTGAATACCGTTCAGATCCTTGTACGAATATCTTTATATATTCTGCCTTTACAGTTGCTTGGTCCGTCTCCTTGGAAGAGTTGATCCCCGTCAATGAACTCTGGGAAACTCTCCTGCCAGGCTCGCCAAAATATGTTGCACACTCGAGATGAAGGACGTGGGCAGGTGCTCCAAATCGAGGGCAAGCACATTTATTTATTGTGGTTCATATGAATCTTGGGAAGAACAGCACCGTCACTCTGTAAAATGCAACAGCGCGTGTTACACGCAGCCATCCTTCCGAGACGCCATTAACCATGTGGCTGGTTTACACGTGCGGTTATTCATTAACCCTTTCTCTTAAACCCAATTCTACTGCTGATAAACCATCTTTGTCTTTGACAATCACATTTGCACATCACTATTCGAATATTACTTTAATCCTAAGCTGTATGTCTATCTATACCATCCACTTCTATCGGTATCTTACACCCATTATATGTACTGTATGTGTACAGTATACGTACTGTATATCACCATTGTACAGCTTACGACTTTACATGTGTTCTATGCTCAATATCATTGCAAGTAGTCATACTCTGGGTACATGGGCATGGTTATAGGCTAAACAGTATTAGAGTTAGAGAATTACAATGACAGTAACTAATTACAGTGCGTCATCCCTTTACAATGCACAGTGCTAAAACGCCTCTAATTGCATATATCACAAACGAACAATTCAAAGCCAAGCTTAAAGTCTAAAACAAGTCTAGAACAAGTCTAGAACATTTATATAACGATCAAAAACAACCTTTGGGTCCTTTACCTGTAAAATGCAACAGCGCGTGTTACACGCAGCAATCCTTCCGAGACGCCATTAACCATGTGGCTGGTTTACACGTGCGGTTATTCATTAACCCTGCCAGCCACCTACAGGCCCGACTCAGACATTACATGCTGCTGTACACACATGCATTGATGCATTGCACAGCACATGAGGACCTTCACAGAACCACACTTTACTCCCTTGCTGCACAAGGACACACTTAAAAGAGTGATCCATTCCTAATGTGCCACATGTGGTTATGAAAATCAGCAAGATTAGTAAATTAACAAGCTGTACAAGTTAATGAGTAAGTTCTTGAAAATGTTAAGTAGGAGTCAAATATAGTTAAAAAATGCGGAAGAGGCAATATATATGTTACAATGTAGGAGATGAAAGCGTGATGAAGCAAGTTCTGGAAGGTAGGTAGGATGTTGAAAAAAGAGGCCAAGAAGAATACAACATAAAATGTTGCTTCACAAATTGAATGTGGGAAGGGGTGAACAGTGCACTGACAGCCTCCTGATTCACCAGACAGCTGCCAATTCCACAGAGGATTAATAAAGAGAAATATGAACGTCCCCAATTCTCTCATAATCTTAGTTCTTCCTTCCTCATCTTGTCCTTTCCCACATAAAAGTAGATAATCGATTATCCAGTGGTTTCCAGGGTGGGGGGCGCCGGATTTTCAAAAACGCCGGATAATCACTAAATCAACATGATTAAAAATTTCACATTCTTGCATAAAATTACGTGGTCTAGTGTTGGTGGATGTGTTTTTTAGTGTTTTTTTATGTTTTTACTAAGTGAAATTGTCATTAATAAACAAATAGGCTAAAATAAACATTCTACTTTAAAAAGCTACTGAATTTACTGTACCGTACTTACCACTCCAATCTCGAATACTCTGCATGGGGTGATGTATACACGTGCAGTATTTTCATTGTTTAAGTTATATGTGGTGTATGATGTACTAGATATAATATTTGACACTGAAATAAAATATACTGTACGTACTTGTGTTTGTATCATACGCACTTGGTGCCGTTCGCCGGACCTGGTTAACAGCCTTTGGAGCGCTTTTTGGCGGTTTCTCCGGATGAACCGGATAATTTTGGAAGCCGGATAATGGGGCAGAGCCTCAATCTCCCTCCCTCTAAACCCCGTAGCCGCAGAGTTGGGGACCTCTGTCCCAGCGGAGATTCTGTAGCGTCCTTCCTCCCTGCGTCGCGGTTCGTGCTCCGTACCGGGCTCATGGTCCACCCTAAAACCACATCAACCACTGCATAAACCACGGCTGCAGAAGATGCGGATACCTGATGCACAAATGGGTAATTATAAACTTTCCAGGAGTATGCGACTGTGGTCATCCAGAGCTGAGACCGTACAATGTATGACGACGTCAAAGCCCCAATCCACAAATACGGAGGAGAGATCACAGCCATATACTCCACTCGTCCTGACGCAGTTATCTGGCTTGACCACCCGAATGTGACATTTTAGTTGTTGCTCAGTATCTATATCAGCCATATGAAAGAATAAGATTGAAATACAATAAAAACTATTTTAAAAAGAGAAATATATTTCAATACGTGATGAGCAGCATGATTCATGTACAGTTTACCATCGATTATGCAGTGCACAATTATCCAGCTTCCAACATTATCCGGCGGACCCGGACTGATCCAACGAAATTGGCAAAGGTGCGGCAATCGGCACCATGTGCGTGACGAAAAAAAGTAGCTATTCTTGATTTCAGTGTCAAATATATACAGTTCATTGTACACTCCATCCAGCTTGATGAAATGCTGTACGTATATATGTGTAACGGGTTCCGGAGACACTTGTAGAGGTAACTTCTTTATTACAATCCAACACTCCAACAGTCCTGATACTCTGTTACAGCCTAGGTACACAGCCTAGCTACACAGCCTAGATACACTACTCTGGCTACGCTCTGGAACTCGCCCTCACTAGGACGTAGAGCCGGGAGTTCCAGAGTCCCACCACTGACCCTCACATCGTCCCAGGGTCCTGAGATGGCTGGTCTTGGGTCTTGGGTCTTGAGCTACAACTGGCCTCGATCGTCCAGGGAGCTGCCCTTTTATGCCTCGTCCCCAACGAGGGGTGGGGTTGTGTGCGCCCCCAGATATCCCACAGAGCACACACAGCCCCCCCCCCGTTGGTGGCGCCAAGGGGCTTAAGCGTCTGGATTGCCTGGGAACGTAGCGCCTGGCGCCAAGGGGCTTAAGCGTCTGGGTTGCCTGGGAACCTAGCGCCTGGCGCCAAGAGGCTTAAGCGTCTGGGTTGCCTGGGAACCTAGTGCCTGGCGCCAAGGGGCTTAAGCGTCTGGGTTGCCTAGGGTCCCAGAGCCCCCAGCAGCCCCTCCCCTCTTATGTCACTACATATGTATACATTTTTTCACGACAAATAACTACGGTACTAAAAACAGAAAATTTTTACGGTGCTAATTCTAGATTTGAAGCTTTCGTGACTGCAACGATTCATATTCTTAGGTTTTTTCCGGTAAAGTCACGTAGGTAAAACATCAAAATTAATAAAAATAAAATAAAATAAAGATCACGACGTTTCGGAGGCAACACAAGTCTCCGTCATCAGGTGGGACCGTCACAGCCAGATTAGCTGCATCAAGTGAGGCAATGATTCAAGATGTAATCCCTTAAAAGCGAGTTGAGGGGGGAGGAGAGGGGGGGGAGATCATCAGAATGTGGTAGCCAATGAATGGAACGTATCGGGAGGGAGGGGGAGGGCGGGGCCAAAAGGGTGGGCGTCGGCGTGGAAGCGATTGTGTGCAAGCGACAAACTGCTGCACACGTCAAACGTTTTGGGTAAAGAGGGGGGAGGGGGGGAGGGGGAGGCCTGATACACATGATAGAAAAGAACGAAAATGCCCATGTTTATACCAATGCTGGCTGAACAATGAAGAGATTACTGTTAAAACTGGGGATGTTAACACTCGGTAAAGTAAAGTAAAATAGTGCCTGTCAGATAAGATTGTCCTAAAAAAGTGTAATTAAGTCTTTTTTGCGTGGTTAATAACATCTTTCCAATGATTACTAAGTTTGTTCCCATCATCACGGTTGAAATTATGTCTGTGTTTGTATATTTGTATGGCTTCGTGTACAAATCTTTGATGGTAGCCAGGAGGTTTGCAGAGAACCTTGGTCTCGGAAAAGACAATTTCATGAGAGCCCACCGAATTGTAGCAATGATCGGCAACGGCCGAAGAATCAGTTCTGCCGTGTTTCAGATCTGACTTGTGCTCGCGGACACGATCAGCAACATGACGTTTCGTTTCTCCAATGTAGCAATCACCACAAATGCAACTCAGTTTGTAGACTCCAGGATACTGTAAGTCAGGAACGACATCCTTCACAGATGGAATCAGATCACGGATTTTATGCACTGTACTGAATCGGACTTGGATCTTATGTTTGTTTAGAATTTTGGAGATCTTTTTGGTCACGCCTGCTATGTATGGTAACGTGATAGTTTTGGTCGGAGTTTCATGTGGCTGTTTCTGTGTGGTGGGAGAGACAGCTTGGCGGATAGTACGGTCAGAGTATCCGTTCATCCTGAGGGCCCGATGTACATGTCTTAATTCACCGGTCAGGTGGTGTTGGTCAGAAATTCCATGGGCTCTGTGGTATAGCGTTTTGATGAGAGAATTCTTTTGAGATGGGTGGTGGTGGGAATCCGGTTTCAAGTAGGAATCTGTGTGTGTGGCTTTCCTGTAGACAGAATGTCCCAAGGATCCGTCAGGCCTCCTCTCAAACAGAATATCCAAGAATGGTAGTTTACCGTCTTTCTCCACTTCCATGGTGAATCTGATGGATGGGTGTCTAGAATTGATGTGGTCCAAGAAGTGGTTCAGTGCTGGGAGGCCATGTGGCCAGATGACGAAAGTGTCGTCCACATACCTCTTCCACAAGGAAGGACGCAGGGTGGATGTCTGGATGGCGTCTGATTCAAACTTTTCCATGAACATGTTGGCTATAACTGGTGACAAGGGGGAGCCCATAGGGGTACCCTCATTCTGTTTGTAGAAGGTGCCATTCCAGGTAAAATAGGTGTTGGTGAGGCAATGCCTAACCAGCGCAGGTACATCAGAATTTAATCCATGTTGGACTAAGTCCTCAATTATTGTTAGGGTGTCCGGTACTGGGACTTTGGTAAACAAAGATACTACATCAAAGCTGACGAGAATGTCATCAGGAGATAGTACCATGTCCTTAACCATAGAGACTAATTGGGTTGAGTTGAGTACTGCCGAAGAGGTCTTGCCTGTGAAGGGGAGCAGAGTATCTGATAGAAAACGGGCTAGTTTGTACGTAGGAGAGTTTATCGTCGACACGATGGGTCGTAGCGGGGTGCCTTTCTTATGGATTTTGGGAAGACCATAGAGTCTGGGAGGTCTAGCCGCCGATGGTTTTAGAGAGGGACGTTTGCTTGGTTCATTGGCTACCACATTCTGATGATCTCCCCCCCCCCCTCTCCTCCCCCCTCAACTCGCTTTTAAGGGATTACATCTTGAATCATTGCCTCACTTGATGCAGCTAATCTGGCTGTGACGGTCCCACCTGATGACGGAGACTTGTGTTGCCTCCGAAACGTCGTGATCTTTATTTATTTTATTACCTTGTTATCTCGGCATCTCTTGAGGAAGGCCAGCGTCTCGAGAAGCTGTGACTTCTTGTCTCGTTGTCTGTTAAAAACTCTAACAGATAGGTGGAATTCCTCCCCGTAGAGGGCATTAATTTTAGATTTGAAGCTTTCGTGACTGCAACGATTCATATTCTTAAGTTTTTTCGGTAAAGTCACGTAGGTAAAACATCAAAATTAATAAAAATAAAATAAAATAAAGATCACGACGTTTCGGAGGCAACACAAGTCTCCGTCATCAGGTGGGACCGTCACAGCCAGATTAGCTGCATCAAGTGAGGCAATGATTCAAGATGTAATCCCTTAAAAGCGAGTTGAGGGGGGAGGAGAGGGGGGGGGGAGATCATCAGAATGTGGTAGCCAATGAACCAAGCAAACGTCCCTCTCTAAAACCATCGGCGGCTAGACCTCCCAGACTCTATGGTCTTCCCAAAATCCATAAGAAAGGCACCCCGCTACGACCCATCGTGTCGACGATAAACTCTCCTACGTACAAACTAGCCCGTTTTCTATCAGATACTCTGCTCCCCTTCACAGGCAAGACCTCTTCGGCAGTACTCAACTCAACCCAATTAGTCTCTATGGTTAAGGACATGGTACTATCTCCTGATGACATTCTCGTCAGCTTTGATGTAGTATCTTTGTTTACCAAAGTCCCAGTACCGGACACCCTAACAATAATTGAGGACTTAGTCCAACATGGATTGAATTCTGATGTACCTGCGCTGGTTAGGCATTGCCTCACCAACACCTATTTTACCTGGAATGGCACCTTCTACAAACAGAATGAGGGTACCCCTATGGGCTCCCCCTTGTCACCAGTTATAGCCAACATGTTCATGGAAAAGTTTGAATCAGACGCCATCCAGACATCCACCCTGCGTCCTTCCTTGTGGAAGAGGTATGTGGACGACACTTTCGTCATCTGGCCACATGGCCTCCCAGCACTGAACCACTTCTTGGACCACATCAATTCTAGACACCCATCCATCAGATTCACCATGGAAGTGGAGAAAGACGGTAAACTACCATTCTTGGATATTCTGTTTGAGAGGAGGCCTGACGGATCCTTGGGACATTCTGTCTACAGGAAAGCCACACACACAGATTCCTACTTGAAACCGGATTCCCACCACCACCCATCTCAAAAGAATTCTCTCATCAAAACGCTATACCACAGAGCCCATGGAATTTCTGACCAACACCACCTGACCGGTGAATTAAGACATGTACATCGGGCCCTCAGGATGAACGGATACTCTGACCGTACTATCCGCCAAGCTGTCTCTCCCACCACACAGAAACAGCCACATGAAACTCCGACCAAAACTATCACGTTACCATACATAGCAGGCGTGACCAAAAAGATCTCCAAAATTCTAAACAAACATAAGATCCAAGTCCGATTCAGTACAGTGCATAAAATCCGTGATCTGATTCCATCTGTGAAGGATGTCGTTCCTGACTTACAGTATCCTGGAGTCTACAAACTGAGTTGCATTTGTGGTGATTGCTACATTGGAGAAACGAAACGTCATGTTGCTGATCGTGTCCGCGAGCACAAGTCAGATCTGAAACACGGCAGAACTGATTCTTCGGCCGTTGCCGATCATTGCTACAACTCGGTGGGCTCTCATGAAATTGTCTTTTCCGAGACCAAGGTTCTCTGCAAACCTCCTGGCTACCATCAAAGATTTGTACACGAAGCCATACAAATATACAAACACAGACATAATTTCAACCGTGATGATGGGTACAAACTTAGTAATCATTGGAAAGATGTTATTAACCACGCAAAAAAGACTTAATTACACTTTTTTAGGACAATCTTATCTGACAGGCACTATTTTACTTTACTTTACCGAGTGTTAACATCCCCAGTTTTAACAGTAATCTCTTCATTGTTCAGCCAGCATTGGTATAAACATGGGCATTTTCGTTCTTTTCTATCATGTGTATCAGGCCTCCCCCTCCCCCCTCCCCCCCTCCCCCTTCTTTACCCAAAACGTTTGACGTGTGCAGCAGTTTATCGCTTGCACACAATCGCTTCCACGCCGACGCCCACCCTTTTGGCCCCGCCCTCCCCCTCCCTCCCGATACGTTCCATTCATTGGCTACCACATTCTGATGATCTCCCCCCCCTCTCCTCCCCCCTCAACTCGCTTTTAAGGGATTACATCTTGAATCATTGCCTCACTTGATGCAGCTAATCTGGCTGTGACGGTCCCACCTGATGACGGAGACTTGTGTTGCCTCCGAAACGTCGTGATCTTTATTTTATTTTATTTTTATTAATTTTGATGTTTTACCTACGTGACTTTACCGAAAAAACCTAAGAATATGTTTACGGTGCTGCCTAAAAAAAGTGCCGTGTAATTCGTCGTTCGCCGGAGCACCCAGTCTAAAGGCTGCATCAGTCGGGTGATCGTCAAAAACATGGTTGTGATGAAACAAGAGCGTAGAACTCCGTACATCCTCTCATGCGGAGTCGTCGAGATTGTCGTGGTAAGTACCGTGCAGCAAATACAGTAACTTTTTTTTCCAGAATATTTCTTTTTCCCTATTAGTATATTTTTATTTATGCCAATTTCTTATAGTAAACACATTTAAAACACAAAAAATATATACACAACACCTAATACATACTGTTTAGAAGTAAGCGCAAAAATAAACTATTTTAAATAATAATTTAATGATTATCCGTTTAACAAAAAAAATACGGCGCCCCCTTCCCCCACTAAAGCTGCCGGATAATTATTGATGATCTACCGTATTGTCCATTTTTGTCGTCACTGATTTAAAGTATCGTTGACGCGTGATGGGTTTGCACACTTTTTACCCATTAACTAAGACATTGTTGATCTATGCTTTTGTGCTTCCAGATATATAAGATTGAACTCCGGAGCTCGAATGAACCGCGGGTAAAGTGGATGGGAGACGAGTCCAAGTGTGATGCGTCCATCTCCATGAGCAACATCCAGAACAACGACTCTGGTCCCTACCGCTGTGAGGTCACACTTCTCCCCTCTCTCAAACAAGGCAGAAAGACTCTACAGCTGAGGGTACAAGAAGCAGCACCAGGTCTGTATTGCATCCGCCAACAGTAATATTTGAACGTATTTGTAGTTACACCGATATGGTGTGATATATAAAAAAATTAATCGAAATAAATTAGTATTTTCCCTCTATTCGCAACCACAGTAAGACAATCTTGCGGGGTGGTGGTGGTGTTAATCGAAATCAGTTTCTCGTGATTTTGAAGCGGTCAAAAGATGAGTGTTTATGAGCGGGCTGAACACAACGCTTATTCACAGTCTGATGCCGTATAGCAGCAACCCAGCATGATGACTATTGGCCGGCTCCATGTTCCAAAGGCAGATTTCTACTCGTTCCCGAGACTTGGTCGGACGGTTCTTTGATTCAACGGGACCTAATTCAACGGTCAATATTGACCGTTTTTAGCAAGTATCAGTAGTCTTGGTTCTTTCGGTAAAGTCACGTAGAAGGGAAATAATAAAATAATAAAAACATAAAACAATAAAATATTTTTTTATTAAAAATTATAAAAATATAAAACAATAAAAATATGTTTTTATTGGTTTATATTTTTATTATTTCCCTTATACGTGACTTTACCGAAAGAACCAAGAATATGAATCCCTGCAGTCACGGAAGCTTTAAATCAAAAGTATCAGTAGACTGAATAAACCTTAAAATCGTGTCAAACTTTGTGACAGGGTCATTAAAAGATTGAGAAAAAGATTTGGTTATTAAAATGTATATTTTAGACTGTTAATGAGGACCGGTGTATTATCATCTCCCAGTGGTAACGTGGATTTTTCTCTGGGTCCTCCGGTTTTCACCTCCACATTTAGAAACAACGTCACAACGTGTTCAGAGTATTTGGCTGCAATACATTGCGACGTGATGATAAGCAACTTTGTTGAGCTATCATTTGTGATGGCCAGATCGGTTCTGAATAAGAGTTATGTAGGTTTATGGGGCTTCACTGGTAAAAAAATATAGTTTTTATATTTTAGCTTAAAGTCTCCCTTACCAATTCAAGACATTTGAATTGTCCTTTCTGTTCCAATCTTAACTCGGGGCATCCCAGAATGCTCTGAAATACATTCTAAAGTAAGCCATGCATTGTCTTTGAAGCTGATTGGCCTACACCAGAGACAGCCTTCGCCATGGCCTTGTCTCATCAGTGTCAGACTAAAACATCGGCACGAGATAGGGGCGCCAAGGGGGCTAGGAGATCTTAACTACCTCACCTGGTATACATGAGGTCGTGGGTTCGATCCCGATCATGAAGCCTGTTATAAATTTGGAGTTTATGTATCTCTCTCTCCCCGTGGTTGCGTGGATTTTCTCTGGGTTCTCCAGTTTTTCCCTCCACATTTAGAATCAAAACGAGTTACAAGAATTTGTCTGTTATAAATGTCCACATTATAACCCACTTCGTTGAGCTTTCATTTGTGGCCAGGTTGCTTCTGAAAAAGAGCTACATGGCTCAGTGAGCCTTAACTGGTAAAATTAAAAGAAAAAAAGTCCACAGTTTATTTTTATATAGGGCGCTTCACTTGAAACTGCCCATATCATCTTCAGGTCAAAATTCAGGAAGAAATTTTTTTCAAAAGCAATCAACACGCTGAATGCTAGTACTATATATGTTACAATTTTATGTATTTGTCAATGGCAGGTGTCAAGGCTCTGACAACACAAATACACACAAAAAATTGTTATATTTCAATTTACATATTTGTTTGCATATGTCTGTATGTATTTTGAACTTAATTTTCACCGTACATAGCCAACCATGCTAATAAGATATGCGGGGGAAGGACAATAAACTAAACACAACAACGAGCAATTTTGGCAGCATTCATGATATGACTTGAAATACTAAAATCAGGGCAGGGAGCACGAGAGCAAAACTACCAAAAGGCCAGCAACTACGGAATTCAATTTGCGACTCTCAGCAACAAGACGTTCCAGTTATTGTGAATATTACGGCCCACACTGTGAAGGGCCCAAACCATAAGTGGTAAGCAGAAATGTGAAATTCATCTTGAATTTAACAGGGAGCTGATGCAGTGGTTTACGAAATGGAGTGAGTGACGCACACGTGCATGTGTGTGTGAGAGTGTCTGAGCACCCTGGTTGCCCAAAAAATGTAACCAGTTAGAGCCAACGTTGCTTGTGTAGGGGTGTTACGGAGGGGGTGTTATACAGTTGTGTCGGACGGTTAACAAACACACTGGGCGTGGCTATGTCTGTGCGCGGGGAGGTGCTCACAGCGACGTCCGCACCATTCAGCCTGGGGGGCTGACACGGAACTGGGATCCCCCGCGGCCCCACCCCTCAACGGGGGAGGGATATATAAAGGGGCGAGCCGGAGGGCTCGGGGCAGTATGTATTAAGCTTAAACCAGTGAAGAAGGAAGATCTACTAGATAGAGCCCTGGGACTCCCCTGGATCGCTGCCCTTCTCAGGGCCGACCAGGACCGAGCCAGTGGCGTGGCCCCGAGAGCCAGAGCCGGTGCTCTTGTCAGAGCCGGTCTGGGGACTCCGGGCGCCGTAATCCCAGCTTAACCAGGGCTGGGTTAGCTAGCCTCCCCTAGCCCGATAGTGGAGGACCTAGAGGTAGGCTAGGTGTAGCCTAGAGCGTGACTTCCCAGTTAGACGGGTGAAGGGGCCGACACCCCTTCCAGTGCTGTACGTCCCGGTCTGTGTTGTACCTTGTACTGAATAAATAAGTGTGCCTCCAACCCCGGCGTCCAAGTCCTCCTGAACATTACTACACTTGGAATCAGAAAATCCCAGTTTTTGTGATAGGAATCTAACCGAGAGATATCAGAAGTACGAAACATCTCAGCATTTTTGTTAAGCAGAATGTATCACAGTTTGGTGATGTCCCTCACCTTCTCAAATGAGGTCTTTATATTATAACTAATATGGGAATCTAAAAACCGTTCTGGTCTCATGTTCATAGGAGTTGGAGTGGTTATATGGGTTGGGGTAGTGAAAGGGATTGGGGTAGTAATGTACAGTATGTATGTATGTTGAACTTCTTTCGCACCGTACGTAGCCAACCTTTCTAATCGAAGGTGTGGGGGGAAGGATAAAAAACTAAACACAAAAAGCAGTTCAAAAGAAATTAGTTTTCAAATAAGATGATTAGAAAGTGCATAGCTTCAGTAGCTTCCTTATATCGGAATGAAAAACATTCTAGAAACGCATCTGAAAACGCTTGATGCGGTAACCGTCTTTGTTTGATGGTTATCCAAACGCCGCTGTATGACCAGAGTTAGCGTGATAGATTTGATTATCATTGACAAGATCAGCAAGGTATTGACAAGATCAGCAAGTGATAGGGGTAGGGTAGTGATAGGGGTAGGGATAGTGAAAATGGTAGTGATAGGAGTAGTAATAGGTGTTCTAGTAGTGGTATGGGTAGTTGTTGTATACTAACCCTTCTTCCAAAATTGAGATTAATAACATTTGATGATATTTTTTATATATTATCTTTTTACTTGTTTTTATATAATGAATGAAAACACACCAAAGCGCAGCAAACTGCAAAATACCAGGTGTTGTTAAGTAATGAACTGGAGGAGGGCTAGGATGGCAGAATTTGCAACCTTGCTTCAAGGAAAGATAAGGCCTGATGAACGGGCACATGTCACCCGTGTAGGCGGCAGAGACAGTGGGAGAGTCAGCCAGACATAGTTAAGGCAAAAAGCCCAACCATCCTGCATGGTTTTAAAGTAACGTCAAAATTCGAAATTCAACAACAGAGTAGGCTAAATTATCGATCCTCGCGCTCGCTCAAATTGGAGACCAGGCTGCGAGCTACATCAATGAACCATTGCCCATTTGCTAATCCAATACTGAATGTTAATATTACTGAAGTCAAAACGAATTCAATGACCTCAGCACATGGGCGAATAATAGGGCAGTGTCGACTCAAAGGCAATGGAAGAAAGCCGAGGCGCCTTTGTCTAAATCGCAACCACAGGAAGCCAGGAATCATCACTGATTGTGTGTTTAGGGATTCCGAGCTAGTTGGAACACGTGCACACAGGGAGGAGGTAGAAATACGCCTTGTCCTCCTGCAGCTGAGGGAGCAAGCTCAAGGCTGTGTGCACAGGGGAGGGAGCTGATTTAAACAACCCTGCACGTCTGAACGTGAGGGGGCCTTTGTCCTGAAATTAAGAATAACACTCCCAGAGCAGAAGGTTGGATGGCCACAGTGAGACGAGAATAAGAGTGTTGTATATCTCTCAAGGATGCAGACCCAGCTGAACAACAAGGCTGCGGGGGTCACCAGACGTTCGCGTTCGCCTAGTTAAGACAAAAAGCTCAATTATTCTGTATTGCTATTAAAGTAACGTTAAAGTCGGAATTTAACAACAGGGTAGGCTAAAGTTATTGATATTCACACCCACTCCAATTAAACCAGGCCACAAGTTACGCCTACTGAACCATCACCATCATTAAGTCAATATGAAATGTTATTTCCATACTTTAATACTTTCTATACAACTCGACCCGAAGCATATGACAATCAGAACCTTCCTAAGTCAAAATTGAATCGCACCCAGACAGGAGCGAATAGTCGATATAAGGTTGAAGAGGGAAGGAAATTAAGAGCACGGCGAACTGCAAACGTAAGCAAAAAGCCAGGATAACGGGATGAATCACCACCAGGTCGAATATAAAATACATAATAAAAGAGCGATGTTAAACCCAGGGTCGGAGAGAAAGGGAGATCCCGGCCGTCTTTGTATCCCCGCAGCGCGGGATAGGAGTGTGTATACGCTCGGGGAAACACCTCCACTTGAGTCAAGCACCACGATGGGAAACGACAGACCTTAGGTTACATACAGAATCATAACTGTGAAATGGTAAGGGACAAATGTTAACTTAAAACTTTTTAACCATTTCTTTGTGCGTCGGTGAGGGTCGGAGGGAGTGTTGCCCCTCCCTCCAGGTCGTGCAACACGGACAAAGACGCCTATGAGACGATTTGTAACGTCTGTGTTTTGGTTCATGAAGAAGGCCAGACAAGAGATAATATCGCACCCAGACAGAGAGACGACTTCGAGGCAATTTGTAACATCTGATTGTTTGCTCGTGGATTTTATGGAGGGAGTATGACAACGGAATATACCGTGGGTGATGCACACAAGGACATACGGACGTACGGACACACACATGGACACACCTACCTACGGACAGATCCTGACACAGCAAAAATCGAAAGAAACCCCGCCTTGTGGGCGGGATCCAAAGGGATTTTTCGGCATAAAAGAAAGGATCCTGAGCATTGGAAATCAACTCGACCGGGAGGGTCGGCTCAGGAGCGAGCTGCGACCAGCGGGTCGGCTCGACTCATCTTCAGCTCGACCGGGAGGGTCGGCTCAGGAGCGAGCTGCGACCAGCGGGTCGGCTCGACTCATCTTCAGCTCGACCGGGAGGGTCGACTCAGGAGCGAGCTGCGACCAGCGGGTCGGCTCGACTCATCACCAGCTCGACCGGGAGGGTCGACTCAGGAGCGAGCTGCGACCAGCGGGTCGGCTCGACTCATCTTCAGCTCGACCGGGAGGGTCGACTCAGGAGCGAGCTGCGACCGGGAGGGTCGGCTCGACTCATCTTCAGCTCGACCGGGAGGGTTGACTCAGGAGCGAGCTGCGACCAGCGGGTCGGCTCGACTGATCTTCAGCTCGACCGGGAGGGTCGACTCAGGAGCGAGCTGCGACCAGCGGGTCGGCTCGACTCATCTTCAGCTCGTCTGGGACTCAGCCGAGTTCGATCGGCTCTCGGGGCTCGACTCAAGCGGCTCCCCATCTCCTCTGCAGGCGGGCAAGACCCGCTTGACAGCTCAACTCGGCCTGCGTGGGTCAACACTGCACGCTGCGAGCGAGCTGTGGGCGCCACCTACCGACCGGGTTCCGAACTGCGACAGCGTATCGACGGGCATCCGAACCAGTTCACCACGGTGACAGGGGAGCGACTGATACGTATGACGCGCACCGCCCCCTCACCACACGACCACCAGGCGTCTGTTTGACATAAAGAATCGGCTCCGAACACTGACTATTCAAGACAACTTTTACCACTCAAACACACTCGAACCCATAAGCCATCCGTGGCTGTGAAGGCATCACAACGAGACCGAGTGATGGCCATCCGTCGTTTATAAGTGTATTCGTAATTTTTATCTTTAATATTTAGTGGGCTGTACTCTTAATCACATAAATTCCCAACAGATCCATCAATACGAATTGATTCTTGGCACCTCCTTCCGCCGAGCCACGCTCACGTGGGGAGTGGTGGCCCACCAGATCCTTATCAGGTGATCTGGTCCCCAATTAGTAAACTTGGTATAAGATAACGATCTTCGGAAAAGGAGCACCGTCGCAGGCCCTTACTCCGAGCCGTTCTGTTGTCAGATAACCTGCCGATGTATCTGTTGAGATTGGTGCCTTTAAGAATAATAACTGTTTTTGATTGTGTTTTTTTTATCGCCGTATAATCTTTCAAGTATCTTTCAGTCATAATCGCCGCACGTACTCGCATCCTCTACAGAATATTCAACTGTCCCGTGACCCAAGGTGCTAACAACGTGATAAGGGTTGCGTATGATCAATAAGGAGTGCGGTACTGCGTGAACAATATTGAGTATAATCATTCATTAACGTTAAGGTTTTCTTAGCATAGTATTTGCATATTTTAACGACTCTCTCTCTCACTAACAACCATCGCGTTATGCGGGATCCATGTGCCGTTGTCAAAGTGAAATCAGACAATCGTTGATGATACTGTATTGATGCCGTGTTGACGTTCCGGGATTGAGAGTTCTCATACTATATCATAGTTTAGGTTGAATTAGTAATAAATTGATTAATACAGAAGTGGTTGTGTGATTCTTTCCTGAAATCTATGCATAAGATCTGCTTCTGCGTTGAGATCTGAACTTGGTGACCTTAATAAACACACTAATACATACTCAGTAAATGTTAAAGCGATAACGGGGTGAACCGGGGACCTAAAAGATAACCACGAATACCCACTCTGGGAATGTTAAAGCGAGAATGAGACGAACCTAGACAACGATGCCGAGTTAATCTAAGTTAATCTTGCATACTTACACCACACCTGCATACGATTAATTGCCTTATTCCGATCGATAACCCACCCTCGTCACCGAGGCGGGGTCTGGTTATCATAACGACTTGCATTATCATAATTACACCCACTCGCATAATTAATACGATTACCTCTTGAATTGGCATAATTAAATGTGCATAATTACATAATTAACATATTTCCGGATAATTACACATTTGGCCAAATTTCATTTAATTATTATTATTTTCACTGAATATTCATAACCCACATATACAACATAATAATTTCACCCACGCACGCATACAACATAACAAATTTTGATAACCAACATATACAACATAGTGAAAGGGGTTTGGCTAGTAATAGGGATAGTGATGGGGTTGGGATAGTAACAGGGGTAGCCATAGGGGTAGTGGTAGTGGTGTGGGTCGTGATCGGGCTTGGGATAGTGGTAGGGGTAGTGATAGAAGTTGGGGTAGTGATGGGGTCGTGATAGGGGTAGTGATAGGGGTTGGGGTAGTGATAGGGGTTGGGGTAGTGATTGGGTATGATGGGGGTTGGGGTAGTGATATGATTTGGGGTAGTGGTAGGGGTAGTGATAGATGTTTTTGTAGTGGTAGTGATAGGGTTTGGCGTAGTGATAGCGATAGGGGTTGGCATAGTAATAGGGGTAAAGGTAGCGATAGGAGTTCTGGTCGTAGTATGGGTTCCAGTATTGGTATGGGTAGTGGTAGGGATAGTTATAGGGGTTTGCATAGTGGTAGGGGTAGTGATACGGGTTAGGGTAGTGCTAGTGGTTTGGGTAGACATAGGGGTTGCAGTACGCCTGGTCATAGCTGGATGGCATTGCCAGGGAGTAGCAGTGGCAGCAGGATGGGCTTGGGGAGACGAGATGGGGGTTGTTCCAAGGAACGGAAGTTGCAGGTTGTGGTTGTTAGAGTGATGAAGATGTTTGCTCTTTGTGCTGCAGTGGAGGAGTCGGTTCCAGCAGTGGAGGGGGAGTGAGAGGGGAGCAGGGATGAGGGAGCGAGGAGGCTGGACGCAGCGAGGAACAGTAGAGACTGGGAACATAGAGGATGGGAATGGGAGTGGTTAGAGTAGTGAGAGAAGCAGGATGAGGTGTGGATCAAGACCATAGAGGGGTTGATAGATGGCTTCACTAGAGCCTTCTCTGAGCATCATCCCGGCCATGCTGAGGGTTTCCATTCGCTGAGCTTCAACCACGTGTCTATTTGGAACCACTATCACTGATTGCTTGTGTTGCAGTCGAAATATTTGTATTATTTTATTATTTCCCTTCTACGTGACTTTACCGAAAGAACCAAGAATATGTTTAACTTCTTTCGCACCATATGCAGCCACGCTGCCTTTTGTATTTAGTTCTTGTCCTTCTCCCACTCCAATTAGCACGGTGTGAAAGAAGTTCAACATGCATCATTATTATTCTCTAAATCCTAAGGCCTTTTTATTCATCCAGGTATACGCTGATAAATATAACGGCACATTTTTGGGCATTTGACCGATTGGTCTAAATGAGTCGTAACCTTGTGACACTCAAACTAGATTTGAAGCTTTCGTGACTGCAGGAATAACTCGTTAGTTCTTTCGGTAAAGTCACGTAGAAAATAAAATTAAATAATAGAATACGACGTTTCGATTGCAACACGAGCAACCGTCATCAGATAAGAATGAATTAGAAAACCAAACATAGTCAACTTATAAATATAATGCAATACAACACAGTCGGCTAACACAACAATCAACACCCCACCTGGTTGATTACGTTCTTCCAAAGATTGCTAAATCTGAGAGAGAGGCAAAACACAGACACGGAGACGCATAGACAGACACACATGCAGAGAGAAACACACACCTCCTGTGAAGGTGTCCTGGCTTAGTTGAGAAGTTATGATTTAAAAATAAACTATTTATAATTTACCAGGTAAGGCCCGCTGAGCTATGTAGTTTCTTTTTTCAGAAGCAACCATGGCGATCACAAATGATGGCTCAACGAAAGTGGCTTATCACGTGGAAATTTATAGCAGCCAACTTTAAAATGTTAACTACCTCACCTGGTATACAGGAGGTCGTGGGTTCGATCCCGACCCTTGTGCCTGCTGTATATTTGGAGTTTGTGTCTCTTTCCCGTGGCCATGAGGATTTGTCTCTTGGTCGTCCGGTTTTTTCCCCGATTTAACATTTCACGATAAGCCCCTTCATTTTTGGGCCAGGTCCGTTCTGAAAAAGAGCTATATAGCTCAGTTGGCCCTACTTGGTAACAAAAAAAGCTTAGTTTTACGAGATAGAGATGCAAATTGGCATGAATGAAACTACATTAAAGGTATTTATTATTATATGCCACTTGCCACGTATGTTAGCCATGGAAGGCAATTGAACTCAACACAAAGGTATGAACCACTGTGCCACTGCCTGTATAAACGTTTATGTGCGTGTACATATTGCGAATATGGGAGTGTGTGTGTGGCGTCTTCTGTTTGTGAATTCAAATTCAGAAGAGTTGCTCAGCGGTTAGCGCTACGCTGAGCTCCAGAGCAGTTGGCTCGAGTTCAATTCCCACACCCGGCCAACAGCAGTGACGATTATTTAAACCGGTCATGGGCCTCCCCTAGGTTGACTGAGCCTCAAATGACTACCTAGTGCGATGTGTAAATATCAACTCTGGGAGACAAAAGGCGGTCGGGCATGGTGCTGGCCACCCACCCCTTCGTGTGCCATGCCGGCCTTAATAGGTGCTCGCTAACAGCACTTGCCTCAACAGTCTGTTAAGGCTATATGGGGGATTTTGTCTCATGTGTGTGGATGCGTGCCCATTAGATCCAGTTCCTTCAACAACCACAACTCCGACCACAACTCCAACCATAACTCCAACACCTGGAGGGCTGAATGCTGGAGCCATTGCTGGGGTCAGCATTGCTGCTGTGATTGTTGCTGCTGCTGCAATTGGTGTTTACTACCGCTGGATGTCAAGACGTGACAGACCACCAGAAGAAGTCGTCCAGTGAGTGAAATGGCGTTAACTCGCTTTAATGAACGTGCTTTCCATGAGGATTAGTGATAACGGACAATTTGCATTTTTTTAAATACATTTTGTTGCCCCCCACAAAACGAGCAAAAATGTTTCACATGGCGAGACCAATCGATTGATTGGCGTGTGTCTTGTGGTGGCAAGGTGTAGTGCTAAAACTTACATCTCAGATTTTAACACGGGCGGGAGTGGGGGAGGGAGTCGATGGGAAAACGACGATCACTTAACGAGTTTTTCGCCTAGCAGTTTTTTCACTCGTTACGCCCCGTACTGACTGCCACCTGCACTGTGATGGGCACGGTGAGTAGTGACACCGTGGCTCATAGTGGCCGTGACGGAGACCCCCGAGTCGGCACCACTGAGAGCCCAAGTCTTTCGTGTCTTCATCTTTCTCTCCTTGTTATCTCTGTCTCTTTTCTTAGGGCATTATTTTCTTACGTTTTTTCCTTCATCCCAATGTATGCATGTGTGTTGAACTTATTTCTTAATGTGCGTAGCCTACCGTGCTAACCGACGGTGCTGTCCGACCTCCGACGGTGCTAAAGAAGTTCAACGTACATACGTACATACATCCTGCTTCTCCGATCAGCCTCATATCCTGAGACCAACAATCTTATCAGATTTTTCACAGAGCAGTGCGACCCTTCATGCTAAAGAATGATGCTAGAGAACGCAAGGCTGCTGTGGTGGTGAGATGTTCACTACCTCGCCTGGTATGTAGGTCATGTGTTCGATCCCAACCCTGATGCCTGTTATATATTTTGAATTTGCGTCTCTCTCATCATCACGGTGGTCAGGATATGTTATTTCCCTCGCCTGCTGTACAGGAGGTCGTGAGTTTGATCCCTGACGATGCCTTCTGCTGTATATTTGGAGTCTGCGTGTCTTTCTCTGTCTCTTCCCGTGGTCAAGTTCATTTTTCTCCGGGCCCTCCGGTTTCCCCCCCACATTCATAATCAACGTGGTTTAGAGTATTTGGCAGCTCTACATTTCCACATAATGATAAGCCACTTCGTGGAGCTATCATTTGTGATGGCTGGGTGACGTCTGAAAAAGAGCTATATAGCTCAGTAGACCTTACCCGGTACAATACAAAATAATGTAGTTTTAACATCTATGTAAGCGGGTAGCACCATGGCCACAGATCCTATTAAGCGACCTTTGACCCGCACAGCAGAGATCGTTACTTGAGATTAAAATAAAATTATATCGGAATTTTTTTTTGCCAAATTAAGTGTAGAACCAAATTCAAAAACCGTGGTTTCTTGTGCAATCATTTGGTGGCCGGAGCTGAGACCATCAACTCGTGGCCGCTTTTGGCTGGCCATTGAACAAAGTTCACTTCATTGTGCGCTTTTGAATGATTTATACACTACACTACGATATAGGACACCACTATACACTACACTACTATACACTACACTATACACTACACTATACACTACTATACCCTACACTATGCACTTATTCTGGGATCCCTCGTAGTCGAGTATGATTTCCCTCCAGGTATTACTTGTCTGTGTTGTGAGGTGGACCTGGCTGGCCATGGGACCGGAGATGGCTGAATAGGCCAACCGTGACCTGCAGATCTTGGCACAGTGGGGGCACGGATGGTCCATCCTGGAGTTCCAACTTGTTGTCTCTGTCTCTGGTGTGTGTGCTTTGTGACGTGCTCTTTGCCTGGCTATCAACTCTCTTCGCTCAGCCTCAAAATGCTGAGTTCCATTGTTTATTTTGGCCCACCATGATGGTGTGTCAAGAGCATAGATTTCCGAGTTGTTTGGATCTATGTGGCATCGCTTGAGGTGCATCTTAAAGTTGTCACGTAAACACGTCCTTTGACCTCCACGGACACGTGATCCATCGCTGAGCTGGGAATAGAAGATTTGCTTAGGAAGCCTCGAGTCATTCATCCTCACAAGGTGACCTGCCCATCTGAGTTGATACTTCATCATGATGGCCTCTATGCTGGATGAGTTGGATCGCTCCAGGCCACTGATATTAGTTTGTCTTTCTTCCAAGGTGATGTTTATTATTTTCCTGAGACAGCGTTCATTATACATTTCGAGAAATGTTATGTGTTTACAATCGGTGGTCCAGGTTTCTGCGCCATTTAAGAGGGTTGAAATGATCACAGCATTATACACAGCCACTTTGGTCTTGGTGATAATGTGGTGGTCTTCAAAGACCCTGTTCTTATGATTCTCAAAGGCAATCAGATGTAAGACCTTGCTAGAGAGATGGCTGCCTAAGTATGGGAAACTGGGAACGTTCTCTAGTATTGCATTGTTGATAATGATTGTACGGGGTGGTAGGTGTCTTCCCGGAGTTTTTTAAAAAGGATATTTGTTTTGCTGGTGTTCAATGTTAGGCCCAACCTGCTGTAAGCATCTATAAATATGTTGACGATAACCTGAAATTCAGCTTCTGAGCATTCGCTGACTTGGGCATCGTCAGCATATTGAAATTCAATAACGAATGTGATGTTTTTGACTTGGCTCTGAAACGGTTGATCTTGAATATGTTCCTATCTATATGTGATATTTATGCCTCTGGGAAGTCTGTTCTCTATCAGATGAAGCATTCCCGCCAGGAAGATGGAGAAAATAGTTGGTACAATAATGCAGCCTTGCTTCACACCGGTCCTTACTTCGATTGGCTCTGAGGTTTCACCATCAGAGAGGATGACAGCCTTCATACCGTCATGCAACAGATGGAGGACGTTAACAATGTTGTTTGGTAGCCATATCTCAGAAGGATTCTCCATAGTGCTTCACGATTAACAGAATCGAAAGCTTTAGTCAAATCAAAGAAGGCCATGTACAATGGTAGTCTCTGCTCCTGGCACTTCTCTTGGAGTTGACGGGCTGAGAAGATCATGTCCGAGGTTCCCCTGCCAGGTCGAAAGCTACTCTGCGACTCAGCAAGGAGTTTTGCAGCAAGTGGTAGAAGTCTGTTTAGTAGGATTCATGCCAGTATTTTTCCAGCGGTGGCAAGAAGAGAGATTCCTCTGTAGTTGTCACAGTCTGACTTGTCACCTTTTTTGAAGACGTGACAATGATGGCATCTTTCAGTTCGTTTGGAAGGTCTTTATCATTCCAGATCCTGGCCATGAGGGAGTGCAGGTGTTCTAGTAGGCGTTGTCCTCCATGTTTGTAACTATGCACTACACTATACACACCACTACTATAAACTCCTTTAGAGTACACTACTATACATTACACTACGATATAGTACACTACTATGAAGTACATTACTGTACAGTACTATACACTACACTCATATACAGTACACTACCATACACTACACCATGCCCTACAATTTTGACTAGCTATTGCACAAAGAAGGTTAATGCATCGCACGCTTTTAGATGAGCTTCTGCGTCTGTCTGGAATGCTCTTCCTTCCGATATTAGCAAGCTACTGAGCTTTGCACTTTAAAATCATCTAGATTGAAAACGAATTTCTTTATAAATGCTTTTTGTGTTTAGTTTGTTGTCCTTCCCCCGTACACTTCTCATTAGCACGCATGGTTGTCTATACACGGTGCAAAATAACTTCAACATACATACGGTGACACAGGCTACATGTTGGTGAGGGTGAGGATGTGTGATGGACGCGCGTCCAATGCTTTCTCAACAGGGATCACGAACTGCAGCCAATGGCACCAGCTGAAGGAGGCGGCGCAGCTGAGAGAGAGGAAGAGAGAGGTACGAAGCAGGAGCCACACTCAGACTCACGCATTCACCTACACGGAGCAGTGCGCGGCTTCCTCGTGTGTCTGTGGTGTGTTTGTGCGGTGTGTCATAAACATCACCACTGGGGATTCCAAGGCGGCTGGGCGTGGTGATGGCCACCCACCGCTTAATGCCACCACTGAGATCCTAGGTTCTCATCCACGCCTCCTCTGCCTGTGATGTATACCAAGTTCTCAAATATGGTTTCTGCGGTGTGTTGAACCTCTTTCGCACCGTACTTAGCCAATTGCGCTAATCGGAGGTGCGAGGGAAGGACAAGAAACTAAACACAATACACAACTCCATTATATATACTACAGTACTATACACTACAGTATACATCACTATACACTACACTATGATACACTACACTATGTACATATGTATATTGAACTTCTTTCACAGCGTACTTAACTTTGCAATTGTGTATGCCGTGCAGGATCCTTACATCCCAACGTTGTTTCTCTGTGTGAAGCAGATCGAGTCCCGGGACAAAGAGAAAATGGACAATTGGCAGTGGGTGACATCGTTTTGAACGATGACGTTTCAGAAGCCTGAGCAGGCAGGCCTCAGGAGCTCATGATGAGAAAGCGGATTGAACAACGGCACTTATATAACTCACACGTCACTCCAAAGATAAATAGTAACAACCTTAGCCTCAATCCCTTTTTTGGAAATTTGCCTATTTTTTCTGAACCTCATCAATGCAATATGAAATGTGGTCATGTTGGGGAAATGGCTTTTCATTCCATCATGTCCTTTCTATGAGGTGGGCGGATAGTGTTCTCCATATTATGGATAGAAAACCATCATGTAAACTCAGATGCTCCTTGCAGAGACGGGTTCTTGTTAGCCATCGAAGAAGGTGGTCACTGCATCATACGCTTCAGATGCACTTTTAGCTCTAAATTTAAAAACTCTAAAAAATTGCTTTTTGTATTTAGTTTGTTATCCTTCCCCGGCATACTTCCAATTTACGTGGTTGGCTACGTATGGTGCAGAAATAAGTTCAATATTTATACTACGTTATGCATTACTATATACTACACTATACACTACCGTATACATTAAAATAGACTGCATTATACACCACTATACACTACACCACTATACACTATACCATTATACTAAATCGAAAACTGAAAAAAAAATTCTGGAAATGAATCGAGGAACCGTTCGACCAAGTCTCGAGGGGCATGAGTGAAGTCTGCCTTTGGAACATGGAGCCCACCAATCGACATCAGGGCTGGGTGCTGCTATAGGGCAACATACTGTGAAGCGTCATGTTCAGCTGCTCATAACGTTTGTCTTCCAACCGCTTCGACATCACTCAAACTGATTTTGACGCACCACCACCCCCCCCCGCATGATTTTCTGATCGGGGTTGTGAATTAGCACTACCGGTGTACCGCTAATACGTTCATTTGGAATGTTTACTTTTGCGATGCAAATCACTATTTCTTTAACCAGGTTGTGTGAACTCAAGAGACCAGGATGCGTCTCATTTGCTAGTGCACTCAAATACGCTACAAATACTAGTAGAAAACAATGATATACCATGCCTCGCAGGAGTAACGTCCTCCCCTTAAGTTTCCCGCGCAAACCCCACCCGTGTATACAATATTCAAAAGAAATGAATCTCATACCTGAATCGACCAAATGTGCTGTCAACTTCACGCCCCACTGACAAAATCCCTGCGCATATGGGATGAATTGCAGGTTTTGAATTATTTGTACTTCTGTAGTGATGCGAATCGGAGACAGTAATACTTGGAGACACTTCTTTATTAAACAAGCACCATCAGGATATATACACACCCTACATGGGTGCACACTTATAACTAAGACCTTCTATTGTCGGCGGCACTAGTTAGTTAGAACAGTTGGTAGGCTGTGTGACTAACAGCACCCCGGGATGGTGAAGACGCAAACGACGACAACGAGATGGTGACGATGACGATCTTAAACAACCGGGACGGGGATTCCACTTCCAGCAACAGCCCCGAGCTCATCTTCTTAGGTTTTTTTGGTAAAGTCACGTAGGTAAAACATCAAAATGAATGAAAATAAAATAAAATAAAATCGAAATTCACGACGTTTCGGAGGCAACACAAGTCTCCGTCATCAGGTGGGACCGTCACAGCCAGATTAGCTGCATCAAGTGCGGCAATGATTCAAGATGTAATCCCTTAAAAGCGAGTTGAGGGGGGGAGGAGAGGGAGGGGGGAGCTCATCAGACTATGGTAGCCAATGAATGGAACGTATCGGGAGGGAGGGGGGGGGGGCGAGGCCAAAAGGGTGGGCGACGGCGTGCAAGCGATTGTGCGCAAGCGGCTAATTACTGCACACGCCAACACAATGGAGCGATTATGCGCAAGCGGCCAACTGCCGCACACGCCAACACAATGGACAGAGAGGGGGAGGGAAGCTCTAATACACATGATAGACAAAAGAACGAAAATGCCCATGTTTATACCAATGCTGGCTGAACAATGAAGAGAGCACTGCTAAAAAACAACTGGGGATGTTAACACTCGGTAAAGTAAAGTAAAATAGTGCCTGTCAGATAAGATGGTCCAAAAAAATGTAATTAAGTCTTTTTTGCGTGGTTGATAACATCTTTCCAATGATTACTAAGTTTGTACCCATCATCACGGTTGAAATTATGTCTGTGTTTGTATATTTGTATGGCTTTGTGTACAAACCTTTGATGGTAGCCGGGAGGTTTGCAGAGAACCTTGGTCTCGGAGAAGACAATTTCATGAGAGCCCACCGAGTTGTAGCAATGATCGGCAACGGCAGAAGAATCAGTTCTGCCGTGTTTCAGATCTGACTTGTGCTCGCGGACACGATCAGAAACATGACGTTTCGTTTCTCCAATGTAGCAATCACCACAAATGCAACTCAATTTGTAGACTCCAGGATACTGTAAGTCAGGAACGACATCCTTCACAGATGGAATCAGATCACGGATTTTATGCACTGTACTGAATCGGACTTGGATCTTATGTTTGTTTAGAATTTTGGAGATCTTTTTGGTCACGCCAGCTATGTATGGTAACGTGATGGTTTTGGTCGGAGTTTCATGTGGCTGTTTCTGTGTGGTGGGAGAGACAGCTTGGCGGATAGTACGGCCTTGCTCCGCCCCGGCCACGCCCCCCTTCTGGAACCTACTAATGGGTTCCTGGGGCTTACCGATGGGCCCCTTCTGTGGCCTTTCCCCAAGATGCTCCCTCTCGTGTCTATCGTGGCCTGCTGACGCGAGTCCTGCCGTACACCGCAGTTACATCACATTATAGTTTTAATTTTACGGTTACAAGTTATATGTTTACGGAACTCCCTCATTCAACGTCTCACCTGCGCCGTGCCGAATCGATTCTAAAATCGGTGACGTAAACGCCTACTCGACCACACCGAATCGATCAGACTGAATCGAATCGATCAGTGATCGTGTTAATCTGAAGTCTCCATCATCACCTCAGCACTTTGTCAAAAATATGTTCAAAAGAAAATAAAGAGGTTCTCCTTATAATACTGAAGCGCGAAACTATGCACAATTTAACAAGTACATAACCACACAGGTTACACTAAAATTAAATGTATTTCTTGTAACATAGAAGCTCAGACAAATTACGTTCGAAAACCACTCGTACTAAAAGTTAGTTACAAAAACAACATTGATTTGGGGTGAATTATGTCATAATTGCGCAAGTATGTAATAATATATGTATCAAATATAAGGTAAGGACTTTTACTCCCGTGTGTGGATTTCCTCCAGGTGCTATATGAAAACTCAAAATTTATTAGTAATTACATGCGTTGGAGGCATTAACAAAGAATGCATTCGAATGACATGCATGTTTGTCCTAAAGATAACTTCATTGTTGTGGGGAATCTCATCTTTCAATATTATGTTTATTCATGGTCGGAAAAAAGTTACTATTTGGTCTGGGTCTCAACTGCTTCTACAACTATTTGACCTGACAATGAATCGAACGTCTACGTAGGATTTAGACATGCAAATGATGACCGGATATGCTGACACAAAGCATTGTGGTCCAGTCGATTCCAGTCTCTGCATGGTATCGCTGGGTGGGCGAATAATATAATCGGTGATGCCACTTTTCACATCACAACACTGTGATCTAATTAATAATATATGGTTTTGGGTTAAATCGCGTAAATATTTGTCGTTAAACCCGATCTAACCCAAAAACCTCTATTATACATGCAGTTTTGGTGATCTGTGCTTAACGCCTGACACTGTAAGCTGTGTGTAACGCTGGGTAGGCGACGTGGATTTTGATGCATTAAAAAAAAAATTCATGAAAGGCGTATTATTAAAATGTTTACTAATTCACAATAGAGGTTTTTTGGGTTATATCACGTGAATATATAAATGTGTCGTTAAAACCCACCACCACCCGACAGCCAACTAGTAAGGGTTGTCACGTAAATAGAACATGGCAATTCCCCACTCGTACAGCACACCGTTGTGTTGGAGAGCCAATTTTTTACACGATCTAACCCACAAACCTCTATTATGGATGATTTTTGGTCGCAAAAGCTTACGTGTGTAGTAACGCTTATGACTCGTTCACACCGGAGTTGGAGGCACACTTGTTTATTTAACACCACACGTTGTGACATACACACTGAGGGGGTATCGGCCCCCTCACCCGTCTATCTGAGGACACACCTCTAGGCTAACCCTAGCCTGCCTCTGAGTCCTCCTCTAATGGGCTAGGGGAGGCTATCTTGGCCCGACACTGGTCAGTCGGGCCCGGTACCCAGAGTCCAGACCAGCACTGGCTCTGGCTCTGGTACCACGCCACTGGCTCGAGCCTGCGCGGTCCTGATAAGGACGGCGTGCCAGGGGGAGACCAGGGCTCTATCTAGGACGTCTTCCGTCTCCTCTTCTTAGCTCACACAACACTCCCGAGCCCCCCGATACATTCCCCTTTTATACACCCCCCTCCCTGAGGGGTGGGGCCCCGGGGGATCGTAACGTCCGAAGCGCGGACGTCGTAGAGGGCACCTGCCCGTGCACTGACGTAGCCCCGCCCACTGTGCTTGTTTACCATAGGCTGCCATGCATAACGGGCTCTCTGTAACAGCCCTACATCACTCCCCCCCACATAGCATGCAGCCGTCCCGGCTGCCAACATACAAAATTTGACAATAAAGGTGCCTTCACCCCCTGACGTGTGCCTCACTATTTTTGAACCATAACAGGAACCAGAACAAGACACAACAACAAGATGAGAAACAACCCGTCGCACCCCCCCGAATAAATACGAATTCCGTAAAAAAAAACAGCTTATATACAACCAGCAGGGAACCCACCCCGCACACACAACAAACGGTGAACCCAACATATGTACATCCGAGGAGCGGGAAACACACCATCCACACAACAGCCAATAAACACAACAGCTATGTACACATTTTCCGGCCTCACAACAGTTTGCGCATTTTAGCGCGCGTCCTTGCAGCGGGCCCCTCACACGGGGTAACCCCGCGTGGCGGACCATCAGGTGGCGACTGTCCGTCTTGAGGTGAGCATTCCTCTGACTCCGCGTGACCCTCGGTATCCGCAGGAGGGGTGATCGGGCGTGAGCCCGTCACTCCTGATGCCCCTGAAGGTGGCACAGCCGGCAAGGCATTAGGTGAGAGCGACAGAGACGGACCCAGCAAGTCGGCCGACCCCCCACACGTTTGGCCACGCGCGTGTGAAGTGGGGTTGTGTACCGCAGCGAAGGGTTTTAATCTGGAGGGGTGCACGAACCATCGCCGCTTCCCCCACTTGATGCGCACGCACTGCGGACGTAACACCTCCACCACTTCCACAGGGCCCCGCCACGGCCGCACAAGTTTAGAGGAGGTTGCCAGTGGCACCTGGGGGCAGTGCAACCATGCCTTGTCCCCCGGCTTCCACTGCAGCATGTGCGCTCGACTCAATCTGAGGCGCTCATTTGCCTTCTGACGGAGGTCAGAGTTTTGCATTGCAGCATCCCGTGCCTCGGTCAATTTGTCCAGATTAAATTTAACGTGGTCAGCCAGATTAGTTTTTCCCTGCGGCACGGGGATCCGCAACTGGGCACGAACAGGCGGGTCTGGTTCTCGGCCGTACATGAGGTAAAAGGGAGAAAACCCCGTAGCCGCATGGGGTGCCATCCGGTACGCCGCCAAGACCCCCTGAATTTGTAGGTCCCAATCCGTTTGTGAGTCCGAAACTTGTTGTGATAACATGGACGAGATGGTGCGATGCAAACGTTCGACCATCCCGTCAGTTTGTGGGTGATATGGGGAGGTCCGAATTTTCTTTGTGCCCAGGAGATCGCAGACTTGTCTGAGTAGTTTACCGGAAAAATTTCTGCCCTGGTCGGTCAGCAGCCTCTCCGGAGCACCTTTGTCCAGGACATAACCCTGAACAAAGGCCTCCACGATGGCTGCTGCCGACTGGTTGGCCAAAGGCCAGGCCATAGGCCAGCGTGTAAAATACTCGACACCCGTCAACAAATATCTATTCCCTCTGGGGGTGGCGGGGAATGGTCCCAAAATGTCCAGAGCGACCAGCTCGTTTATCCTGGACACTTTGATCGATTGCAAGGGCGGGTTAGACTCCCGTGCCGGCGGTTTGCGTTGTGCACATTGAGGGCACGATCCCAACAAATCCCCCACATCCCTCGTCATGCCAGGCCAGTAAAAATCAAGTTGCAGCAAGGCGAGAGTCTTTTGGGTCCCCAGGTGTAGGAGGCGCTCATGAGCGGCCCATACCACCCTACCCCGCAACCCAGTAGGGACAACCAGCCGATGTCGACGTGACTTCCCGTCCCAATGCATTAGCAGACCTTGGCACATTTCCCATGCGTCGGAACCACCTCTTTTTCCCCCCGCCGCACCGCCAACGCGACGTCGCCACCCGAGGAGGGAGACATCCTCCATCTGGAGGCGCCCCCATTCAATGACGGGCAACCCCAACAGGGAATCTTTGCCCTGTTGTTCGATCGAATTAGGAACCATTGCATCGTCGTCGTTGGCGGCCGCCAAGACAGGTACCGATGTGTCCCCTGGAGGCCTGCAACGTCCAGACCCCAGGAGGCATGCACACTCGGAGGTGGTTGGCAAGCGTGACAGAGCGTCCGCGTTGGTGTGGCGAACGCCCTTACGGTATGTGGTTTGGAAATCGTAATCCTGGAGGACCTCCAACCATCGGGACAATTGTCCCGATGGCTGTTGGACCCTCAGGGCGTACTGCAGTGCCGCATGATCTGTGCGGACGGTGAAATGCCGACCGTACAGATATGGGCGATACTGTTGGACGAAATGGACAATTGCCAACAGTTCCCTACGGGTGACACAATACCGTTGCTCCGCTGGAGACAACACCCGACTGCCGTACGCAACCACATGTTCCACGCCGTCAACCACCTGGGAGAGCACGCCCCCAATACCCGTGTTGCTCGCATCGGTGTCGAGCAAGAACGGTTTTGAAAAATCAGGGTAAATCAGGGGAGGAGCGTTTACCAAAGCATCCCGAAGGGAGCAAAAAGCAGCCTCCTCCTCCTGACCCCAGCAAAACCGAACCCCTTTAGATGTTAAAGCATGTAGGGGTTTGGCGATAGTCGCAAAATTAGCGACGAAGCGTCTATAATACGACGCAAACCCAATAAAACTCCTAACCTCTCCCACTGAGGTGGGAGTCGGCCAGGAGCTTACACACTGCGTTTTGGCGGGATCGGTAGAAATACCTGAGCGCCCCACGATGTGCCCCAAATAACGCACCGACTCGCGTAACAAATGGCATTTTTGGGGCTTAAATTTCAAATTAGCAGCCCGCATCTTTAGGAAAACCGCCCGCAACCTCTGGAGATGTTCCTCAAAAGTTTTGCCAAAGACAATGACGTCATCCAAATAAATCAGGCACGACTCCCATTGCAATCCAGCCAAAACCAATTCCATCAACCGCTGGAAAGTTGCCGGCGCTGAGTGTAAGCCCATCGGCAACCGGTTGAATTGAAACAGGCCGTGCGGAGTACGGAAAGCAGTTTTAGGCTTTGAATCATCGTCCAGAGGAAGCTGCCAGAATCCCGAAAGTAAGTCCAATGTGGAGAAGAATCGCGCTCCCGCCAAGGCGTCAAGCGATTCGTCCATCCGTGGGAGCGGGTATGCGTCGGCAACCGTAATTTTATTAAGGCGCCGAAAGTCAACGCAAAACCGCAACGAACCGTCCTGCTTCTTAACCAGGACGATCGGCGCTCCCCAAGGGCTGTTGGAGGGAGAAATTATGTCGGCGGCTAGCATGTCATCAACAGCCGATTTGACATGGTCCTTTTCGGCGGGACTCAACCGAAAAGGATTTTGGCGTATTGGCGCGCTGTCACCCGTATCAATATGGTGACGCAGCAGATGAGTGCAGCCCAAATCGTATTTATCCCGACTGAAAACGTCGGAAAATTCCCTCAGTAGTGTCTTAAGACGTTGGCGCTCTAAATTTGACAGGTCCGTCGATCCCGCGCAAAGCGCCTCGAGCCACCCTTCATCGCTGTCTGAATGTGGTCGCGGTGCAGGGGCAGCGCCGACATGACTCGCGACGGGTTCCTCATAGGGCACCGGCGTTGCGTGAGCAAGCACGGTCCCCTGTGGGACCACCACCGTCTGCGAGCCCACATTGAGGACCGCGATGAAGGGTTCTCCATCCCCTCTCACTATGGTCTGGGCCGGGAGTAAATTAGGTCCACTGACCCCGGCCCTAGACGGTCCCAGCAAAACCCCTTGAGCCCCAATGCCCTTAGCGAAGGGCCGCCGAAGTCTCAAAGGAATTAACATTTGCGCCCCCGGAGGAACGCGCACCGTTCTATCTACGAACGCCGGCACCGTCGCGAACGCCGTCCGGCTCGTAGCGGGGGATGGCAAAAACGCCATGCGTCGGCCCGATGGGAGCTCAATGCATCCCTGGTCGATTAATATCCTAATCGGCATTTTGGCCAGGAAATCCGTCCCCAGCAGGCACGGAACCGCCAGCGAGGAGGAAACAAAAATCGGCCCAGATAATTTAATATCCCCGACACAAATTTGGGCTCGAATTTGTCCGATGATGCCAAGTGAACCCCCGTTAGCAGCAAAGAATGGCACATTAACAGGCATCAAAGGACGGCTCTGGGCAGGGAGAATGTTATAAATCAACTCCGAAATAATGGTCGCCGATGCTCCTGTATCGACCAAGATGCGAACCTCCACCCCATCGATGTGACCCACAACGGCCGACGACCCCGACGACGCGGCTACAACCCGATGGGCCAACACGGACCACTGGCTGGGTTCAATGTGAGTACCCAGAGCGGTGCGTGTTGGTGCCATGGTACGCGATATTGGCCCCCCCTTCGCTGCGGTGTTTAAGTGTGCGACGGGCGTGTGCGTGGGCCAAACGTGAGGGGTGCCGCGACTCGCCGGATTATGATGGTGGAGCTTGTGACGAGGGCCGGCGTCCCGTTGAGGTGTCGTCCCGCGCTGCCGAGGAGAGCGGCACCCCGAGGCGACGTGGCCCCGGATGCCGCAGTTGTAGCAGCGTGGAAGCGCTGGTGGCGACGATGGACGTTGTAGATGGCTTGAACCGGCCCGGTCCCCCCGCGCTCCCGCTCCGTGCTGCCGTCGATGGTTGATGGCGCAAACCTCTTCCGCCGGGAGGGTGGCCGCAGCGACGGCGCGCCCGCTCGCCGCCTTGCTGGCCTTCCGTCGTTGAGAGGACAGGTTTGCGTGGAGGAGACGGGCCGCTTGGAGGGAGCACATTTCTGCATCGTCCTGTGCGACAATGACGATGTCTAAGTCGTCCGCCAGCAAAAGTATCTTTTCTGTCACCATGGCGTCGATCCCCTCGTCGTCCATTCGTGGAAAGGCTTCCTTTGCCAGCGCCAGGAGGCTTGTACGGTACGCCAGGGGCGACTCCTTCGTCCCCCGCTGGCGATCGTAAAAGAGTTGACGACAGTCCGATGGTGGCCCATACACAGCGGACAGCACTTGCATCGCCTCCCGCAGCGTGGAACGCCTCTCCTTCGTTGCCGATGTTAGTGTGGCGAGGGCGTCGCTGTCGAGGAGTGCTGGCAGTGCTCGGAGAGCCTCGGCGTCTGTCCACTGTGCCATCTCCTGGTGAGCGAGGAAGCGCCGCTGGAAGCCGCCCCAGTCGCCCTCCTCGCCCACAAATTGTTTGAGCGGCGGCAGTCGCTGATGTAAGGCAGCGGCTGCAGAGGACGATCGCGCTCCCTCGTCTCCCTCACTCGACTCAGCGTCGGCCCGAAGCAGCGATGGCATCGCCGGTCGCACCCGTGGTGACGCGGCAGGTACTGTACTCCCGCCGTTGGACGCGATGCTTAGAGCGGCCACGCCCTCAACAGCAGCTGCGGCGATGGCGGGAGTTTCAAAATGTTGCTCCGTTGAAATGGCGGGAAGGCGCTGTGGTCGTTGGCTGCTGTTGCCTCGTGGCGGTCCCGCAGCCCCCAGCCGTGTGATGTTATCGAGCATGGCGGCTGCGGCGTACAGCAGCTCGGCCAGCTTCGCGTGCGCCTGCCTCAGCCCCTCCGTCGACGGCTCCCCTTCCTCCAGCTGCTGTGGCGTGGATGCACCCAGCCCCGGCTGCTCGATGGCATCTTCAGCCGTCTCGGGCTCTCCAACTGCAGCGGTGTCCTCTGCTCCTGGTACTCCGACTCGAGTCGTCCGGCGTGTATCCATGTTCGTACTTTGTTTCACTTCTGACGCCAGATGTAGTAACGCTTATGACTCGTTCACACCGGAGTTGGAGGCACACTTGTTTATTTAACACCACACGTTGTGACATACACACTGAGGGGGTATCGGCCCCCTCACCCGTCTATCTGAGGACACACCTCTAGGCTAACCCTAGCCTGCCTCTGAGTCCTCCTCTAATGGGCTAGGGGAGGCTATCTTGGCCCGACACTGGTCAGTCGGGCCCGGTACCCAGAGTCCAGACCAGCACTGGCTCTGGCTCTGGTACCACGCCACTGGCTCGAGCCTGCGCGGTCCTGATAAGGACGGCGTGCCAGGGGGAGACCAGGGCTCTATCTAGGACGTCTTCCGTCTCCTCTTCTTAGCTCACACAACACTCCCGAGCCCCCCGATACATTCCCCTTTTATACACCCCCCTCCCTGAGGGGTGGGGCCCCGGGGGATCGTAACGTCCGAAGCGCGGACGTCGTAGAGGGCACCTGCCCGTGCACTGACGTAGCCCCGCCCACTGTGCTTGTTTACCATAGGCTGCCATGCATAACGGGCTCTCTGTAACAGCCCTACACGTGTTAAACTTGCAACTAATTATTAGTTTGTGGCAAGAATAATACATGTTCTTCATAAATAAACCAGCTCCGCTTTTGATAAAAGCCAAGTGCGGCCCTGTTTTTGTATTTTATCTTTTCGTTTAACAGACCATTACAAAATAATTATTCATAATCTATTCAGTTAATTTGAGTGTGACAATAGTTTTTTTTTTGCACATCAAATAGAAATTGAAATAAAGAAGCGGAATCATTTAAATTTTTAACTCAGTGCGGTTTCACTTGGATGACTTTTGCTCGCACTTGTATTGAAAATTTGTGAAAATTCGTGAACACCGACCTGTCCTTCCGGTTTATAACTTTTTTTTGTATTCACATAAATACAGAATCCAGTGAGTCGATACTTATAATAATTAGATAATTTCGACAACAATTGCCCATTTGCAACAAACATAAGTTATTAACCAGGTAAAGTCTTAACTGACTGTGATGTGTCCATCCTACCTGCCTATGTCGGCTGTTATTTCCGACTCTGTGTGTCTCTCTCTCTCTGTGCCTCTCTCTCCGATCTCTACTCCAGTGACCCGGGTGCTGCCGCGGGGTCCACTTTCTGCCCTGCCTCCCCCCCACTTCTCTCTTCCCCCCCTACTGCCGAGGCCTACTATACACTACACTATACACTACATTATACACTACTATACACTACACTATACACTACACTATACACTACATAACCTCGTGCCACGGCAGATCTCTCGCCTACTTCAGCAGTTTTTTCATGCTGTGGTTGTCCCACCTGTTGACGATTGCTTGTGTTGCGATTGAAACGTCGTGATCTAGTATTTTTCTACCTACGTGACTTTACCGAAAGAACCAAAGAATATGGATTCCTGCAGTCACGAAAGCTTCAAATCAAGATTGGAAAACCAAATGTTTATATTTTTTTATTCACTCTCAGTTGTGGAAAATGTTAAGTTTGGAAAATATTTTTTCATTTAAACATTTCGTTTACTTTCTTCCTAATAGAAACGTAACTCAAACAGCTCTCGTAACGCTGGTGTAATGCGGGCGTAAACGACCTTCCGGATGTGACGTCACGGGGGGGAGGAGTTACGTCACGTGGGGGTAAGGGTTCAGGTCTTAAAGGGGAGAAACCGGAAGAGGAGGGGAGTGATTGGAGACTGGGCTAGAGTGAGACCACGCAGGGCGAGGGCTGGGGGAGTGGCGAGATCGCCACACACACAGAGTACGGTCGGCACCGTCGGCCAGCGGTGACCGACCCCGGAGGAACGGGGAGCAGCGGTGAGGCTGCAGCGAGAGCAGCCGGGGAGGCTGCACGAAGGGATCAGCAGCGGGGCTGCCTTGAAGGAGAGAGACAGCAGCGGTGAGGCTGCAGCGAGGGCAGCCGGAGAGGCTGCACGAAGAGGTCAGCAGCGGGGCTGCTGGAGGACGGAGGAAGGGGCTACAGCAGCGACAACAGCGTCGGCCGCGGAGCGGAGGGTCTCTGAGAGAGAGCCGTGTGGGGAAAGAGAAGACGAACCCGAATAAAAGACACCAAGCCAGATACCGTAGTCGAGTCCTTTATTACACTATGATAAAGGTGATTTACCATTGTAATTCTTTATTTACAGGTTTTATGGTGATTCTGATGTGAGTTCATTTATTTTGAAGCGAAGGCAATTTCCACGCATTCCTGCATTTGCTACCACTGTCAAATAAGTCACAAGCACAAACGTTTTTAGTTTGTCGTTGAGATAAACACACTTTTTAGTTTGTTTATCTCAAAGAACCTGTTTTTCCCATGGACAACTTCATTACGTTGCTTTATAAAAATGCAAAAATCCAACCAACATCAAAGTGCTGTCTTGATTTGAAGCTTTCGTGACTGCAGGAATCCATACTCTTTGGTTCTTTCGGTAAAGTCTCGTAGGTAGAAAATAAAATAAATCACGACGTTTCGGGCACAACACAAGCGGTCGTCCTCAGGCGGAAAAAATATTATCCGACACGTTAGTTCAGCAGTTCCACTGCTGGATTATATTTTTTCCGCCTGAGGACGACCGTTTGTGTTGCGATCTAAACGTGGTGATTTATTATAGTTTATACCTACGTGGACTTTACCAAAAGAACCAAAGAGTATCAAAGTGCTGATTTAACTAAAGTAATCTCGAGGAAAACTTTTGAGAGATGATAGTCAAATAACACCAAATGTGATGTATAAGAAAATGTCTGATGAAATAAATACAATATAATATTAATTAACTTAACATTTCTTGAGCCTGTCACGTGACGGGCAATTACACTGGTTATCATAGAGCTGTAGCCACTAACAATGTCAACTTATAGCACTGCACCGTCGCCGATGCCGAACTGCGTTAGCGCAGGATGAATCAAACCACGAGCAGGGAAGGCAACAGCCAAGTGGTGGGAGAGCCACGTGCTACCATCAATTGCCCAAGCTCTGTGCTCCTCTACACATCAAGATGTTTTCTGCCAATTAACGAGCATTTAGTTACACTTGTGGGAAGAAAGCGGAAGCACCTGGAAGGAAATAAAAACCTACACGTACAAGCGAGGGGACAACACAGAAGGAACACAATGGAGAGTAGTCCACACTTCTTGCAGAGTCGGGGTATGGGAGTCGAGTTTGAACAGATGGGGATGATGTACAGTAGATCATCGATTATAAACGATTATGGGGTGCCGAATTTTGAAAAACGCCGGATAATCTATAATCATGATTTAAAATAGCTTATTTTTGCCCCTTCTTATTAGACATGTTTTTAGGTGTTGTGTATGTTTTTTTGTTACAAATTGTCGTATATAAACTAATGAAAAACAAAAAAATATATCCTTTTATAATAAGTTACCGTGTGTATTGTACCGAAGTTCCCACTGCAATCCCAAGGGCTCTGCATGGAGTGATGTTCTAAGGGGCCGTCCATAAATAACGTCACACACCTGGGGGGGGGGGCAGACATTTGTGACGATGTGTGACGAGAGGAGGGGGGGGGTTGATAAATGTGACGCACTACAATGACAATAGTTTTAAGCGATTTGAGACATGTTTTATTTTCAAAATGGAAATATGGTTTGGAGGGGGGGGGGGGGGCAGAGCTTTGTGACGTCATATTTGAGGGGGGGGGGGTCTGACTTTTTGTGACGCCTTGTGACCAGGGGGGGGGGGGGGTCAAAAATCGTCCAAAATCGCGTGACGTCATTTATGGACGCCCCCTAAGCTCTTGTTTCAACAACTTGTGTTTGATGATCGCCGAACTGATGGAGCCTTGAGACTGGGTCCTCGGGCGAACTCCGAATTAGACAGCGCACGTTTCGCCGGATTGCACTGTGTAAATTATCATTTTTGTGTTCCTGTAGTTGTAAGTAATGAAAAATGTATATACGTGCAGTATTTTCATCGTTCAAGTTGTTGTATGCAGTGTATTTGGCCCTAAGCGTAGCAACATTTTGTTTTGTCACGCACGTGGTGCCGATCGCCTCCCGGCTGGGTACAGCCTTTGGAGCGGTTTTGCCCAAGACCGCCGGATAATGTTGGAAGCCGGATAATGTTGGAAGCCGGATAATGTTGGAAGCCGGATAATGTTGGAAGCCGGATAATGTTGGAAGCCGGATCACGTTGGAAGCCGGATCATGTTGGAAGCCGGATAATGTTGGAAGCCGGATCACGTTGGAAGCCGGATAATGTTGTAAGCCGGATAATGTTGGAAGCCGGATAATGTTGGAAGCCGGATAATGTTGGAAGCCGGATAATGTTGGAAGCCGGATAATGTTGGAAGCCGGATAATGTTGGAAGCCGGATAATGTTGGAAGCCGGATCACGTTGGAAGCCGGATCATGTTGGCAGCCGGATAATGTTGGAAGCCGGATCACGTTGGAAGCCGGATAATGTTGTAAGCCGGATAATGTTGGAAGCCGGATAATGTTGGAAGCCGGATAATGTTGGAAGCCGGATAATGTTGGAAGCCGGATAATGTTGGAAGCCGGATAATGTTGGAAGCCGGATCACGTTGGAAGCCGGATCATGTTGGAAGCCGGATAATGTTGGAAGCCGGATCACGTTGGAAGCCGGATAATGTTGTAAGCCGGATAATGTTGGAAGCCGGATAATGTTGGAAGCCGGATAATGTTGGAAGCCGGATAGTGTTGGAAGCCGGATAATGTTGGAAGCCGGATAATGTTGGAAGCCGGATCATGTTGGAAGCCGGATAATGTTGGAAGCCGGATCATGTTGGAAGCCGGATAATGTTGGAAGCCGGATAATGTTGGAAGCCGGATAATGTTGGAAGCCGGATAATGTTGGAAGCCGGATCACGTTGGAAGCCGGATCATGTTGGAAGCCGGATAATGTTGGAAGCCGGATCACGTTGGAAGCCGGATAATGTTGGAAGCCGGATCATGTTGGAAGCCGGATAATGTTGGAAGCCGGATCACGTTGGAAGCCGGATAATGTTGGAAGCCGGATCATGTTGGAAGCCGGATCATGTTGGAAGCCGGATAATGTTGGAAGCCGGATCATGTTGGAAGCCGGATCATGTTGGAAGCCGGATCATGTTGGAAGCCGGATCATGTTGGAAGCCGGATAATGTTGGAAGCCGGATAATCGCGCAGTGCCAGATAATTACAATCGATCAACCGCATGAATGTGGAACTTCTTTCGCAACCTTGCTGTCCACCACATTCTGGTGATCCAGGATTCGCCTTCCCCTCGTGTGGCCACTCACGGGAAGGAGTTGAAACGGAGTGGAAGATTGATCCACACGTTGCTGCATCGGCTTCACCCTCAGCGTCCAGAGTGGTTTCACATTTGTAATCCTCCACAGCCCCGCCCCCACAGCCCCTCCCCCACAGCCCCGCCCCCCACCTCTCCCCCCTCCACCCCTCCCCCCATCTCATCCCTCTCCACCCTCCCCCCACCCCTCCCCCACAGCCCCTCCCCCACAGCCCCGCTCCCCACCTCTCCCCCCTCCCCCCACCTCATCCCTCTCCACCCTCCCCCCACCCCTCTGAACGCGTCTCGCGCTCGATGACGTCACGAGACGACCCCTGAACCAGGAAGTGGAGTCGGGGAGTCGACTCCCCGTGGGTCTCTGAGCGGAGGTGCTGACATCGTAGTTGTGGTAGTTGTGTTGTGTTGGTAGTTGTGTTGTGGTGGTGGTTGTGGTGGTTGTAGTTGTGGTGGTGGTTGTGTTGTGGTTGTAGTCGTGGTGGTGGTTGTAGTTGTGTTGTGGTGGTGGTTGTAGTTGTGGTAGTTGTGTTGTGGTGGTGGTTGTGTTGTGGTAGTTGTGTTGTGGTGGTTGTAGTTGTGTTGTAGTTGTGGTGGTGGTAGTTGTGTTGTGGTGGTTGTAGTTGTGGTTGTAGTTGTGGTGGTGGTAGTTGTGTTGTGGTGGTAGTTGTGTTGTGGTGGTCGTTGTGTGGTGGTGGTCGTTGTGTGGTGGTGGTAGTTGTGTTGTGGTGGTTGTTGTAGTTGTGTTGTGGTGGTAGTTGTGTTGTGGTGGTAGTTGTGTTGTGGTTGTAGTTGTGGTGGTTGTAGTTGTGGTGGTGGTAGTTGTGGTTGGTGTAGTTGTGGTTGTAGTTGTGGTGGTTGTAGTTGTGGTGGTTGTAGTTGTGGTGGTTGTAGTGGTGGTTGTAGTGGTGGTTGTGGTGGTTGTAGTTGTGATGGTGGTAGTTGTGATGGTGGTAGTTGTGATGGTGGTAGTTGTGGTTGTAGTTGTGGTAGTTGTAGTTGTGGTGGTTGTAGTTGTGGTGGTTGTAGTTGTGGTGGTTGTAGTTGTGGTGGTTGTAGTTGTGGTGGTTGTAGTTGTGATGGTGGTAGTTGTGGTTGTAGTTGTGGTTGTAGTTGTGGTGGTTGTAGTTGTAGTTGTGGTGGTTGTAGTTGTGGTGGTTGTAGTTGTGGTGGTTGTAGTTGTGGTAGTTGTGATGGTGGTAGTTGTAGTTGTGGTGGTTGTGGTGGTTGTAGTTGTGTTGTGGTGGTTGTGTTGTGGTTGTGTCGTGGTTGTGTCGTAGTTGTGTTATGGTGGTTGCGTTGTGGTAGTGGTGGTTGTAGTTGTTGTGGCTGTTATAGTGGTTGTTGTGGTTGTTGTAGTGGTTATTGTGGCTGTTGTAGTGGTTGTGTTGTGGTGGTAGTAGTGGTTGTTGTGGCTGTTGTAGTAGTTATTGTGTCTGTTCTAGTGGTTGTTGTTGTGGCTGTTGTAGTGGTTGTTGTTGTGGCTGTTGTAGTGGTTGTTGTGGTTGTTGTAGTGGTTGCTTTGGTTGTTGTAGTGGTTGTTGTAGTGGTTGTTGTGGCTGTTGTAGTGGTTGTTGTAGTGGTTGTTGTAGTGGTTCTGGTTGTTGTAGTGGTTGTTGTGGTTGTGGCTGTTGTAGTGGTTGTTGCTGTGGTTGTTGTATTGGTTGTTGTTGTGGCTGTTGTGGTTGTAGTGGTTGTTGTTGTGGCTGTTGTAGTGGTTGTTATGGTTGTAGTGGTTGCTTTGGTTGTTGTAGTGGTTGTTGTGGCTGTTGTGGTTGTTGTAGTGGTTGTTGTAGTGGTTGTTGTAGTGGTTGTTGTGGTTGTTGTGGTTGTTGTGGTTGTGGCTGTTGTAGTGGTTGTAGTGGTTGTTATGGCTGTTGTAGTGGTTGTTGTAGTTGTTGTAGTGGTTGTTGTGGCTGTTGTAGTGGCTGTTGTAGTGGTTGTTGTTGTGGTTGTAGTGGTTGTTGTAGTGGTTGTTGTCGTGGTTGTTGTATCTGTGAGTGGCTGGCTCAGGTACCATCTGTTGAGGAAGTACTGAAGACGATCCAGAGTCTGAGACCACGAAAGGCACCGGGCAGAGATGATCTCCCAAGCGAAATGCTGAGGGAGGAGGTGGCATTTGTGCACAGACTGCCCTACATGACATCATAACAATAGTCTGGGCCACTGGAAGGGTTCAGCAGGATTGGAAGGATGCCCTGGTGGTCCCCCTCTTTAAGAAGGGACCACACAGACTGTAACAACTACAGGGGCATCTCACTTCTCAGTTTGCCGGGAAAGGTCCTGGCAATGATTATTCAACATCGCACGCCGAGGAGAGGCTTGCGGAGACCCAATGCGGTTTCAGGAAAGGGCGGTCCTGCACAGATGCCATATTTTCTGTCCGTTTGCTACAGCAGAGGTGTAGGGAATTCCAACAAGACCTACATCTCTGCTTCATTGACCTGGTCAAGGCCTATGATACCATCAGTCGGCCTGGGCTCTGGGTTGTTCTTCGTGCTTTCGGAGTCGTTGACCCTCTGCTCATGATCATTAAGGACCTTCATGATGGTGAGCGGGTCCGGGTAAAACTACTGGCTGGGTCATGTAGCCCGCATGCCCAGCCACCGCATGCCGAAACAGCTTTTGTTCGGCCGGATCGAGGGGGATAAACGGGCGCGGCATGGGCTAGAGAAGAGATGGAGTGATGTGGTACAGGAGGACGTGGAGCTGAGTGGACTTGCCGATGACTGGTACCAGTGGTGTCAAGATCGGCCTCTGGAGGACGCTGCTGCTACTGGGCAGTTGGAGGCAGTCGCCCTCCAACAACAACGGAGGGCGGAGGAGCGAAGCTCACAACAACGAGCGGAGCGCCAGGTGGCTAAAGCACAGCAAGTTGGCACAGTAGGGGGCACAGGTGGTGCATCAGCCAGTCATTTTGGTCATCTCAGTCGATTCGTGGCACCTGGGTCTGCCCCGCGACCTGCCAGCGGGCGTTCGACACTTCACGCGGCCTCAATGTGCACATAGCCTGGCACAAGCGTCGTGGTGACATCACCACCACTTATTGGCGAATGGCGATTGTTGTTGTGGCTGTTGTAGTGGTTGTTGTGGTTGTTGTGGCTGTTGTAGTGGTTGTTGTAGCAGTGGGTGTGGTGGCTGTTGTTGTAGTGGGTGTGGTGGTTGTAGTGGGTGTGGTGGTTGTAGTGGGTGTGGTAGTTGTAGTGGTTGTTGTGGCTGTTGTAGTGGTTGTTGTGGTGGTTGTAGTAGTGGGTGTGGTGGCTGTTGTCATGGTTGTTGTTGTAGTGGGTGTGGTGGTGTCTGTTGTAGTGCGTGTGATGGTTGTTGTTGTGGGCGTTGTGGTTGTTGTAGTGGGTGTAGCGGTTGTTGTAGTGGGTGTGGTGGTGGTTGTTTACCCAGCTGAAGCCTCGCTTCGTCTTCCTGTTCTAGGAATATCGATTTAGTGGCATCAACTGGGGATTTCCGTTCAGGCTGTAACAGCGATGCATTAGGGGCCATCCATTTAGTACGCACGCAAAAAAATCTGTCAAAACTTGACCCCTTCCCCCCTTCCTGTACGCATGCGTACTTTTTACACCCCCCCCCCCCACCTGCGCACCCTGTCCCCCCGTCCCTCGTATTTAATCCATGCAGAAACGAACAAGGATGAATAATATTAACGTGTTTAAGCAAACAGTCCACCGCTGGCTGCATTATTATCGAGGCTTCACCCCCCCGTTTCCTATGCGTACATTGTCAGTAGACCCCCCATATGCAAGCGTATGGAATTGGGTTAACCCCCTCCCCCCTCCATGCGTACGTACTAAATGGATGGCCCCCTACAGCGTGGGGCCGTGCAGGGCTGCTCCACCGCTCTTCACTGATTGCGATTCTCTCTCTCGCTCTGTTGTTTGTCCTCAGCCTGGCTCATTGCTTCACCTCACTGAGGAGACGACACTCGGCCGAGTCCTTTGCTCCGTTCCTGTCCCTTCGCTGTGTCGTCATTCTACTCTGGTGCATCTCTACATCATCTCTCCTGGCTGCTTCGCGATGTTGTGGCGAGTCTTCAATATGTAACTTAGATTTACGTGATACAGCTGCTTTTGCCTTGATTACTTTTTTTTTGCTTCATTATTTCTCTCCCTTTGTAACGATATCGATTGAGGTGCGCACAGCTATGGATCGGTGTCTTAAGTGTATCGTACGTCGGTGTTTGATGTCTGCCCTGCTGCTCCATTTACTTTTGCTAAATGCTCCTCGTTCACTTTCAGGCCTGCTGCCTGCCCTCGTTGCTGGATCTCATCGGTGAGATCCTCACTTTCAGGATTTTTTGCCCAATCTGCGAATATTTTACAAGGACTCCTGCAACTTGAGTCATTTGTAGGCAGCTGCATTTTCAGCACTGCGATGTTAATTCAATTACTTGGATGTGGGGGGGGTTGCATATTTTTTAATTGGAGGAAAACCTTGGAAAACAGGTGCAGAATATGCAAACTCCACGCAGAAAGTTTCAGTCAGAAGAATAATTTTCCAGTAAAGCCCACAGAGCTAAGAAGGTATTTGTCAAGGGCCACTCGGCCGACAGACAACATGAAAGCATTCCACAATTCCAGCCACTCACCTACTCAACCACTCACCCATTCACTTACCCAGCTACTCACCCACCTACCCACACCAACTCACCCATTCATCCATCCACCCACTCACGGACTCGTCCACCACTCACCCACTCACCCATCGAACTACCCACTCACCCACCCACACTCACTCACTGGCATATTCACTCTCACCCACTCACAACAAAGACGAATATAAAAGATTCCCCGTATAGCTTAAATAAACTGTCGGGGCAGGTGCTGTAAGCGCGCACCTATGAAGGCCGTCACGGTACACGAGGGGGTTAGTGGCAGCACCACACCCGACCACCTTTGTATCCCCAGTGGCGATGTTTGCACACCACACCAGGTAGTCATTTGAGGCCGATTCCCTCTCAGGGAGGCCCATTCAGATAATCGTCACTGGTGTTGTCCATAAGCGGGAATCAAACTCTGGACGCTGGGTTCGTAGCGTAGCATGCTAACTGCTGCACTACTTTTACACACGCAATTACGTGCTGAACAAAATAGTTCCACGGTTCAATTTGTAAGTTCGCGTTTTAAATCTATATAAAATAAACATCCATAAAGCTTTTTTTGGGTTTGATCGGGTGAATGTGCCGTGAAACCTGCCACCACCGCTTGACAAAGCCAGTTACCAAGGTTTGTCACGTAAACATAACATGCCAATGAGTTACTAGTTCAGCACGCCAGTTGTGTGTTGGAGAGTGAACGCATTACAACATTTACAAGTCGAGTGCTGTGACGTTTTAGTGTTGATTACAACAGCAACAAGCTCCATTGGTCGATAGCCAGAATTGCGAAGAATTCCTTCTGTTTCCGGTCTGAAATAGAGGGGAGTAAAGGTGATGTCATCACTGTGATGCCTATCCGGTGCAAAAGCCAGAGAGGGGTTAATGTAGTCGTGTAAGTTATAATGGAACATATTAATCTGAGCATATGCCCGTGCCTATTGTTTGGGTTAATCACAGTTAAACATTATGTTAATCTAAGAGTATGCAGATAATGTGGAGTACATATTATTGGCTGATAACAGTTAATGTACTGCGTGTAAGCGTATAATATCTGTGTATATTGTGTGTAATGTGCATGTATATCTGCTGGGTGTACTGCATGTGAGTGTGCAATGCGTATGTATATGATGTATATTGTGTGTAGTGTGTAGGTTGTGTGAATAATATTTATGTATCGTGTATATTGTGTGTAATGTGTTGGTGTTGTATAATGCATATGTATCATGTATATTGCTTGTAGTGTGTGTGTGTATATCTATTGCGTGTAATGTGTGTGTATATATTGTGTGTAATGTGTAGGTTGAATGACAAGGAGCAGTGACTCAAGACAGCCCGGTGCTAGAAGACACCAATGCGAGCAGTGTCCATACGGCACGGACCACCCTGGACACATGAATCTGCACCAGAAGTCACACATGGCGAAGAAGGAATTCAGACGGTCATCTCACCTGAATATTCATCAGAGAACACACACAGATGAGAAGCCATTCAAGTGCACTATGTGTGAGAAGGCATTTAGACAGTCATCAGAACTTCAAAGTCACCAGAGAATACACACAGACGAGAAGCCCTTCAAGTGCACTACTTGTGACAAGGGATTTAGACGGTCATCACAACTTAAAACTCACCAGAGAACACACACAGGCGAGAAGCCTTTCAAGTGCACTGTGTGTGGAAAGGGATTTGCAGATTCAAGAAATGTTTTGCAACATCAGAGAACACACTCGTGCGATAAACCTTTCAAGTGCACTTTGTGTGAGAAGGCATTTAAACGGTCATCACAACTTCAAATTCACCAGAAAACACACACAGGCGAGAAGCCCTTCAAGTGCACTGTGTGTGGTAAAGCGTTTATACGGTCAGGATCTCTTAAACATCACCAGAGAACACACACAGGCGAGAAGCCCTTCAAGTGCACTGTCTGTGGTAAAGGGTTTACACGGTCAGGATCTCTTAACATTCACCAGAGAAGACACACAGGCGAGAAGCCCTTCAAGTGCACTGTGTGCGGTAAAGCATTTATACAGTCAGGATGTCTTACCATTCATCAGAGACAACACACAGGCGAGAAGCCCTTCAGTTGCACTGTTTGTGGTAAAGTGTTTACACGGTCAGTATTTCTTAATGTTCACCAGATACAACACACGGGCGAGAAGCCCTTCAAGTGCCCTATGTGTGGTAAAGCATTTCTACACTCAAGATCTCTTAACATTCACCAGAGAAAACACACAGGCGAGAAGCCCTTCAAGTGCACTGTGTGTGATAAAGCATTTACACAGTCAAGATGTCTTAACATTCACCAGAGACAACACACAGGCGAGAAGCCCTTCAAGTGCACGGTGTGTGGTAAAGCATTTACACAGTCAGGATCTCGTAACGTTCACCAGAAAAAACACACACGGGAGAAGCCCTTCAAGTGGACTGTGTGTGGGAAGGCACATGCAACGTCAGATGACCAAAATAGGCATGAGAAGATCCATGTGGAGACGGAGGTGGAATCGAGAAGTGAAAGTGCTGCATTGGGTGCATCTTGCATGCAACAAGAAGCAGAAGACGACCCCAGTTTAGCAACGTGGCCAGCAGCGAAGGTGGAATGTAAAAAAGTGAAAGTGGAACGTCAAGGAGTAAAGGTGGAACGTAAAGAAGTGAAGATGGAATGTGAAGAGGTGAAGGTGGACTGTGCGGAGGTGATGGTGGACTGTGAAGAAGTGAAGGTGAAAAATGAAGATGACTCAACTCAAGGACCAGACCTCCAGGTGGATGGAGGCAGCGTGAAGCAGGAGGAAAATTCAAACTCTGAGGGAGGGCGAGGCGACCCTCAGGAATTTGTGGATGTGGAGGTGTGGGTGGAGTTTTTGGGGCAGTGATCGTTTAGTGGTCAGCACGCTGCTCTACGAGCCCGGCAACCCGAGTTTGATTCCCGTTCACGGTTTACATCAGTGACAATTATCTGAATCGGTACTGGGCCTCCCCTAGGTCAAGTCAGCCTCAAATGAGTACCTGGGGTGGTGCCTAAACACCACTGGGTAGATTAAGGCAGTCGAGCGTAGCGCTAGCCACCCACCCCCTCGTGTGCCATCATCATGATCATGCAATGCGTCCCCAAGGACGATGACCTCTTGCATCGGGAGTCGGTATACTTTAGTCATTTTACGTGGTTGTACTGTTTGATTCCTGTGAGTTTGCTTTTGACTAGCAAGACCTGTGATTGAACGACACACCTTTCCACATGGGTCACATGCACAGTGGACTGAGGGTAACTCCTGAGATTCAGATGCACTGGCCGATACTGTAACCACTTCTAACCCGCGTCTCCTGGCTTAGTGTTTCTCCGTGTCATTAACATGTCTCTCAAGCAGTTGAGTAGCTGTGTGCCATTGCTGTCTGTTTTTGGCGAGATTTTCCCATGAATCTACCGATATTCTTCATCTCAAATTTTAGTGAAATACATCCTTAAAGCGCAGGCACTGACCTCCACTTCGGGAGTCCTTTTGCAATTTAGTGTAGAGCTATTGTTTCGGGAGTGTTTTTTCCTCCCATTCCGAGTGTGTCCAGCCCAGCGAAGTTGGGAAGCGGTGACCATAGATGACACAGAAGCCATTCCAGTTCTAGCAAGGTCTGCTGGATGTTGTTGAGTTGTAAATGGCGACGGTAAGGAGTCCAATTTTCAGAACTATGAAGGAGAGCTACTCCTGTAAACACTGCACTTTGTCCTTATGGTGATGCCTGGCTTGTCCCATAGATGCTCTCTAAGGCGACCGAAAGCGGACGAGGCTCAGCTTATTCTAATTTTAATCTCTTGGTCCAGATTACCATTGCTTATCACTGTACTTTCCAGATATGTGAACTATGTGATTGAGTTAAGTTGGTGTTGGACAATGTGGATCCTTGCTCCAGCTTCAGTGATCCCAGGAGCCGGTTGATGCATTACCTCAGTTTTTTTTAGGCTCACAGCGAGACCAAATTCTCTGGCTGAATTGGAAATGTAGCTGACTAGCAGTTGTTGGCCCACTTCAGTGTGGTCAACCAAGGCACAGTTATCTGCATACTAAAGTTCACGTACTATGATCTCCCTGATGGGAAATTGTCGTGCGTAACTATGACAAGTTATGAAGCCCAGAAACTGTGCGGGACTGGATAGCTACTACTGCTTTCAGATCCTTCATAGCCTCATCGACCATAGTGGCAAAGAACAGGCTAAAAGAGTTGGAGCTAGAGCACAGCCTTGCTTCTCTCCATTTGAAATAAATGCATCTGATATGTCTGAGGGAGTGCTGACCCTTCCTGCATACCATCATGGGACTATCTTGATTATTCCAAGGATTCTGGGTGGACACCCAAACTTTAGTCGTAGTTTTCAAAGTCCCTTTCTCCCTACTATGTCAAAGTCGAGATCAAACAAGGTCACGTACAGTGGTTACTGATGTTCAATGCACTTCTCTTGTAGTTGTCTGAGTAAAAATCATGTTGGTTGTGTCTAGACCTTCCCTAAAACCACCTTTGCTTTATGGGATAATTTTGTTCGTGATGGCTTTATTGATTATGTTAAGAATCATCTCGGCTAAACATTTACGTGGAATAGAAAGAAGATAAATGCCTCTGTAATTGTTACAGGTGGCCCTATTTCCCTTTTTAAAGATGGTACTAAAACTGCATCCTTCAGGTCCTGTCGTAGGACTCCACATTTCCAGAACTCTCTGAATAAGTGCCATAATTCTTCACCGGGAATATCTCCACCAGCTTTAAGTATGTCTGCAGGAATCTCGTTCACTCCCGGGGCTTTACCAGATTTGAGTTGTCGGATTGCTAGTTTGACCTCATCAAGTGTGGGGTCACTGTCAAGTTCAAGCAGAATCTAAGGTGGGGTTACTTTATCTAGTGCTTGCTCTGTGGTTCTACCAGGCTGGTTCAATAAACCTTGTAAGAGTTATCTCCATTTCATAAGTTCCCCAATCTCAGTGATCAGGCATTGGCCATGTTTTATTTCAAGTGGGGTTTCTGTATGAGTAACTGGGCCATAGACTTCTTGAAGTGCATGATAAAATTGTTTATACTGCTATGCATCTGTGTAATTTTGTATTTCAGCTGCTTACTCGTGCCACCATTTATTTTCAATTTCTCTTAGCTTCTTCTGGAGGGTGGACCATATTGTATAATATGCCAGTTTCCTCCTTTGGGATTGAGGGCCTTGAAGGAGGGTGTTAGGAGCTGAAGCTATTGCATATCGAAGCTCCTGGATCTGTGGGTCATTCTCATCAAACTAGTCCTTGTGTCTTCGACTTGAAATTCCAAGGACGTTTGATGAGACGTTATAGACGGTGTCTTTGAAACTAGTCAAACGTAGCGCAATATCTTTGCGTTCGGAGGCAAGGTTTCTCAGAGATTGGCCAAGATTCTGTTGGAAGGAGAGCTGGAACTATTCCGCCTTAAGTTTGATTATGTTGAGTTTATTTGGAAGTGGTGCAGTCTTTACACTTTGGAGTATATATATATGAAGGTGCATCTTTGATCTTACAAGACATTGGTCTGTGTCACCAATTGCACCTCTTGTTACTCGTGTGATGTAGATGTCTTTTGAATCACTTTGTGGAGTAATAATATAATCTATCAAGTCCCAATGTTTTGACCTCAGGTGCATCCAGATTGCTTTGAGATGGTGAGGAAGTAGATATAAATAATTTGATGAGAGGCTATGCATTGAGCACAGTCCCAGGAGACGTTGACCATTGCTATTAAACTTGCCCACACCATGCATTCTAATGAAACCAGGCCAGGTGTCATGGTCGGTCCCTACCCTGGAATTGAAGTCACCTAGCAAGAGGATCTTGTCATTCCTGTGAATGGAGGATAATTCATGATATAACGTTTCCTTTATCGTTTGAGGTTATTTAAGGTTGAAGCATAAGGCGAGACAACTATGATGTGTCTAATGGCCTTAAGAGGGTGGCGAAGTACCATGCGTCTATCTGAATTCCCCTCAGGAAGCGATGGCAATGTTCTGGCAAGGGAATTCTTCATGGCAAAACTGACCCCTGCAGTACGTTTCTTTCCTTCGGGTCTTTCTGACCAGAGGGTGTAGGGTGTATCCTGCGAGGTATTCCATGATCTGTACTTCCCCAGAATAATGTGTCTTAGAGAGAGAGAGCAGCAATGTCTATGCCATAGCGATTGAGCTCCCGTAAGATAAGTGCAGTCTTTCGTTTTGGTCTGGGGCAAACCTCTCGATCAATTAGGGTGCAAACATTCCAAATTTCAATTACAAATGTATTTCTCTGTTTATACTTTTGCTTTTTATTACTAAATTGGTTACCCACCAGCCACGCCGAGCTGATCAGGTACGATTTGGGGTGAACATGTTTTAAGCTACCTTTTGTAGGTTGCTCTCCGGATCGGGGTGGGCAGTCACTTGGGGTGCTGCCCTGCAGATCAATAACTAATGCAGATACTGCACGACCCATCTTCCCAAACTACCTGTATGTGAATTTGTTTCTACAGCTTGCAACTCGTCAGGCCTGCTGCTTTGCTCCTTATCCCTCGCTCCAGGACTTTAGTTGAAGGATGGTGGAAAGATATTGACACCATATACATTCAAGATATGGACACCAGATACATTCAAGATATGCACGCGGTGCCACCTTGTCTCCGTCTTGCAGAGGTGTAAAGTACTTGAGTAATTTTACTTGATTACTGTACTTAAGTATTATTTTTGGGGATTTTTACTTTACTTGAGTACGAATAAAAATCAATACTTTTACTTTTACTTAATTACATTTTTTTAGAAAAAAAGTACTTTTTACTCCTTACAATTTTATTTACAGTCAAAAAGTACTTATTTTTTGGAGATCACTTCATTCTATTTTCCGTTGCTATTACCAAACCAATTGAATTGCGCTGATGCCCAGTTTAATTTAAATGTTATTTATTCTGCCTATGAAAATCGTTTTCACATTACATGGAATTGGTCAGACATGTTCATTGGTCCTTTGGAAGTGACGTCATGTCACATCTATTACCACAATGCACAGCACCTTGACCTGGAAATTAGAGAAATTATAACAGTCAATCAGTGGAAGAAAATGGAGGAAGAACATTATTCAGCTGCGAGCACAGTCCAAAATCAGCCACAGGATCAAGAGCACCCGTGGCCGTATCTTAGCGAATTCTTTTATTTTAGTGGTATTAATAAGGATTCATTCAAGATTAAATGTGTCCTTTGTCTCCCGCTTGATAAGGAAATGTCGGCCTTCAAATGTTCGCTATCAAACTTAAGGAAGCATATTGAGGTAAGTACGTTAAGTATTTTGTTTTACTGATAGTTTTTTTGTGTGCATGTTTTGACCTTGACGGCGCGCCTTTTATATGTGTAGTAGGCCTATTTTCACTAATGCATGCGATTGACAATATAAGGCTCACGTAATAAAATGCTAAAATGCATTGGTAATTGTCTGTAAATTATTTGCTATGGTAACGTTAGGTCCACGGGAAATTTGGCGCCTATAGCAGTATTGCTTTGAATCATCATTATCGTTCCGTGCTCTCATTGTGTTTGAATTCATGCACAACACAAGAAAATCAAGCGATACATTTTTATTTTTAATAATTACCAAACATGTTGTATTGTCAAAACGGTAACACTTTACAATATGGTTCATTAGTTAATGTATTAACTAACATTGAGATTAAAAGCTTAAACAAGAATCTCTAGTTTTCATTCTTGCTTTTACTTTTACTTCTTTAATACTCAAGTACAATTTTAATGTAGTACTTTTTTACTTTTACTCAAGTAAGATTCTAGCCAGATACTTTTACTTTTAATTGAGTAAAATTTTCCCTCAGTACTTGTACTTTCACTTGAGTAACATTTTTGAGTACTTTTTACACCTCTGCCGTCTTGTCTCCAATCTTGCCTCTCCCTTGTCTCCGCAGCATCCCATCGCGGGTCCCACATCACGTGGTGTTCCCAGCCTCCAGTGTTGCTGCCTGTGAATTTCTTTCCTGTCCATGCGCAGTAGTGTACGCGTCAGGAAAACACGTGTCCGGTATTGTACAGCACTGTACAGTAGCGTACGCTGCTTTACTCGAATTCGTGTACAGTATTGTATGCTACATTGATGTGTAAAATTCGAAAATGTACTGTTCAAATAACATTTTACACTGTAGAATATATCACACGTATTTTTCACTCAAGATACTCCCCGTGTAATGTCTGGGTTGGTGTCGGCTGTAGGGTAACCAGTGGTGGGCCATGTATTTTACACCGAGGCCTTCAGTGCTATCCTCCCGCAATCAAGCCGCCTTCGAATAACCTCACCATGACACGAGGGCAATAGGCTATTGTCATTCGACGTAACCACCCCCCATATTCAGTGACAGTAACTTCTATCGAGTGGAATCAAGTTATTTAACACGAGGCTCAACACCTGAGAGTTACAATACACTAATTGGAGATACATGAATACATAGTGACTGAATCCAAGGATATACCACTATTATGCAGTATGACAGGATGCTGCATCACAAATTGATATCGCATAGCCCAAATCAATGTAATGTCCAATAAATCCGCCACCAAATAATTGTCTCCTTCAGCCATTGTGCGTAAAAAAAAAAACAGGGCTAAGTAAAAATCTAACCAAAAAATATAATGCATTACATCAAAAAATCTAAACGTCACGAAATAAAGTTTAAATCAATCTAAGATGATGCCACGTTACATGTTTCAGTTAGCTGACCCGATCACACCACACGAAAAATGCTGACGTAGGCGGCGAGACAAGCAAGAAGGCTCCGGCGTGTCAAAGAACACACCCAACATGGCACTCGAAATCTGATTGGTTAAAGAATTTGACAACATCGTCCCCATTTGCTTCAATAGCAGAAGGGATTCACTCAAATTTCTGAAGGCCTCGGTAGATGTTTCACCCGGAGACAGCACAGGTGGAAAATCTGATTGGATACACACTCTAATTTATGAGCTGCACTGAAAGCATTGTTACGGAGGGAGAGAGTAGCAATGGCATGACGTTAATAGACTGATGGGAACGAACTTTGTAAAATACATATAGCATTAATGAAAATATATATTAAATAATACATTTCTGATTTTGACAATCTCTAGGCTAGCAGAGAAGGCCTTGCTGGCCCTGACAGCTCGCCTCGGGTAATGTCAAACAGGCGGCGGAGGAGCAGGTGTTGTATTAGAAAACCCGTGAAACAGACCCTCGTTTTCCCCACAATGCCTTTTGAGTTTTGCGAATCGCGGATTTGCCAACTGTGGCTATTTTCAAGAACGTAACTAGACCCATTACAGACAAAGGTTTCGTGTTTTGTATAAAAGTAATGCGACACTAATGGGAGATGCACAATTAGGCTGTCCAACACAGTTAAACAAGAATGCTATATGTCAACATGTAGCGTGATAATTCTCTTTTTTAGGTGACATTTCCCTAGAATGCTAATAAAAAAACAACACCAGCTAATTAAACTTGCTATTTCATGAAAAAAGTGGCACTTGTCAACTGCTATTGTACAATGTGATTTAAAGTGTGAGTTAACTGGTTTTAACTTAGACTACAGTGAGGGAAAAAAGTATTTGATCCCCTGCTGATTTTGTACGTTTGCCCACTGACAAATAAATGATCAGTCTATAATTTTAATGTTAGGTTTATTTGAACAGTGAGAGACAGAATAACAACAAAATCCAGAAAAACGCATGTCAAAAATGTTATAAACTTATTTGCATTTTAATGAGGGAAATCATTACTTGACCCCTCTGCAAAACACGACTTAGTACTTGGTGGCAAAACCCTTGTTGGCAATCACAGATGTCAGACGTTTCTTGTAGTTGGCCACCAGGTTTGCACACATCTCAGGAGGGATTTTGTCCCACTCCTCTTTGCAGATCTTCTCCAAGTCATTAAGGTTTCGAGGCTAACGTTTGGCAACTCGAACCTTCAGCTCCCTCCACAGATTTTCTATGGGATTAAGGTCTGGAGACTGGCTAGGCCACTCCAGGACCTTAATGTGCTTCTTCTTGAGCCACTCCTTTGTTGCCTTGGCCGTGTGTTTTGCGTCATTGTAATGCGGGAATACCCATCCACGACCCATTTTCAATGCCCTGGCTGAGGCAAGGAGGTTCTCACCCAAGATTTGACGGTACATGGCCCCGTCCATCGTCCCTTTGATGCAGTGAAGTTGTCCTGTCCCCTTAGCAGAAAAACACCCCCAAAGCATAATGTTTCCACCTCCATGTTTGACGGTGGGGATGGTGTTCTTGGGGTCATAGGCAGCATTCCTCCTCCTCCAAACACGGCGAGTTGAGTTGATGCCAAAGAGCTCCATTTTGGTCTCATCTGACCACAACACTTTCACCCAGTTGTCCTCTGAATCATTCAGATGTTCATTGGAAAACTTCACACGGGCATGTATATGTGCTTTCTTGAGCAGGGGGACCTTGCGGGCACTGCAGGATTTCAGTCCTTCACGGTGTAGTGTGTTACCAACTGTTTTCTTGGTGACTATGGTCCCAACTGCCTTGAGATCATTGACAAGATCCTCCCGTGTAGTTCTGGGTTGATTCGTCACCGTTCTCATGATCATTGCAACTCCACGAGGTGAGATCTTGCATGGAGCCCAGGCCGAGGGAGATTGACAGTTCTTTTGTGTTTCTTCCATTTGCGAATAATCACACCAACTGTTATCATCTTCTCACCAAACTGTTTGGCGATGGTCTTGTAGCCCCATTCCAGCCTTGTGTAGGTCTCCAATCTTGTCCCTGACATCCTTGGAGAGCTCTTTGGTCTTGGCCATGGTGGAGAGTTTGGAATCTGATTGATTGCTTCTGTGATCAGGTATCTTTTATACAGGTGTAATAAAGGTCGTAGAAGCGACTTCTGGAATCCGGTCTTTATTCGTCTTTCATTACAACACTCCTTCACGCTGCTGACAGACAGCGTGAGAGGGATAGAAAGAGAGAGACGCGCGGAGTCACGTGGCAGCCTGGACCCCCGCTCCCGCGTGGCCCCTTCCCTTCGTTCGTTCCAGTTCTGACTATGTGTTGTTCGTCTCCACCCCTATTTAATACTCGGGTCACGTGGTACCTTTCCACCAATCCTGGTTAGCCTCTATGGAATCTTCCAGACTCCACCGTAGGCTCCCGGGACCACGCCCCTGACTCGTCTCCCCATTGGCTGTGGCTAAAGCCAGCAGAACCAATCCTCTACTTACAGCTGTCACCTTTCTATTACGTCAGGGCCACGCCCCGAGGCTTCCCCCCATTGGCTATGGACCAGGACCGGCAGAGCCAATCATCATGACGAGTTGTTATCCGCCAGCGACCCGGATATAACCTCACATTACATCACTCTCCTCCCCCCCCGGTGTAAAAAGTCTGCCGTCTCGGCTGGGAAAGGAGTGACAGCCCGAATCCCTTTGAATAAATCTTAGGGCGTCTAAGACGCATTAACAAGGTAAGGGGTAGTAGGCGTCAACGCGCCGAGGAATTTAAAACATTAAAACAACCGACATACATTAGGGCGCCCCTGTAGCGCAGTAACACCAGGGTGACAGACCGCAAGGAAAGCAGTATTCGCGAAATGGGAGAGACTTCGACCGCGTACGCGACGCCGGACCCTCTCCTCCCTTCGCGCGTGGTTGCCTCGCCGACTGTTCAGCAGAAGGTGGTTGCCGTGGAGAAGAAGAATTTTCAGTTTCCTTTGTATCTGGGACAGGCACCGTTAGAGGTGGAACGTCCGGGGTCTCGTCGTCCTTCAAAACCTGTTCATCTGTGGGGGGTTTAACACAGCCCCGCTGGGGATCAATCAGCAAGGCAAGTGGCAGATTCGGCACGCCAGACCCCGGCAGGTCAACAAGTGGAGATGAAGGGCCAGCACGCGGGTCAACATAGGGCTTGAGCCACAACGAATGGACATACCAACGACGTTGGCCGTACTGGATGCGAACACTCTGGGGATTCCGAATGTCCACCAGCCTCACAGGCCCCCGCCAAGGCTTGTCCAGTTTAGGGGATGTACCCACTGGCACCTGAGGGCAATGGAGCCATGCCATATCGCCCACCGACCAAGGCATGTCAGTTCGCGATCGACGCGCATACCTCTCGTTCCTTGCCTGCGTACGGGCCGTCGCACATCTGGCGGCCTCTCGCTCCTCCGTAACCCGTTTAAGCGAGTCCCGCACGTGGTCAGGCAAGGAAGGGGACGGTTGTTTCCTTGCTGCACCAAGTTGCACATCAATTCTCACGGCCATACATCAGGAAAAATTACGAATATCCTGTGGACGCGTGCGGAACCATGCGGTATGCCGCCAGGACGCCCGGTATGTGCAAGTCCCAATCGGTTTGATTTTTCACTCACCGTGTGACAAAGCATGGCCGAAAGTGTGCGGTTAAATCGTTCCACCATGCCATCCGTTTGCGGATGGTAAGGGAAAGTGCAGATTTCTTTGTACCCAAAGCAGAGCACACTTCTTTGATCAATTTGGAAAAGTTACGTCCTTGATCTGTGAGCAGCCCTTCGGGTGCTCCTTTATCCATGACATATCCATTCAAGAAAGCCTAGGTGATGGATGAGGCTGTTTGGTCAGGCAAAGGCCAGGCCATAGGCCAGCGAGAAAAATATTCGACCCCGACCAAAAGATATTTATTTTTGCCACAGAATTCGACGGGGACAACAGCACACCCGTCGCACCATCCGCAGCTTCCAATCGCTTCTGGTAACGCAGTGGAATAAGCATTTGTGAGCCTGATGGTACTTCTACTGTGACAGTAACAATCGCGTAAACAGCGTTTCCTGGGGGCGAACGGCCCAGCAGGGACGGCAGGAACGACATTCTACAGCCCCCTGGCATTTCCAAGCAACCTTGGTCGACGAGTATTTTAACGGGCATGCGGCGAAGGAAATCGGTGCCCAATAGGCATGAGACGGCCAATGAACTTGAGATCAAAACTGGTCCCTCCGCGGTGATATTCACTATAGCAATGCGCACATCTACTCGCCCCAAAATACCCATGCTACCCCCATTTGCAGCAATGCACGCGTCGTTAGCCGGTCGAATCCGCGGCGTAGGAATGGACAGATGAAAAATAACATCGGAAGTGATGGTAGCAGACATGCCTGTGTCCACCAAAATACGGACATCGACCCCATTGAGGGTACCCCGTACCATCGAGGACCCCGACACGGCTACCACCCTACAGGCCAATTTCTTCCATTGTGTAACCGAGTGCGGCATCGACACAGGTGACCCACAATTCCCTTCCGGAGTGCAAACATGCGTGCAAGTGGATGGGTGATGTGTCAAGACCTGCCGGGTGTCCGATATGTGCCGACTTGCCCGAGGGTGCCATGGATCCGCGTCCGGTGAAGGAGATGGAAGTCGGCCCGACGGAAGCTGAGGAGGTTGAAGTCGGCAGCGGCAATCCCGGGCGAAATGGCCTCGTCGGCCACACTTAAAGCACGTGGCCGCCGCCGCCCGGCGGTCGTTCGCCCAGGTCCCCGCTCGTGGTCGTCCGGCCCCATCACGCTGCTCGCGTGGCCGGCGTTTCGGGACCCAGCGATGAACAGCAGCCATCACCTCATCGTCGCTGGAGTCGTTGGAGCTGTGGACCACCCGACGTGGAGACCACCCTAACGGTGGCCCGTCTATCTCAGGATCCCCCGTCCATGCAGCCATCTGATCCCAGCGTTTGAGGTTGAACTTGGCGTCCAAGCAGCGCGCCGCCCATCGAGACATAAGCGGTTCGTGGACGCACACCGGTAATGAGATGTTAAGTTCCTGGGCTAACTCTATCATTCTGGAAAGGATGAGAGGATCCAAGAGATCGGCTGACGAATCGGGGTAGGCGGCCATGGCAAGCGCTAACAGCGCCCCTCGGTAAGCCAAGGGCGATTCTTCTGCTCCTCGACGACGTTGCATAAATTTCCTGGTAGCCACCATCAGCGGCTCGTAGAACTCCGCCATTTCCGTGAAAGCGTCACGCAGCGTCTTCTTCTTACTCGCCGGGATGGATCGGAAGACTCCAAAGGAGACATCATCCAACAGCGTGGGCAGAGCCTCCAGCGCCTCTGCCTCCGTCCATCGCACCGACCGAAAGGCTGACTCGAACTGCCACGTGAACACGCTCCAGTCACCCCCGGCGACAAATTCTTTAATATGAGGAAGGCGATGGCCGCGGTGAATGTCCGAGGCCTCGAGCGTCTCCGATCCCACTCTCCGCGCAATACGCGGCTCCGTCAAGATGGCGTCCGGCAGCCGGGTGGCAGCGGCCCCACCCAAGATGGCGTCCGGCGGCTGCGTGGCAGCAACCCCGCCCAAGATGGCATCCGGCGGCTCAGTTGCAGCAGCCCCGCCCAAGATGGAGGCCTCTCCCTCCGCGGCAGGAGTAATGGCGGACGTCGTTTCCCGCTGAAAATCTTGATCATTGGCCCTTGGGTGAATTCCACGCGGCCCGCCCGAGGGCCGCTGATGACGCGACCGCCGTTACAAGATTTAGCAGGATCGCACGGAGCGATTCTATCTGCTCCGCCAGCCGACGCCACCCCTCGTCCGCAGCAGGAGACGTTGTTTCGCCGGCCTGTCGGGGAGAGCAGCAGACGGAGGTAGAGGACCCGCAGCTCCCACCAGCTCGTCCTCGTCCACCTCAACATCTTCCTCCGACGGAGGGTTCGGTGGGTTTCTCTTCTTGAGGTGCTTGAACATTTTGTAAGAATCGTCCAAACGGTCGCAATAGACACTTCTGTCACCAATGTAATAAAGGTCGTTGAAGCGACTTCTGGAATCCGGTCTTTATTCGTCTTTCATTACAACACTCCTTCACGCTGCTGACAGACAGCGTGAGAGGGATAGAAAGAGAGAGACGCGCGCAGCCACGTGGCAGCCTGGACCCCCGCTCCTGCGTGGCCCCTTCCCTTCGTTCGTTCCAGTTCTGACTACGTGTTGTTCGTTTCCACCCCTATTTAATACCCGGGTCACGTGGTACCTTTCCACCAATCCTGGTTAGCCTCTATGGAATCTTCCAGACTCCACCGTAGGCTCCCGGGATCACGCCCCTGACTCGTCTCCCCATTGGATGTGGCTAAAGCCAGCAGAACCAATCCTCTATTTACAGCTGTCACCTTTCCAGAGCCACGCCCCTAGGCTTCCCCCCATTGGCTATGGACCAGGACCGACAGAGCCAATCATCGTGACGAGTTGTGATCTGTCAGCGACCCGGATATAACCTCACATTACACAGGTAATACGCTGAGATTAGGAGCACTCCCTTTAAGAGTGTGCTCCTAATCTCAGCTCGTTACCTGTATAAAAGACACCTGGGAGCCAGAAATCTTTGTGATTGAGAGGAGTTCAAATACTTATTTCCCTCATTAAAATGCAAATCAATTTATAACAATTTTGTCATGCGTTTTTCTGGATTTTTTTGTTGTTATTCTGTCTCTCACTGTTCAAATAAACCTACCATTAAAATTATAGACTGATCATTTCTTTTTCAGTGGGCAAACGTACAAAATCAGCAGGGGATCAAATACTTTTTTCCCTCACTGTATGAGCAGTTACTTTCCATTGTCAATGCAGACATATTCACAAACATAAACGGCTTAAAAACTTACACGTTTACATGACAACATATGACCAACATATCACCAGTTACTTGCGATTGTCAATCGAGACATTCACAATCATCAACACGTGAAAAGCTCTACGTTACAATAATAAGATATTCACTACATATTAAGTTACTTTACATTCTATTCTATGTAAAGTAAATAAATAACACGATCTGACCCAAAAATAACCTATATGAATAATATTGGTCGCGAAAGCATACGTGTTAAACTTTACATTCTCAATGCAGACATTCCAAAAATATACGGCTTAAAACCTTTACGTTCAAATTACAACATATTAACAAGATATGAACACTTACTTCCCATTGTGAATAGACATATTTGCTCAAAAATAGTATGCGCGCCCCACGCTTTTATTTAGTCAGTTACAACAAGAGTATATGAAACATATATAATGCAAAGTACTTGAACAGAAAATATTTATTTTTTACTTTTTAGTACATTTCATAAGTGCGTGTTTAAAAAAAAGTTTAAAAATATATATTTGATCTGTTATTTATCCACCAGTTTTCTTGTTTTTAATTAAACACATCAGAGTTTTGACGTTTATCCTTGCTCTGTGTTATTAGACGAAAGTGTGCAGAGAAATGCACAGTGAGGCCGAGACAGGTCCCATTAGGTTCCTTATTTTAAAGAAAACTACGAATTGTTCTCTTGAGGAAGATGGTACCTACATTTCTAAGCTGACAGTTCGTGTCGCACAAACATATGCAGTCACATGAATACAAGGACATTGCTCATATTCATACCACGCAATCGATCTGTCCAGACATCCCATATTCTATACGTGACCCTGATACACGCAACTTGCTACATCGAGACTCACAATCGGTTGATGGGTAATCATTCGTTCATAATGCTAAATGTTTTCAATGCCATCAGATTTACAGAATCCGAAGAACCAGAAGTATATTTTCCGAGCAAACCCCATTGAGCAGAGATTTGTTTTAAGGGCAACTCGGGCCAGTAAGTAACATCAAAGCATTCCACACAATTACAGATAAAACAAAGAAATGTAATAATAGTAATTACGTTGTAAAATAGCATTCACACCTAAACGTTGGTGATTTTAATAAGAGAGTCAGTTTGAATGAGGACAGAAGATGGCCGGATGGAGATTCCAAGAGACAAAACTTCTTAGGTGGTTCCCAAGGCTTTGGAGTAACTACGTTAAATGAAAGGTAATCTCTGAGTGGTTGACGCCAAAAGCTGCACGTATTGTTGTAATAAGAGATGCCTGTAAATAAGGTGACCTCATTGGGAATTCTTTCAGACCTTTCCAGACCCCACTTCAAACGTGCTGGGCCCTCAATCTGCTTTGCTAAAAAAACTTCGAAGATAAATTTGCCCCTTGAGAGCCTGAACAGACTTTTAAGGCAAGTGTGGCAGCGAGCACCGATGAAGGCCGGCACGGTACACGAGGGGGTGGGTGGCCAGCACCATGCCCGTCCACCTTTGTCTTCCCAGTGGTGTTTAGGCACCACACCAGGTACTCATTTGAGGCTGAGTTGATCTAGGGGAGGCCCAGGACCAATTCAGATAATTGTCACCGATGTCGAACGTGAACGGGAATCAAACTCGGGTTCCCGCGCTCGTAAGGCAGCACGCTAACCGCTGCACGATCCCTCCGCCAAAAACTCCACCCACACCTCCACATCCACAACCTTCTGGGGGTTACCTCGCCCTGCCTCAGAGTCCGAATGCTCCTCCTGCTTGACGCTGCCTCCATTCACCTGGAGGTCGGGGCCTGGAGTTGAGTCTTCATCTTCGTATTTCACCTTCACTTTTTCACATTCCACCTTCACCTTGTCACATTCCACCTTCACCTCTTCAGATTCCCCCTTCACTTCTTCACATTCCACCTTCACCTCTTCACATTCCCCCTTCACTTCTTCCCATTCAACCTTCACTGCTGGCCACGTTGCTAAACTCGGGTTGTCTTTTGGGTCTTGTTGCATGCGAGATGGGCTCGATTCCACCTCCTTCTCCACATGGATCTTCTCATGCCTATTTCGGTCGTCTGACCGTGCGAATAACTTCCCACACACAGTGCACTTGAAGGGCTTCTTGCCTGTGTGTTGTCTCTGGTGATGATTCTTAAGATATCTTGACTGTGTAAATGCTTTACCACACACAGTGCACTTGAAGGGCTTCTCGCCTGTGTGTTTTCTCTGGTGACTGTTAAGAGATGCTGACCGTGTAAACACTTTACCACACACAGTGCACTTGAAGGGCTTCTCACCTGTGTGTGTTCTCTGGTGAATGTTAAGGGATCCTGACCGTGTAAACACTTTACCACAAACAGTGCACTTGAAGGGATTGGCGCCAGTGTGTGTTATCTGGTGAATTTGGAGATGTGATGAGCGTTTAAATGTCTTCTCACACAAAGTGCACTTGAAGGGCTTATCGCTTGAGTGTGTTTTCTGATGTGTCACAAAATTTCCTGAACCTGCAAATGCCTTTCCACACACAGTGCATTTAAAGGGTTTTTCACCTGTGTGTGTTTTCTGGTGAGCATGACGAGATGCTGAACGTGTAAACGCTTTACTACAGACAGTGCACTTAAAGGGCTTCTCTCCTGTGTGTTGTCTCTGGTGAGTTCTAAGTTGTGATGAACGTCGAAATACCTTCTCGCATACAGTACACTTGAAGGCCTTCTTGGCCATGTGTAATTTGTGGTACAAATTAATGTGTCCAGTGTGGCTCATGTCGTATGGACACTGCTCGCATTGATTCCTTCTAGCACTGGGCTGTCTTGAGTCTCTGCTTCATGTCATTCAACCTACACATTACACACAAAATATACACAGTACACCCAGGGGACATGAGATGCACACATTACATACAATATACACAGATTATACACCTACACCTAGTATTATTCACGATGTACTTACAAAAAAATCAACAGACTACCTGCTGGATCTCCTCACTGTTTCGAAGAACAAATGTGACCTAAGGTCTTCGCTCATTTACCAGCTTTACATTCCTTATTGCCGTACAAATACTGAAGGAAGGGTCTTTTCCATTGATGCCCCGAGGGTCTCGAATGCTATCGCCAATAAACTGCAACTTGGATCACTACCTGTGAGATCTTCACTCAAAACTGCTCTAAAGTAGTTGTACACCCCTAGCTGCCACTGCTATTCAGAATAGCCTGAAATCAAATGTATCATTCCGGATGACCGCTACAAAGTATGATCTTGAGTTTTGATTATAGTGTGCTGATCTTTAAAGGTGTATTGAAATTTTTCGATTCTGCTACTGATACTCCTGCTGTTATGCAACCAACTATGGCTGCAAAGTTTGGTCGTACATGTTACAGTGAGGGAAAAAAGTATTTGATCCCATGCTGATTTTGTACGTTTGCCCACTGACAAAGAAATGATCAGTCTATAATGGTAGGTTTATTTGAACAGTGAGAGACAGAATAACAACAAAAAAATCCAGAAAAACGCATGTCAAAAATGTTAGAAATTGATTTGCATTTTAACGGGGGAAATAAGTATTTGACCCCTCTGCAAAACATGACTTAGTACTTGGTGGCAAAACCCTTGTTGGCAATCACAGATGTCAGACGTTTCTTGTAGTTGGCCACCATGTTTGCACACATCTCAGGAGGGATTTTGTACCACTCCTCTTTGCAGATCTTCTCCAAGTCATTAAGGTTTCGAGGATGACATTTGGCAACTCGAACCTTCAGCTCCCTCCACAGATTTTCTATGGGATTAAGGTCTGGAGACTTGCTAGGCCACTCCAGGACCTTAATGTGCTTCTTCTTGAGCCACTCCTTTGTTGCCTTGGCCGTGTGTTTTGGGTCATTGTCATGCTGGAATACCCATCCACGACCCATTTTCAATGCCCTGGCTGAGGGAAGGAGGTTCTCACCCAAGATGTGACGGTATAAGGCCCCTTCCATCATCCCTTTGATGCGGTGAAGTTGTCCTGTCCCCTTAGCAGAAAAACACCCCCAAAGCATAATGTTTCCACCTCCATGTTTGACGGTGGGGATGGTGTTCTTGGGGTCATAGGCAGCATTCCTCCTCCAAACACGGCGAATTGAGAATTGGTCTCATCTGACCACAACACTTTCACCCAGTTGTCCTCTGAATCATTCTGTTCATTGGCAAAACTTCAGACGGGCATGTATATGTGCTTTCTTGAGCAGGGGGGCCTTGCGGGCGCTGCAGGATTTCAGTCCTTCACGGCGTAGTGTGTTACCAACTGTTTTCTTAGTGACTATGGTCCCAGCTGCCTTGAGATCATTGACAAGATCCTCCCGTGTAGTTCTGGGCTGATTCCTCACCGTTCTCATGATCATTGCAACTTCACGAGGTGAGATCTTGCATGGAGCCCCAGGCCGAGGGAGATTGACAGTTCTTTTGTGTTTCTTCCATTTGCGAATAATCGCACCAACTGTTGTCACCTTCCCACCAAGCTGCTTGGTGATGGTCTTGTAGCCCATTCCAGCCTTAAATTTCGATTTAAAGCTTTCGTGACTGCACGGATTCATCTTCTTGGTTCTTTCGGTAAAGTCACGTAGAAGGGAAATAATAAAATAATACAAATAAAACATAATAAAATAATTCTCACGACGTTTCGGCCACAACGCAAGCAGTCGTCCTCAGGTGAAGAACAGGTCTGTCGAGAAGACAGCGTCTGAATGAAACACCCCAGGCTTGGAGCGTATATTTAAGCTGGGTTGGAGGGGGAAGAGCGCCTTGACAAAAGAATTTGCATATCAAGAGGAATTTAGCATATTTATGGGAAATGCAGATATGGGATTAGTACTACTTGTGAAATGCGTAGGAGGTGGGCGGGGGGGTTTCAAAGTCATATTATGCCCGTGCATTATGCAGGATTAGCAGCATCAAAGGGAGGGGATAGGGGTAGCATTAATAAAGGGAAGGAATGTTAATAGTATGTAGCTGCAGTAACTAAACCACTACATAGTATCATCAGTATACTAAATATACTCTCCAATAAGCTGAGCTACTAACAGTAAGTAATACATTACAATTCTATGACGCAAAAAATATAATATGCTTCCAGCTAAACATTTTTCTCTTACATCACAAGGGTCTACCCCGTACTATATACTGCCATAGACAAAACCAACATGGTAGCCAGATGGCTTGCAGAGAACCTCTGTCTTGGAGAAGTCAATGTCATGTGAGCCCACTGAATTGTAGCAGTGATCTGCCACGGCTGAGGTGTAGACGCCAGGGTACTGTATGTCTGGAACCACATCTTTTACAGACAGGACCAGATCACGGATTTTATGTACTGTGTTGAATCGGACCTGGATCTTGTGTTTAATCTTACAATGTATAGTCAAAGGTATAGGGTGGTGTATAGTAATACAGTATATAATTTAATGTTGGTTTTGTCTATGGCAGTATATAGTACAGAGTAGACCAGTGTGATGTAAGAGAAAAAAGTTTAGCTGGAAGCATATTATATTTTTTGCGACATAGAATTGTAATGTATTACTTACTGTTCGTAGCTCAGCTTATGGGAGAGTATATTTAGTATACTGATACTATGTAGTTTATACTTCAGTTTTTTTTTTTACGTGGTGGTTTAGTTACTGCAGCTACATACTATTAACATTCCTTCCCTTTATTAATGCTACCCCTATCCCCTCCCTTTGATGCTGCTAATCCTGCATAATGCACTGGCATAATATGACTTTGAAACCCCCCGCCCACCTCCTACGCATTTCACAAGTAGTACTAATCCCATATCTGCATTTCCCATAAATATGCTAAATTCCTCTTGATATGCAAATTATTTTGTCAAGGCGCTCTTCCCCCTCCAACCCAGCTGAAATATACGCTCCAAGCCTGGGGTGTTTCATTCAGACGCTGTCTTCTCGACAGACCTGTTCTTCACCTGAGGACGGCTGCTTGCGTTGTGGCCGAAACGTCGTGAGAATTATTTTATTATGTTTTATTTTTATTATTTTATTATTTCCCTTCTACGTGACTTTACCGAAAGAACCAAGAAGATCATTCCAGCCTTATATAGGTCTACAATATTGTCCCTGATATCCTTGGAGAGCTCTTTGGTCTTGGCCATGGTGGAGAGTTTGGAATCTGATTGATTGATTGCTTCTGTGAACAGGTGTCTTTTATACAGGTAACGAGCTGAGATTAGGAACACACTCTTAAAGGGAGCCAGAAATCTTTCTGATTTAGAGGGGGTCAAATACTTATTTCCCTCATTAAAATGCAAATCAATTTATAACATTTTTGACGTGCGTTTTTCTGGATTTTGTTGTTGTTATTCTGTCTCTCACTGTTCAAATAAACCTACCATTACAATTATAGACTAATCATTTATTTGTCAGTGGGCAAACGTACAAAATAAGCAGGGGATCAAATACTTTTTTCCCTCACTGTATGTATATCGTTTATTTTTAAATTTGAATCAGTTCCTATGATCACTGTTACATTGTTTTTATAGCTCTATTTTGGTGATTTAGAAAACTTTTGGTTTAGCCATGTTTGTTTGTTGTAGCACAGAGTTAGCCTGATAACTTTAATCTAAATTGTCTCATGGTTGTTTTTGTTTCACTGGGATTTTTGCACACAGCGTTGAAATACGGTGCTTTTTCTTGAAGACTTTGCTGTTTTTTCCAGGATTTTTCTGTTGCATGTAGTCACTTTAAGATGTTTCTTGTTCATGTTTTAGTTTTTTTGCGGTTGCACCTGAGTCAAGAGTCGCATGGCTCACAGGGTTATACCTAATAAATGAAACTAAATGAAATGAAACACCCAGCCGAACAGATACTTAGGCATGCGGTGACTGGGAATGCGGGCGACATAACCCAGCCAATGCAGACTCACTTGCCAGGAGAGCTCACAGATTTTTTTTTAAACCATTAAATATTTTTATCACACCAGGTAAAGCACACTGAGCAATATATCGCTTTTTCAGAAATGACCTGGCCACAAATGATAGCTCAACGAAGTGGCTTATCACGTGGAAATGTTTAGCAGCCAAATATTCTAAAAGTATATTTCTAAATGTCAGGGTCCGGATTGAACCTACGACCTCCTGTATACCAGGCGATGTAGCTAACATCTCGCCATTGTGGCACCACTGATGGGACTTTGTCCAGATCTTGCAATTATCCCTGAACAACTTACACAAACCAGTGTGGTTAAACCCAGGATGGATCGTAGACAGGCTAGCCTGAATATTACAAACTGGTGCAGATGTTCAGTTAGAGGGGGCTCCAAATTTTGCAAGGGAAGGCATGACTGTATCCGAGAAGACCTGAAGCTTCATGTGGAGCGACAGGCGAGGTAGCTGCCATGCAGAATTATGCAGTCGATTAAGTGAAAATGCTGTCCGACTGATTCAGAGTGAAACCTCTGCTGTCAAACCGGTGCTGGACATAAGCACACTGCCCAGGTATGGGAAACTCTCCAACCTCTCATCAACTGTTACATCACCAATGGGGAGCTGAGGGGGTGGAGTCTTTGATGACACAAAATACCCAGGCAGGTGCTTAGTTTTGGTGGGGCTGATGGTAAGACCCCACCTCTTTGTGACACACTCCAGGTTCAGGAGCAGCGCCTCCAACTCCTCCTCTGAGTGAGCAGCAATCACCAGATCATCAGCAAACATAAGGGGCCGTCCATAAATGACGTCACACACCTAGGGGGGGAGGAGGGTCAGACATTTGTGACGATGTGTGACAAGGGGGGGGGGGTTTGAGAAATGTGATGCGACGTCAAATGCGCAACTTTAAATAAATATAAACAAGCGAATTGTTATAACACTAATTTTGATTAATTTTCATTATTAACTATTTGATTATTTAAATTTACTAAGGTCACCTTTTATTTATTCCATGAAGGAGCATTTTGCTTCTTCATGGTAGAATGGAAAAGCATACATTTTGTAAATATTTTGAATGATTGTTATTAAAAAAAGTATTTGTAATGATTCTACCAGGGCTTTTCATTCTGTGGAATGAATATGTGATTGTTATAATTGTACTCTCCATTTTGCTTCATTCTACAAAGTTTCAAGTATTTTCTATACTTATAATTACTTTTAATATTTTATAATTATAATAGAATTTCAATATAATATTCTGAACATTTGCAGTTTTAGTTAAGCGTTGAATATTTTCAAGTGAATTTTATGCTAAATTTCAGCTCTCCAACGGTTCCTTTTTAATACGTATTTATCCTACAACATCAGAGTGCAGCGCCACATTAAATACGCACTACAGTGACAATAGTTTAAAGTGATTTGAAGCATGTTTTTTGTTCAAAACGGAAATATTGTTTTGGGGGGGGGGGCAGAGCTTCGTGACGTCATATTTGAGGGGGGTCTGACTTTTTGTGACGCTATGTGACGAGGGGGGGGAGGGGGGTAAATAATCGGCCAAAATCGCGTGACGTCATTTATGGATGGCCCCTAACATGGCTGATGACCAATAAGGAGCCATCCCTCGACTGCACCCGGGCATCGATCACATGCAGTACACCCAGTAGCAACACATACATATTACACACAAAATATATATATACACACATACACACACCAATAACCTATTTGACACTGTTGTGACATCACCACGTGCTTGTGCCAGGCACTGTGCACTTTAAGGCCATGTGAACTGTTGAACACCTGCTGGCTGGTCACAAGACAGACCCAGATACAATGGGTTGACTGAGATAATTGGCAGATGCATCACCTGTGTCCTCTACTGTGCCAGCTCGATGTGTTTTAGCCACCCGGCGCTCCTCTCATTTGTAGAGAGCGTCGCTCCTCTGCCCTCCGTTGTTGCTGGAGGGCGACTGCCTCCAAGTGTCCAGTAGCGTCCTTCACGAGCCTCCTCCTCCAGAGGCCGATCTTGACACCCCTGGTACCAGTCGTGAGCAAATTCACTCAGCTTCACATCCTCCTGTATCACATCACTCACACATCGTCCTGTATAATATCATCTCATCTTTAGCCCATGACACACCCGTTTAGGCTCCTGTATATAACTTAACAAAAGCTGCTTGGGCATGCAGTGGCTGGGCATACGGGGCACATGACCCAGCCGACGCAGCCTCGCCTGTTGGAAGAGTTCACCGATGGGACTGTCCAGATCTTTCAAGGATTTGCGAGCTCCTCACATAAAGCAGCCTGCTTCAATCTAGGCGAGATCGAAGGCAGCGGCGGTAGTAACGTGGGCAGCAGTAGCAGCTGTTAAAAGTTATCACTTAGGGCCTACAAGAACCTTGATCCGTCCCTGCAGCAACCACCACTACTACGAGCCCTAAAACCACAACCAAAACAACAACCACAACTTCGACCACGACAACTACAACCATCACAACTACGAGCACCAAAATTACGACCACCAAAATTACGACCACCACAACTACGACCACCACAACTACGACCACCACAACTACGACCACAACAACTACATCCACCACAACTACGACCACCACAACTACGACCACAACTACGACCACCACAACTACAACCACCACAACTACCACAAAAACTACGACCACCATAACCACCACAACAACCACGACCACCACAACTACAAACACCACAACCACCACAAAAAACTACGACCACCACAACTACGACCACCACAACTACGACCACCACAACAACCACGACCACAACAACTACGACCACCACAACATAACCACCACAACTACGACAACAACTAGGACCACCACAACACAACTACGACCACCACAACCACCACAACTACGACCACAACTACTACAACCACCACAACTACGATCACAACTACGACCACAACAACACAACCACCACATCCACCGCCACAACAACACAACCACCACCACAACACAACCACCACAACAACACAACCACAACAACACAACCACCACAACAACACAACCACCACAACAACACAACCACCACCACAACCACCACAACACAACCACCACAACTACGATGTCAGCACCTCCGCTCAGAGACCCACGGAGACGACTCACCAGCGTCACTTCCTGGTTCAGGGGTCGTCTCGTGACGTCATCGAGCGCGAGACGGGCTCAGAGTGAGGGGCGGGGATGAGTGGGTCGGGGGGGAAGATGGGGAGGGGCGGGGAAAGAGGGGCGGGGGGGAGAGGGCGGGGCGTATCAAGCGCGTGCATTGTGTGGGCAACAAAGAAGGAGGAGTTTTAACTTTGGAGCTTTCGTGACTGCAGGAATTATTCTTTGGTTCTTTCGGTAAAGTCACGTATAAAGAAAAAATAATAAATTAAATAATAACATACGACGTTTCGATTGCAACACAAGCAATCATCATCAGGTATAATGAAATAGTGACAAAATCTAACCAGAAAACTATAGACAGCGGCGGAAATTTTCACACTTAAATTCCTAACTTAGCAATCTTTGAAATACGTAATCGACCAGGCTATGCGTTAATTGTGTGTTGACCGACTCTCTGTGTCGTTTTACATAACATTTCGATACTTTGCTAGGTTATTTAATTTTAGTGTGTCTCTTTCTCCCTCTAAGCCTGCGTACTTCTCAACGCGTCTCCTCGTACTCATTGACATGTAAATTTTGTCTCTAACCCCTCCCTCTCGCTGCCTCCGCCCCCCTCTGTCTATTTAAGGCCACCCCACAGAGACGATCACCCCTCTCTGTACATGTGTTGCTCGCTCTATGTATCTTGGTGATATCTGTCTGCTTATATGTCTGTCTATAGTTTTCTGGTTAGATTTTATGTCACTATTTCATTATACCTGATGATGATTGCTTGTGTTGCAATCGAAACGTCGTATGTTATTATTTAATTTATTATTTTTTCTTTATACGTGACTTTACCGAAAGAACCAAATAATAATTCCTGCAGTCACGAAAGCTCCAAAGTTAAGATTGAACCACTTCTACGGGGAAGTTCTAAGTTTAACTTTTTTCTCTCTCTCTGGGTTTTTATTCTCTCTCTCTGCCTGTTTATTTAGTGTAATTTTTTCTGTCTACACTCGTTTTTTGTCGTTCTTAGGTTCTGCTTTGTCTCCGTTCCTCTTGTTTTTATGTTTTGTCTTGCTTTGAAATTTTCACACTTAAATTCTAACTTAGCAATCTTTGAAATACGTAATCGACCAGGCTATGCGTTAATTGTGTGTTGACCGACTCTCTGTGTCGTTTTACATAACATTTCGATACTTTGCTAGGTTATTTAATTTTAGTGTGTCTCTTTCTCCCTCTAAGCCTGCGTACTTCTCAACGCGTCTCCTCGTACTCATTGACATGTAAATTTTGGCTCTAACCCCTCCCTCTCGCTGCCTCCGCCCCCCTCTGTCTATTTAAGGCCACCCCACAGAGACGATCACCCCTCTCTGTACATGTGTTGATCGCTCTATGTATCTTGGTGATATCTGTCTGCTTATATGTCTGTCTATAGTTTTCTGGTTAGATTTTATGTCACTATTTCATTATACCTGATGATGATTGCTTGTGTTGCAATCGAAAGGTCGTATGTTATTATTTAATTTATTATTTTTTCTTTATACGTGACTTTACCGAAAGAACCAAAGAACAAGGAGGAGTTTCTAAAGAACTGCAAATGCCCTACTACCATATAATACACCTGTGTGAAAAAACTAAAATATAAACTACATCAATATATCTTCTTGGTTCTTTCGGTAAAGTCACGTAGAATGGAAATAATAAAATAATAATAATAAACATAATAAATTAATATAATAAAATAGAATATTATATTATTTTATATTATACTAGCGGAAGTACCCGGCTTTGCCCGGGTGAAAAATATATTTCTTAAAAACCTTACATATATATACACAGATACTAAGGTATTGTCAAAGCCCGGTGGGCTGTTTGTACATTTCTTCACCAACAAATATATGAGGCTTTCACAAGTCCAAAAAGTTGTAGAAAGTGTGGGGTAAATAGTTGATGTCAAAAGGTTTCCGAAAATTGTGGTCTCCCCCCCCCCCCCCCTCAAAAAATATCTTTACCCCTCGTAGGTATATATACTAACAACACCTTACAGATGTAGTGACATAGAATGGTCACTACTGTGTCGGCCTGTACTAGGGCTGGGGGCCCCAAGGAGGTGCCTGGGGGGTCACGTGCTGGAGGGATCCGGACCTTCCCAGAGGTGGGGGAAGTGAGGCGTGTCCTGGGAAGGGAGGCGTGGCCTGAAGAGAGCGAACGCAGAGTGAGGCTGTTGTACTGTACTCCAAGGAGAAGACATCATCGGTCGTCAAGTCCTGAGTCGTCGTCCTGGGCCAGGCAGGCCGTTGCCTGCCTGGTCCAGTCTGTGTCGCGTTCCAGAGTGTTAGTGAGTTGAGGAAGGTGGTCACCACCTCATGTACAGTGTTATATTACTTACCGTTAATAAATAGTGTTGCCTCCAAGCTGCGTGTGTGTGCACCTAATTCGAACTCATTACATTTGGTGTAGAAGTGGTCATCGAACTTTCGCTGATTAATTTGAAGAAGCTGTACCCTTCGCTGCCATGGTGTAAAAGCTGGCAGCGAAGTGCAAGACCCAACCGGAGGTGCGGATGGACGGTGTGGGTTGCACCTGGCTTCTCCCTGCGACGACCCCGGAGTCCGGGGCCCCGGTGATGTGCCCCGGGGGATGGGCGACTGCAGCCTGCATGGGAGGAGGCTGCGGGCCCGGGCTGGTCGCCATCGACGGCGAGTTGGAGCGACGTCGCTCGTCAACTCGACCAGCTGCTGGTGGCAAGGGAGTGGCCGGGTGTTGGTGAGTGATGGCGAAATTGCAAGATGACGCAGCTGTGGCGTTCGCGCCGTTTCGGCGGTGCCGGCGTTCCTGGATTTCACTGCGGCGGCGTTCCCGCCAGTTTCACAGCGCCGGCGTTCCCGCCATTTGCACCATGCCGGCGTTTCCCGCCACTTCAACGTGCCGGCGTTTCCCGCCACTTCAACGTGCCGGCGTTCCCGCCATTTTTTTTTTTTTTACGTGCCAGCGTTCCCGCGGCGGTGGCGTTCCCGCCATTTCAACGTGTGGCCGTTCCCGCACTTCCCACAGCGGCGTTCCCGCTATTTTCACCGCGGCAGTGTTTTCGCGGTGGCGGCATTCCCGCCTTTTGCGCCTTGTGTGCTGCGCCGGCCTGGCGGCGCGCCGCTGCAGCCCTGTGATTACGGGCCTCCCTCCCCACATTGAAGTAAGAAGAGCGGGGGAGAGCATCGGTGGTGAGAGCGAGAGGGGCCCGTGATTGAAGAGAGGGTTTCGACGTTGGAGACACTGCTTGGAGGGACTTTTTCAGTTTGACTCTCCGGTTTTGTGTTCCTCGCGGACGGTTTTTCCCTCTGTTCTTTTTGCATTTTGGCTTGTGCGAGTGTTATTTGGTGTTATATTGTTGTTGTGATGTTGTGGCCAGGAAGAGGTTGGCTTAGGGCTTTTGGTTTGCTATTCATAGGGATGTTAGTTGGGTGCTTGGTGTTGTGGTGTGTTGCTGTGTGGCGTTTTTGATGCTTGGCGTAGGGGTTTAGGATTGGTTTGTTGTTGCGGTTGTCTAGGATTGTTGTTGTTTATATGTGGGGACTGGATGGAGCATTGCGCCAAATGATTGACTGTACGAACTTCGTATACTGCATATACTGTATTAATCAATTCGGCGATTTTTGACGTTTGTGTCTAGTTTTTTTTTGCTCTCAAAATTCTAATGCCCTGAGTCCCATGGTTAATGTTGAAGGGGATTTTGAAATGACAGGTTCGGTTTGTTTCAAACTCACTGGTTGGTTCCTGTCCGTTGTTGCACAGATGATGTCTTTTGTGCGGGAATGCTTCTTGTGTTCTACATGGATCGGGGGTGCGTTTCCGTTAATTGCCATCAAATTGCGTTGCTCTCTCCACTCGGTTGGTACAGCTGCATGCTGCAATGCGAGTCTCGGAGATGATGTGTACGGATACGGGATGTGAGGTGTATTGTTGTGACCATTGAATATTCGGGATCGTCACAAATTGTGCGTACCTGTTCGGCATTGGATCAGTTCTGTGGGGGATCATAATTCAAATTGTATGTGTTGTGATGGTGTTAAATTGCGATGGTGACATGCTGCCAGGGATTTGGAATTGTGCTGCTGGCTGTCACCTATCTTGGGGCGCAGGTCCTGACCAGGATGGCCCAGTGAGTGTTGCGTGTCTAACATGAACGTTGTGGTCCCGTCATGCTATGGCTGACGGCTTGACCTGACAGCCCGGAGATCGAGACACTCTGTGGCTTGTCTAGCCTTGTGGGCTGTGCGCTCACATGGCTCGGGGAGTGTGGTCCTGTCATGCTATGGCTGACAGCTTGACCTGACGGCTCGGAGGTTGAGACCCTCCGAGGCGCGTTGAAACAGTGGGCTGGAGATTCGTAAGGTTCAGGTGGAGTTGTCCTGTTACGTTGAGACTGTATCCCTCAGTTGTTAGGGTGCATGTTGTGCAGTGAGTGAACGATGGGTCGTCTCAGCTTGGTCGGTACAGCTATATGCTGCGATGCGAGTCTTGGAGAGAGACTGGGTCGTCTCAGCTCGGTCGGTACAGCTATATGCTGCGATGCGAGTCTTGGAGAGAGACTGGGTTAAAATCCCACCGATATGGCCGACGCGTGCTGCTGGTTGTGACGCCGCGTCGGAAAGGCGGTGGGGTGGTAACATGGAAATTCCCCCCCCGATATGGCCGACGTGTGCTACTGATTGTGACGCCGCGTCGGAAAGGCGGTGGGGTGGTAACATGGAAATTCCCCCCCCGATATGGCCGACGCGTGCTACTGGTTGTGACGCCGCGTCGGAAAGGCGGTGGGGTGGTAACATGGAAATTCCCCCCCCGATATGGCCGACGCGTGCTACTGGTTGTGACGCCACGTCGGAAAGGCTGGGGGGTGCTAACGGGTGACTGTCATTGCATGCGTGATTTTAACGGGGGGGGGGGCTGTGCTGGAGCGTAAGTGGGTTAGCCAGTTTTCATGTATATTTGTTGTTTATTCCCCGTTTTCTATGCGGTTCCCTTTTACCCTCGTCGATTCTGTATATATTACGTGATTGTATCTCTTATCGGTCGCCGGTCATTTATTTATGTTGCTGGTTCGGAGGCACACCTTTTCGATTTTTCACAGTTGTGTTACAGCCGGGGACGGCTGTGTGTTTATACAGGGGGGGGGTGATGTAGTGACATAGAATGGTCACTACTGTGTCGGCCTGTACGAGGGCTGGGGGCCCCAAGGGGGTGCCTGGGGGGTCACGTGCTGGAGGGATCCGGACCTTCCCAGAGGTGGGGGAAGTGAGGCGTGTCCTGGGAAGGGAGGCGTGGCCTGAAGAGAGCCAGCCACGCCGGGGCGGAGCCAGCCACGCCAAACCAGATATAAGCGTGGTGTGAACGCAGAGCGAGGCTGTTGTACTGTACTCCAAGGAGAAGACATCATCGGTCGTCAAGTCCTGAGTCGTCGTCCTGGGCCAGGCAGGCCGTTGCCTGCCTGGTCCAGTCTGTGTCGCGTTCCAGAGTGTTAGTGAGTTGAGGAAGGTGGTCACCACCTCATGTACAGTGTTATATTACTTACCGTTAATAAATAGTGTTGCCTCCAAGCTGCGTGTGTGTGCACCTAATTCGAACTCATTACACAGACAACAGAGGAAGTGGTATCTATTGACTCTGTAGTAGTATCTACTGACTGTACCGTAGTATCTACTGAGCCAGTAGTAGCTACTGACTGTGTAGTAGTATTTAGTGACTGTAATAACTACTGACCATAGTAGTATTTACTGGGCCTACAGTAGTATCTACCGACTATATACTCGTAACGACTAACTGTATAGTATCTGCTGACTCTATAGTTGTATCCAATGACTATAGTAGTAACTACAAAATCTATAGCAGTATCTACTCACTCTATAATAGTATCTACTGACTCTAGTAGCTACTCACCGTGGTAGTATGTACTGACTGTATAGTAGTATATACTGACTGTAGCAGTATTGACTGACTGTAGCGGTATATACTGACTGTTTTAGTATTTACTATAGCGGTATCTACCAACTCAATAGCAGTATCTACTATCGCTACAGCAGTGTATACCGACTGAGGTCGTACCTGCTATCACTACAGCAGTGCATACTGCTGTGTTGGTACCTGTTATGATGACAGCAGTGCATATTGTGGTGGAACCTGCTATGATTACAGCAGTGCATACTGCTGTGGTGGTATCTGCTATGATGAGAGGAGTACATATTGTGGTGGTGGTACCTGGTATGATAACAGCAGTACATACCGAGTGTGGTGGCACCTGCTATGACGACAGCAGTACATACTGTGGTGGTACCTGCTATGATGACAGCAGTACATTCTGTGGTGGTGGTACCTGCTATGATTACAGCAGTGCATATTGACTGTACTCATCATTCACCCTCACCATTCACCACTCACAACTCACCCTTACCACTCATCCTCACCACTCACCACTCACTATTCACCATTCACCCTCACAACTCACCACTCACCAATCTCCCTCACCAATCTCCCTCACCAATCTCCCTCACCACTGACCCTCACCACTAACCCTCACCACTCTCCCTCACCACTCTCCCTCACCACTCACCACTCACTCTCACCATTCACCCTCACCATTCAGCCTCACCACTCACCCTCACCACTCACCGTCACAACCCCCACTCACCCTCACCACACAACCTCACCCTCACTACTCACCATTCATCCTCACCAATCACCACTGACCAATCACCACTCACCACTCTCCACTAACCCTCACCACTCAACCTCACCACTCACCCTCAAAACTAACCACTCTCTCACCACTCACCCTCACCACTCAGCACTCACCCTCACCACTCACCCTCACCACTCACCCTGACCACTCATCCTCACCAATCACACCCTCACCAATCACCACTCACCCACACTGCTCACCCTCACCACTCACCACTCACGCTTACCCTCACCACTCACCCCTCACTAATCACCCCTCACTAATCACCACTCATAACCGCCACTCACCCTCACCACTCAACACTCACCCTCACCACTCACCCTCACCACTCACCCTCACTACTCACCACTCATCCTCACCAATCACACCCTCAACAATCACCACTCACCCTCACCACTCACGCTCACCACTCACCCTCACCACTCACTCTCACCACTCACCACTCACCCTCACAACAACCACTCACCCTCACCGCTCACCCTCACTACTCACCCTCACCACTCACCACTCATCCTCACCAATCACACCCTCACCAATTACCACTCACCCTCACTGCTCACCCTCACCGCTCAACCTCCCCTCACCACTCAACCTCACCCTCACCACTCACCCCTCACTAATCACCACTCACAACCGCCACTCACCCTCCCCACTCACCCTCACTACTTGCCACTCACCCTCACCACTCACCCTCACCATTCACCCTCACCACTCTCCCTCACCACTCTCCCTCACCACTCACCAGTCATGCTCACCACTCACCATCACTACTCACCACTCACCCTCAACACTCACCCTCACCGCTCACCACTCACCCTCACCACTCACCCTGACCACTCACCACTCATCCTCACCAATCACACCCTCACCAATCACCACTTACCCTCACTGCTCACCCTCACTGCTCACCCTCACCACTCACCCTCACCACTCACGCTCACCCTCACCACTCACCCCTCACTAATCACCACTCACAACCGCCACTCACCCTCACCACTCACTCTTACCACTCACCACTCACCCTCACAACAACCACTCACCCTCACTACTCACCCTCACCCTCACCAATCACCACTCACCCTCACCACTCACTACTCACCCTCACCACTCACCCTCACCATTCACCCTCACCACTCACCCTCACCATTCACCCTCACCACTCTCCCTCACCACTCTCCCTCACCACTCACCCTCACCACTAACCAGTCACGCTCACCACTCACCCTCACTACTCACCACTCACCCTCAACACTCACCCTCACCACTCACCACTCACCCTCACCACTCACCCTGACCACTCACCACTCATCCTCACCAATCACACCCTCACCAATCACCAATCACCACTCACTGCTCACCCTCACTGCTCACCCTCACCACTCACCCTCACCACTCACGCTCAACCTCACCACTCACCCCTCACTAATCACCACTCACAACCGCCACTCACCCTCACCACTCACCCTCACCACTCATTCTCACCAATCACACCCTCAACAATCACCACTCACCCTCACCACTCACTAATCACCTCTCACAACCGTCACTCACCCTCACCACTCATTCTTACCACTCACCCTCACCACTCACCCTCACAACAACCACTCACCCTCACAACAACCACTCACCCTCACCACTCATCCTCACTACTCACCCTCACCAATCACCACTCACCCTAACCACTCACCACTCACCACCACCACTCACCCTATTCCCGTTTTAAAAACTTACTTACGTGTCGCCAAGTATGCTTGAGGGTGATTGGTGATTGGTGAGGGAGAGTGGTGAGGGTAAGTAGTGAGGAATAGTGGTGAGGGTGAGTTGTGAGGGTAAGTGGTGAGGGTGAGTGTGAGTGGTGAGTGGTCAGTGATAGTGAGTGGTCAGTGATAGTGAGTGGTGAGTGATAGTGAGTGATAGTGAGTGTTGAGGGTGAGTGAGGGAGAGTGATGAGGGAGAGTGGTGAAGGTGTATATATTTTTACCTATGATGACAGCAGTAGATGCTGACGTTTTGTATATTAAATGTAAAAGCTAAATGTGTGAATGTGTGTGTGGGAAATGTTAAGCAAACGTGGCAGGAATAGGGCGATTCTAAAGGAATCTACAACCTTCGATGATTCCTTTGCGCGATTCAAAGAATCGATTCCTGGCGCGTAGGAGGTTTCCATATTTAATTACAGAGTTTAATTTGCATTGGTATGTTATGTTTTAAAGTTTTCAGGAGTTTTTAATTATATTTTTGCCCCGGTCAACGCTGGATATTTCCCATTCGTAGCAGTTTACATCGACTCTATAACAAACTTATATGAAACGGGAACAGGGCGATTCTAAATGAATCTACAACCTTCGATTCCTCTTCGCGATTCAGAGAATCGATTCTTGGCGCGGTCGGGTTTAGAATTTTAATTACACAGTTGTATTTTCATTGGTATGTTATGTTTTAAAGTTTTCAGAAGATTTTAAATGTATTTTTCCCCCAGGCAACGCTGGGTATATCGAGTTTATACCACAAAGTCGTCACCTGACACGTGTGGGGTGTCGAGGCCTAGTACCGTGCAGAGCCTCCGGCCTCGCCTAGATTGCCCACCCGGCTGAGGCTGGGTACTGGGGCCGTTACCCCCCCCCCCCCCCGCGCTACAATAATACTGTCTAATCGCTATAATTTTATTATCTACCGACCCTATAATAGTAATTGCACACATTGGGGTGGTGGGGAAGTGAAGAGGACGTGAAACTTTGATGAATTTACCTCAGAGTCGCGTGTTAATGCGTGCGCATATTTTTTACGGGAATTAAAAATGGCGTCCACCTCGAAGCAGCGTTGCAGCCCGTTGCCAGGGGCCAACCGCCTGTTGCCAGGGGCAACCGCCTTCACTCATGCGCAACGGCGTGCTTCGTTACGTGCTGGTCGGCAATAGTAAATAAATAAATAAAGATAAATCGCACTAAATAGATAATCGGTCCTATTTAAAGTTTAGAGACGAAAAATCTGAAATGCCTAAGTTTACCGCGGGGCCAGGGGCGTGCCCACCTGCAAAATTTAATCTCGGCGAACCCCACGGTACGAGAGCTACATCCCCTGGAAGGGAGCGTACGCAGACGGACAGACGGACGGACAGACAGACAGACAGACAAAAAATTAGTTATATAGGTTAGATTATTTTATTATCCGTATGGGTAGCTTTATATTATTTTATTATGTTTTATTTTATCATTTCCATTCTACGTGACTTTACCGAAAGAACCAAGATTAAGTAACTGGGTATACGCTACACTATATAATGACTACCATATAGTGAACCGATAAAAACTAAAATATAAAATACATCAATGTAATCAATATAGTCAATATACTCTCCAATAAGCTGAGCTACTAACAGTCATACATTACACTTCTACATCGCAAAAAACACAATATGCCTCCAGCTAAACTTTTTTCTTACATCACACGGATATACCCCGTACTATACACTGCCATAGACAAACCCAACATTGAATTATACACTGCGTTACTATACACCACCTTAGACTATACATTGTAATATTACTCTATGTATTATTCTACACACCCTACTGTATACCACACTGCTGTATATTCACTATACAATTACGATACTATATATTACCTTATACATTATATTAGACACTACACTGTTATACTATTTATTATTATACAATCTGCTATACACCATCTCATTGATCGTCGCGTAAAAGGTACCAAGAGGAAGCAACGAAATATGTCAATGGGAGAGTGGTAGCAGGAGACTTGCAGCAGAGCAAAGATTCCATTTCGTGATGAGAAAACGTGAACACAATCAGTTAAGACCCGAAATGGTTTATCACGTCCTTCCAATGATTGCTGAGCCAGAGTCCATCTTCTCGGTTGAAATGGTCTTTGTGTTTATATATGTGGATGGCCTCATGAACGAATCTCTCATGGTAGCCGTATGGCCTTCAGAGAGCCTCCGTCTTGGAGAAGTCAGTGTCATGTGAGCCCACTGAATTATAACAATGGTCTGCCATGGCTGAGGTGTTCGTTCTACCGTGTTTCAAGTCTGCTTTATGTTCACGCATGCGGTCCAAGACATGTCGTTTCGTTTCTCGAATGTAACTGCTACCACAGAGGCAACTTAGTTTGTAGATGCTAGGGTACTGTATGTCTGGGACCACATCTTTTACAGAAGGTACCAGATCACGGATTTTATGTACTGTGTTGAATCGGACCTGGATCTTGTGTTTGTTCAGGATTTTGGAGGTCTTTTTTGTGACCCCCGTAATGTAGGGTAAGTTGATGGTTTTGAAAGGCTCCTCAAGAGGATCCTTCTTCATGGTTGGAGTGATGGCTTTGCGGATTGTGTAGTCGGAGTAAACATTAGCCTTGAGAGCTAGGTGTACGTGCTTGAGTGCACAGGCAATGTGTTCCTGGTCGGAGATGCATTGGGCTTTATGGTGTAGAGTCTTGATGAGGGAATTCTTCTGGGATGGATGGTGGTGGGAATCCGGTTTTAGGTAAGCATCCTTATGGGTAGCTTTCCTGTTGACAGAGTGGCTCATTGAACCATCAGATCTCCTTTTAATTAAGACATCCAAAAAGGGTAGCTTGCCATCTTTTTCGACTTCCATGGTGAATCTGATGGCTGGGTGTATGGAATTGATGTGGTCGAGGAATTGGTCTAGAGCAAGCCGGTCATGTGGCCAGATGACAAAAGTGTCATCCACGCCCCTCTTCCATAAGGTCGGGCGTCGAGAGGCAGTCTGGATGGCGTCAGTCTCAAATTTCTCCATGAAAACGTTGGCTACAACCGGAGATAGGGGGGAGCCCATTGGGGTGCCCTCAATTTGTTTGTAGAAAGTTTCATTCCAGGTGAAGTATGCAGTGTCTCACCAGGGGGGGTACCTCAGTATTCAGTCCTTGATGAACCAAGTCTTCAATGATTGCGATGGTGTCAGGTACAGGAACTTTGGTGAATAAGGAAACCACATCAAAACTGACAAGCAGGTCGTCTGGGGACAGGGAAATACCCTTGATTGTCGATACCAGGTGGGTAGAGTGTAGTACCACAGAGGTGGTTTTTCCAGTGAAAGGCCGCAGGATTTCAGACAAAAAACGAACCAGTTTGTAGGTGGGGGAGTTGATAGTAACACAATTGGACGAAATGGTGTATCTTCTCTATGTATTTTTGGTAAGCCATATAATCTTGGTGGCCTGACCACAGAAGGTTTCAACGAGAACTGTTTGGTTTGATCAATTAATGTGGTTAAATCAGAAATGATTTTGTTGGTTTTGATGACGAGGCTGTTGGTGGGGTCTCTTTTTATTTTTTGTATAGCTGCCATCGTTGAATAGTTCTTGAATTTTGTTGTGCAGCATATACCCAGTTACTTAATGTTAATAGCTCAGCTTATTGGAGAGTATATTGAGCACATTGATGTTTATATTTCGTTTTTTTCACACAGGTGTATTATATGGTAGTAGGGTATTTGCAGTTCTTTAGAAACTCCTCCTTCTTTGTTGCCCACACAATGCACGATCTTGATATGCGGTGGTTTGGCTGCTGCAGTTTCTTACGATTAAAATTTCCCTCCCTTTATTACTGCTAATCCTACTTCCTCCCTTTATCACTGCTAATCCTACATAATACACTAGCATAATATGAATTTGAGACCCCCCCTCCCACCACCTACACAATCCACAAGGAGTGACTAATCCCATATCTGCATTTCCCATCAATATGCTTAATTCCGGTGTTGATATGTAAATTCCTTTGTCAAGGCGCTCTCCTCCCCCCGACCCAGCTTAAATATACGCTGCCAAGCTTGGCGGTGTTCATTGGGACACTGTCTTTCCGACAGCTCTGTTTCTTCACCTGATGACGGCTGCTTGTGTTGTGGCTGAAACGTCGTGAGAATTTTTATTTTATTATGTTTTATTATTTTATTATTTCCCTTCTACGTGACTTTACCGAAAGGACCAAGAAGACGAATCCCTGCAGTCACGAAAGCTTTAAATCGAAATAATAAGTTGCCAAACATTACAATAATAATTTTGAGTGCAGATAACAACTCCGCTTCATTGTTTACTATTACGAAACAAATACGTTGGCAAATATTACATTCATAATGTTTGTGTGCAGATAACTCAGGTTCATTGTTTACTATTGAAGAGGAGTCGATAATGGTTTGAAGCACTTATTTAATTCACCAATGCACAGCTACACTCGTTCCACAACCCACCTCGAACACCCGTCCCACAGCGCCCTTTAACGCATCTCCAATACACACTCCCGTCTGGCACGCCTTGGTCTGGGTGACGCCGTGTTTGCGTGGTGCGTGTGCGTGAGGCTGGCTCGCAGATCCCCTACACTCTTATCAAATAAATACGTTGGCAAAGATTACTATAATAATGTTTGTGTGCAGAAAACGTATTTTTCATTAGTAGATTGCTAAATATTCCCTTTTTTTGCTGTCTTTTTTTACGCTGCGATGATGTACTGCCAGTCTGTGCTGTGGACCGCTGCCTGCTCATTAATTAACGCCAGTGCACTGGCACTCTATTATCTACACTGCTAGTTTGCCTTTTGGCCATTATGAGAGTATGCTAGTCTCTAATCTGGTGCCTGCTTCTTTACCACACTCAGTGTACTGCCAGCATTTCATGTCGACTGTATCCTGCTTTTTCAGCTGCTGCCCGTATTTCCAGCTTTTAATGTCGACTGTAGAAATGCTTATGTCATTGAGTCGGCGACCTGCCAGTCTATAATCAAGACTGTAGCCTGCTTCTCAACTTACCTGTGCGTACCGCTGCTCTTTAATTTACACTTATTTCAGCTTATTTCTTCTATGCATTTCCATTGTTTTCATTGGCCACGTCACGCTATTTACTGATACGTACTGCTTCGAGGCTGATAGCTGTGCCATCATTGGGGATTGCTGTACACGTCGATATGTGTGTGTGTGTAAGTCCATGTGTGTCTTACACACACAAGTCCATGTGTGTCCTAGTTGATATGTGTGTGTAAGTACATATGTGTTTGGGTCCGGCAAAACAACCCCCTACCTCCTCGTGGTGCCGGACGGGCAACTCTGTCGTGGACAGTGCTGTGGGGGGAGGGCCAATGCCCATTGGCCTCTCCCCTCATGGCGTCTGTGACCACCACAGTGGCTAAACGGGGGCTCTGGACGGGTGCGAGGGGCTGGTAACCCCTCCACCTTCAATTCATTACCACGAAACTACGAATTAAACATAAATATGTAACTAATAAACTTGTGCCGGAGGCCCCGGGGGTACAGGCGTCTATGACGTCTCCCGGCAAAACCCCAATTGGCGGAGCCAGGAGATTGAATCTTCACCCTTGGGGCTCCTCCAGAAACAACGAAAAGCCACTACGGATGGCCACGTGGAATGTTCGAACGCTCACTGCGGAGGAGAGGCTGCCACTCCTTTGTTGGGAGCTGGACCGGTACGCCTGGATCTCTGTGGCATTCAGGAGGTCCGGTGGACCGGGTCTAGCTCCTGCCACCATGAGGGGTGGACAGTCCTCTACTCGGGGCAGGAGACTGCCAAACAACAGGGTGTGGCTCTTCTTCTGAACAAAATAATTAAGGGGGCGTGGGAGCGTGGCGGTGAGGTGTGGGAAGCTGTAAGCCCCAGGCTACTTTGGGCTCGCCTTCCCATCAACCGGAGGCGAGGAGTGGTGGTCGTGGTTACTTATGCCCCCACCGAAAACGAACATCCGTGGAGGGATGCAGGCAAAGCCGATGAGTCGGATGCCTTCTATGATCTCCTGTCACAGGTGCTGGCTAAAGTGGTCACTCGGGACAGAGTCATCTTGTTGGGTGACTTCAATGCCCGAGTTGGTCATGATGCTGGCACCTGGTCTGGAGTGATTGGAAGGCATGGGCCAGATCAGCTCAATAACAACGGTAGGAGGCTGCTAGATTTTTGTGCAGCCCATGGGCTGGTAATTACCAACACGCTGTTCCGGCATTGGCGCATCCAGACAACATCAGTGATGCATGCCGGGTTCCAGCAAGAACATCTGCTGGACTACATAGTGACGGACCAGCGGATGCGAGCCCATGTCCTTGACACCAGGACCTACCGTGGAGCTGATCTGCCCTCTGTAAGATGCGCCTGCCATTCTTCCACTCCGGTGGTGGGTGTACACCCAGGACCCCATTCCAACCTAAAATGGCCTGGTCTCAGCTAATGAAAGTTGCAAGCGAGAATTTCATCATCGCTTGCAGCTGGGGTTGGCATCGTCCCCCACTCCTCCTGATGTTGAGGGTAAATGGGCGAGGTTTAGGACTGTGACTCATGCAGCTGCAATGGCTGCTTTGGGTACGTGGTCCAGACCTCCCCACCCTGGCTGACAGAGGAGGTGTTCAGGATAGTTGAGAAAAAGCGACAGGCCCACTCTCATCGGCTACAGCATCCGACGTCAGAGAATGAGGAGGCTTACCGCAGCCTTCGCTCGGAGGTTCGGAGATCCGTGAGGCGCTGCAAGGATGATGGGTTGTGGTCGCGGGTTGCTGAGGAGATGGAGTCTGCCTCAGTGGCCCGCGATCACAAATCACTATTTAACTCCATCCAAAAAGTAACCTGCAGCGACACACCTATTACCATCATTAGGGGAAAAAATGGTGATCCAATCTCCGACCCCCAGGAACAGGTTTGCAGATTTGCTGATCATTTCTGTGAGGTCCTGGGGGAGGGGAAATCCCTCAGCCAGGAAAACATGATGGCACAAAGTGGGGATAACCCTGCTGAGACTGCGGTGCCTAAAATATTGGAAGAGGTCACCCCCTGTGAGTGGCTGGCTGAGGTGCCATCTGTTGAGGAAATACTGAAGGCGATCCAGAGCCTGAGACCAGGAAAAGCACCGGGCAGAGATGATCTCCCAAGCGAAATGCTGAGGGAGGATAGGGTTTGTGCACAGACTGCCCTATATGACATCATAACAACAGTCTGGACCGCTGGACAGGTTCCGCAGGATTGGAAGGATGTCCTGGTGGTCCCCCTCTTTAAGAAGGGGGACCGCACAGACTGTAACAACTACAGGGGCACCTCACTCCTCAGTGTGCCGGGTAAGGTCCTGGCAAGGATTATTCAACATCGCCTTGCTAGGCACGCTGAGGAGAGGCTTGCGGAGCCCCAATGCGGTTTCAGGAAAGGGCAGTTCTGCACAGATGCCATATTTTCTGTCCGTCTGCTACAGCAGAAGTGTAGAGAATTTCAACAAGAACTACATCTCTGTTTTATTGACCTGGTCAAGGCCTATGATACCATCAGTAGGCCTGGGCTCTCAGTTGTTCTTCATGCTTTCGGAGTCCCTAACCCTCTGCTCACGATCATTAAGGACCCTCATTAAGGTGAGCGGGCCCGGGTTAAACTACGTGGCCGGGAGTCAGAGCATTTCCCTGTACACCTTGGGGTGCGACAGGGATGTCCTCTGGCTCCCACATTATTTAACATCTATTTTGACCACGTAGTTCGTGAGGGAGAGGATTTAGGGGGAGAACCGGAAGTGATCTGGGAGTTGAGAAGGAGTGGAAACAGGAGGAGGCCACGCTGGGCAGTGGCGAGAGGGTGGCGCGATTGCCACGTGGTGGAAGGCCACGGCACCGTCGGCCAGCGGTGTACGTGGGGCACAGCAGAGCTAGTGGAGTGTGGGAAGCCAGCCGGGCGTGAAGAGCTGGCAGAGTGTGCGGGGCACACAGAGCAGCAGTGTGGATGCAGAGCGGAGCAGCGGTGTGGCTGCAGACGGAGCAGCGGTGTAGCTGCGGAGCGGAGCAGCAGTGTGGCTGCAGGGTGTACGGTGGAGGAGGTGCGGGTCTGAGCGAGGACGCCGTAGGGGCGAGAGAGAGAGACAAGAACCCGAATAAAGGACAACGGAGATCTACACTGTTGAAGAGTCTTTTATTACATTAGTGTCGGAAGTGAAACGGCATGTCAAAACAGCTCAGAAGAAAGAACGTCCCTGCACCGTCTTCTGCACCATCTTCTGACGACGATCTTCCTCCGGTGGTGGCGCTACCGACGATGGAGGGAGGAGGCGACACAGGGACGAGCGACGCGCCGGGGGTGCAGGACGTTGCCGGCTCAGCAGGTCCGTCCGCGTTGGTGGACGCCGACGGAGGATGGCGACACGCGGCGGCCCAACTTGAGTCGCTGAAGGCTGTTTTAACGCAGTTATACACCCTTGTGACGCCCACGACGAGTTCGGGGAGGCCAAGTGGGGACCATCCGACTGGGGCCTTGCCGACGCAGTCGGCCCTCTCCGACACACGGCACGAAACCGCCATCTTGGGCGTGGCTGGGGAGGAACGGCGGGAAGCCGCCATCTTGCGTCCTCCACCGCGGGGAGCCGCAATTTTGAACACGTTGCGGAGTGACGCCATCTTGTCGCTGCCGCTCGAATCATCATCGACGGAAGACGGCGGAGCAGGGACCTGCAGCCATCGTCTAACAACTGTGAAAGAGTTCTCCATCGGCGGAGATTGGAGCGCATTCGCTTGCCGTTTTCAAGCGGCTGTACGATCCGCGAAATGGACGGACGCGGAAGCATTGGAGGTTCTGCCAACACTTCTTGACGACGAGCCCGTCAGGTTCTTCCGCTCCATCAAGGCCGAAAAGAAGAGGACGCTACAGGGGGTGTTCGAAGAAATGGCGGAGGCGTATGAACCCCCGGACGATGCTCATCCTAGGTTCGTGCAGCGACAACGGGCACCTGAAGAATCGCCGGTGGCATTCCAGGGTGCCGTGATGGAGCTGGCTATGACCGCGTATCCGGAGATGGAGCCCGATTTGTTGGGACCCCTGATATTGGGGAAGATGTTGGAGTTATCCAGGGACTTGGGCATCCCCATGCCGGTGTGCGGGCACGATAAGTTAACGTCCCGTGCGGCTGCTAAGTGCCTGGATGCCCAATTTAACCTTCGACGGTGGAAACAGGTGTCAGCGTGGACGGGGGGCCCCTCGGTCGAAGGCGGTGCGACAGGATGGGACCTGAAGAAGGCTGTCTACGTTCGGGACGACAGGGGTCCTGAGGTGCTGCACGGCGAACCGACTTGGCGTGTTTCCGCTGCGGCCATAAAGGCCACTTCGCCAGAGGTTGTTGGGCTCGCATTCCGCGGCCGCCCCAGCAGGAGGCCTCGACCATGGACGCGACGCGGCAGGATCATCCAGGACAGACGAACCGGCCGTGACACTGACGGATGCAGCCAATCCTGCTCCGGGTGGGCCTACCACGGCGACGGGGACACTTGACCCCGCTGCCCCTCCAACCCCACCACGGACGCGATTGCGGGAGACCCCGGCGACGGGTCTCTCTGGGGAACGGGACTTTGGTGTTGACGGGCCTCCAACAGCGGCGGGCGAACCGGAAGGGATCTGGGAGTTGAGAAGGAGTGGAAACAGGAGGAGGCCACGCTGGGCAGTGGCTAGAGGGTGGCGCGATTGCCACGTGGTGGAAGGCCACGGCACCATCGGCCAGCGGTGTACGTGGGGCACAGCAGAGCTAATGGAGTGTGGGAAGCCAGCCGGGCGTGAAGAGCTGGCAGAGTGTGCGGGGCACACAGAGCAGCAGTGTGGCTGCAGAGCGGAGCAGCGGTGTGGCTGCAGACGGAGCAGCGGTGTAGCTGCTGAGCGGAGCAGCAGTGTGGCTGCAGGGTGTACGGTGGAGGAGGTGCGGGTCTGAGCGAGGACGCCTTAGGGGCGAGAGAGAGACAAAAACCCGAATAAAGGACAACGGAGATCTACACTGTTGAAGAGTCTTTTATTACACAGATATAATGGGAGGCTGATCGATGCCCGGGTGCGATCAAGGGATGGCTCTCTATTGGTCAACCACGTTATGTATGCCGATGATTTGGTAATAGCTGCTCATTCAGAGGAGGAGTTGGAGACGCTGCTGCTGAGACTGGAGCGTGCCACTAAGAGGTGGGGCCTTACCATCAGCCCCACCAAACCTAAGCACCTGCCTGGGTATTTTGTACCATCGGACACTCCACCCCCACAACTCCAAATCGGTGATGGGGCAGGAGTGGAGAGAATGGAGATCTTAATTTTGGAGCTTTCGTGACTGCAGGAATTATTCTTTGTTTCTTTCGGTTAAGTCACGTCTAAAGATAAAATAATAAATTAAAATAATAGCGACGTTTCGATTGCAACACAAGCAATCATCATCAGGCATAAAAGAAATAGTAACAAAAATCTAACTAGAAAACTATAGACAGACATACAAGCAGACAGACATCACAACGGCACACAGAGAGAGGACACACATCGGCACAAAGAGAGGGGCCGACCCTGTGACGGTCCCTTAAACATAGAGAGGGGGGGCGGGGACGGAGAGAGGGAGGGGGCAGAGAAAACCAGCACATCAATGAGTGTACGGCAACGTACCGTTGCTGCAAACAAGATGACGACGTGGCACGGGCACGCAAGCTTGAAAACTAGGAGAAAGGCACACGAAAATTAAATAACCTAGCAAAATATCGAAATGTGATGTAATACAACACAGAGAGTCGGTTAACACACAATTAACGCATAGCCTGGTTGATTACGTATCCCAAAGATTGCTAAGTTAGAATTTTAAGTGTGAAAATTCTAAAGAGAGGACAAAGGCAGAGAGAACACATAGCCAGAGAGAGAAAAGGATAAGCTTAAAACTTCCCCGTAGAAGTGGTTCAATCTTAATTTTGGAGCTTTCGTGACTGCAGGAATTATTCTTTGTTTCTTTCGGTTAAGTCACGTCTAAAGATAAAATAATAAATTAAAATAATAGCGACGTTTCGATTGCAACACAAGCAATCATCATCAGGCATAAAAGAAGAAGAAGAGAATGGAGAGTTTCCCATACCTGGGCAGTGCGCTTATGACCGGCTCCAGTTTAACAGCAGAGGTCTCACTCCGAATCAGTCGAGCGGCAATATATTTTCATCGGTTGCGTAACGCTGTGTGGAAGCTACCTAGTCTGTCGCTCTGCACGAAGCTTCAAGTCTTCTCGGCCAGTCATTCCCTCCCTTCTCTACGCTTGTGAAACGTGGACCCCCATAATGGAGCATCTTCGCCGGTTGGAAACATTTAGGCTGGCCTGCCTACGATCCATCCTGGGTTTAACCAGGCTGGATTGTGTGAGCTCACAAATCCTTGAAAGATCTGGGCAAAGTCCCATCGGTGAGCTCCTCCGGCAGGCAAGGCTGCGTTGGCTGGGTCATGTAGCCCGCATGCCGAAACAGCTTTTGTTCGGCCGGATCGAGGGGGCTAAACAGGCGCGGCACGGGCTAGAGAAGAGATGGAGTGATGTGGTACAGGAGGACGTGGAGCTGAGTGGACTTGCCGATGACTGGTACCAGCGGTGTCAAGATCGGCCTCTGTGGAGGAGGCTCGTGAAGGACGCTACTGGGCAGTTAGAGGCAGTCGCCCTCCAGCAACAACGGAGGGCGGAGGAGCGAGGCTCACAACGAGCGGAGCACCGGATGGCTAAAGCACAGCAATTTGGCACAGTAGGGGGCACAGGTGGTGCATCAGCCAATCATCTCGGTCATCTCAGTCAGTCGACCCGTGGCACCTGGGTCTGCCCCGTGACCTCTTGCCAGCGGGCGTTCGACACTTCACGTGGCCTCAAGGTGCACATGGCCTGGCACAAGAGTCGTGGTGACGTCACCGCCACTTAGTGGCGAATGGCGGTTGTTGTTTGCGTCAATGTGTGTGAGGTCACGTATGTCTGTGTGTACATTGATGTGTGTGTAACTCCATGTGTATCTAAAGTGGATGTCTATGTGTGTGCGAGTCCATGTCTGTGTGTATAAGTCGATGTGTTTGTGTGTGAGTCGATGTGTCTGTGTAACTCCATGTGGGTGTGTCTAAAGTCGCTGTGTGTGCATGCCTCCATGTTAGTCAGTGTAAGTACATTTATTTGCGTGTCTGTAGGTCCATGTGTGCGTGTTAGTCCATGTTGTGTACTTTATTCACCTGGTCAAGGCCTATGATACCATCAGTAGGCCTGGCTCTGGGTTGTTATTCGTGCTTTCAGAGTCCCTGACCCACTGCCCACGATCTTTACGGACCTTCATGATGGTGAGCGGACCGGCTTTAAACTACGTGGTCGTGAGTCAGAGCCATTCCCTCTATACCTTGGGGTGCGACCGGGATGTCCTCTGCCTCCCACATTATTTTACATATATTTGGACCACGAAGTTCGTCAAGCCTTCAATGGCTGTACCGGAAGAATTCCCATCTGGTACAGATACAATGGGAGGCTGATCTATGCCCGGCTGTGGTCAAGGGATGGCTCCCTATTGGTCAAGCACGTTATGTATGCCCATGATCTGCTAATTGATGCTCACTCAAAGGACGAGTTGGACGCGCTGCTGCTGAACCTGGAGCTTGCCACTAAGAGGTGGGGCCTTACCACCAGCCCCACCAAACCTAAGCACCTGCCTGGGTATTTTGTACCATCGTACAATCCACCCCCACAACTCACAATTGGTGATTGGGCAGTTGTGCAGAGAGTGGAGAGTTTCCCATACCTACCCAGTGTGCTCATGACCGGCTCCGGTTTCACAGCAGAGGTCTCACTCCGAATAAGTCGTGCGGCATTATATTTTCATCGGCTGCGTAACACTGTGTGGAGCTACCTGCTCTCTCACTCCGCACGAAGCTCCAGGTCTTTTCGGCCACGTTCATTCCCTCCCTTCTCTACGCTTGCGAATCTTGGACCCCCCTAATGGAACATCTTCGCCGATAAGAAACATTTAGGCTGGCCTGCCTACGATCCATCCTGGGTTTAACCATGTGTGTGTGCGTCTAAGTCGATGTGTTTCTATGTGTGTGGGTCGATGTCTTTAAGTCGATGTGTGTTTCTGTCTGTTTCGCCCAAGCAACGCCGGGTACTTACCGCTAGTCCTACATAATACACTCGCATAATATGACTGAGACCCCCCCACCGCCTACACATTCCACAAAGAGTGACTAACCCCATATCTGCATGTCATCAACATGCTAAATTCCTGTTGATATGTAAACTCCTTTGTCAAGGTGCTCTGCTCCTCCCACCCAGCTTAAAATACACTGCCAAGCTAAGCAGTGTTCATTAGGACGCTGTCTTTCCAACAGCTCTGTTCTTCACCTGAGGACGGCTGCTTGCGTTGTGGCCTTAACGTCGTGAGAATTTAATGTTTAATTTGTATTATTTTATTATTTCCCTTCTACGTGACTTTACCAGAAGAACCAAGAATATGAAACCCTGCAGTCACGAAAGCTTTAAATCGAAATATTCAAATTACAACATATTAACAAGATATGAACATTTACTTCCATTGTGAATACACATTTGCTCAAAAATAGTACGCGCGCCCCACGCTTTCATTTAGTCAGTTACAACAAAAGTACATGAAACATATATAATGCAAAGTAATTGAACAGAAAATATGTATTCATTACTGTAGTAGGTTTTTACCCTTTTAAACTGGTACAAAACTGACACCTTTATTCAAGGCATCATGTTTACAATAACCACAACACAAGTAGTCAAAAAAGCAAACAAAAAGAAGTAACTCTGATAATCTTCTTGGTTCTTTCGGTAAAGTCACGTAGAAGGGAAGTAATAAAATAATAAAAATAAAACATAATAAAACAATTCTCACGACGTTTCGGCTACAACGCAAGCAGCCGTTTTCAGCTGAAGACGAAACGTCGTGAGAATTGTTTTATTATGTTTTATTTTTATTATTTTATTACTTCCCTTCTACGTGACTTTACCGAAAGAACCAAGAAGATGAATCCCTGCAGTCACGAAAGCTTCAGATCGAAATTCAAGGCATCATGTTTGCAATAACCACAACACAAGTAGTCAAAAAAGCAAACAAAAAGAAGCAACTCTGATAATGATAATAATATGCACTGTCCTTGAAGTTGATTGGTCCACACCCGAGACGGCTTTCTTTAGAGCCTAGTCCCCATTGGTGTTGGACCAGATGACACCAGAAGGCGTACAACTCAAACACAGTGCAATGTCAGAGTCTTGAGAGCTCGGGGTAAGCATTTACACTATGAGATCTCTTTTACCAGTGGCAAAATATAGTAGTAGGTTTTTACCCTTTTAAACTGGTACAAAACTGACACCTTTATTCAAGGCATCATGTTTGCAATAACCACAACACAAGTAGTCAAAAAAGCAAACAAAAAGAAGCAACTCTGATAATGATAATAATATGCACTGTCCTTGAAGTTGATTGGTCCACACCCGAGACGGCTTTCTTTAGAGCCTAGTCCCCATTGGTGTTGGACCAGATGACACCAGAAGGCGTACAACTCAAACACAGTGCAATGTCAGAGTCTTGAGAGCTCGGGGTAAGCATTTACACTATGAGATCTCTTTTACCAGTGGCAAAATATAGTAGTAGGTTTTTACCCTTTTAAACTGGTACAAAACTGACACCTTTATTCAAGGCATCATGTTTGCAATAACCACAACACAAGTAGTCAAAAAAGCAAAAAAAAAAAAAGCTATTTCGATTTAAAGCTTTCGTGACTGCAGGGATTCATCTTCTTGGTTCTTTCGGTAAAGTCACGTAGAAGGGAAGTAATAAAATAATAAAAAATAAAACAATAAAACAATTCTCACGACGTTTCGGCCACAACGCAAGTAGCCGTCCTCAGGCGAAGAATGAAACACCACCAAGCTTGGAGCGTATATTTAAGCTGGGTTAGAGGGGGGGAGGTGGGAAGAAGAGCGCCTAGACAAAATAATTTGCATATCAAGAGGAATTCAGCATATGGAAAATGCGTAGGAGGTGGGCGGGGGGGGGGGGTTCCAAATCAATACTATGCCCGTGCATTATGCAGGATTAGCAGCATCAAAGGGGGGGGGGGGGTAGCATTAACAAAGGAAAGGAATGTTAATAGTATGTAGCTGCAGTTACTAAACAACCACGTAAAAACTAAAGTATAAACTGCATAACAAACTAAAGTATAAACTACATAGCATCATCAGTATACTTACTATACTCTACAATAAGCTGAGTTACTAAGAGTAAGTAATACATAAAAAAATTCTACGTTGTAAAAAATTATATAATATGCTTCCATCTAAACTTTATTCTCTTACATCACACGCGTCTATACCGTACTATATACTGCCATAGACAAACACAACATTAAATTACACTATCATGAGAGATTCGTTCATGAGGCGATCCACATATACAAACACAGAGACAATTTTAACCGAGAAGATGGATTCTGGCTGAGCAATCACTGGAAGGACGTAATAAACCATTTCGATACACATTAGGGTGGGTAGAATAATACATAGTGTAATTTAATGTTGGGTTTGTCTATGGCAGTATATAGTACGGTATAGACGCGTGTGATGTAAGAGAATAAAGTTTAGATGGAAGCATATTATATAATTTTTTACGTAGAATTTTTTATGTATTACTTACTGTTAGTAACTCAGCTTATTGTAGAGTATAGTAAGTATACTGATGATGCTATGTAGTTTATACTTTAGTTTTTACGTGGTTGTTTAGTAACTGCAGCTACATACTATTAACATTCCTTTCCTTTGTTAATGCTACCCCCCCCCCCCCTTTGATGCTGCTAATCCTGCATAATGCACGGGCATAGTATTGATTTGGAACCCCCCCCCCCGCCCACCTCCTACGCATTTTCCATATGCTGAATTCCTCTTGATATGCAAATTATTTTGTCTAGGCGCTCTTCTTCCCACCTCCCCCCCTCTAACCCAGCTTAAATATATGCTCCAAGCTTGGTGGTGTTTCATTCTTCGACTGAGGACGGCTACTTGCGTTGTGGCCGAAACGTCGTGAGAATTGTTTTATTATGTTTTATTTTTATTATTTTATTACTTCCCTTCTACGTGACTTTACAAAAAGAAGCAACTCTGATAATGATAATAATATGCACTGTCCTTGAAGTTGATTGGTCCACACCCGAGACGGCTTTCTTTAGAGCCTAGTCCCCATTGGTGTTGGACCAGATGACACCAGAAGGCGTACAACTCAAACACAGTGCAATATCAGAGTCTTGAGAGCTTGGGGTAAGCATTTACACTATGAGATCTCTTTTACCAGTGGCAAAATATAGTAGTAGGTTTTTACCCTTTTAAACTGGTACAAAACTGACACCTTTATTCAAGGCATCATGTTTGCAATAACCACAACACAAGTAGTCAAAAAAGCAAACAAAAAGAAGCAACTCTGATAATGATAATAATATGCACTGTCCTTGAAGTTGATTGGTCCACACCCGAGACGGCTTTCTTTAGAGCCTAGTCCCCATTGGTGTTGGACCAGATGACACCAGAAGGCGTACAACTCAAACACAGTGCAATGTCAGAGTCTTGAGAGCTCGGGGTAAGCATTTACACTATGAGATCTCTTTTACCAGTGGCAAAATATAGTAGTAGGTTTTTACCCTTTTAAACTGGTACAAAACTGACACCTTTATTCAAGGCATCATGTTTGCAATAACCACAACACAAGTAGTCAAAAAAGCAAAAAAAAAAAAAGCTATTTCGATTTAAAGCTTTCGTGACTGCAGGGATTCATCTTCTTGGTTCTTTCGGTAAAGTCACGTAGAAGGGAAGTAATAAAATAATAAAAAATAAAACAATAAAACAATTCTCACGACGTTTCGGCCACAACGCAAGTAGCCGTCCTCAGGCGAAGAATGAAACACCACCAAGCTTGGAGCGTATATTTAAGCTGGGTTAGAGGGGGGGAGGTGGGAAGAAGAGCGCCTAGACAAAATAATTTGCATATCAAGAGGAATTCAGCATATGGAAAATGCGTAGGAGGTGGGCGGGGGGGGGGGGTTCCAAATCAATACTATGCCCGTGCATTATGCAGGATTAGCAGCATCAAAGGGGGGGGGGGGGTAGCATTAACAAAGGAAAGGAATGTTAATAGTATGTAGCTGCAGTTACTAAACAACCACGTAAAAACTAAAGTATAAACTGCATAACAAACTAAAGTATAAACTACATAGCATCATCAGTATACTTACTATACTCTACAATAAGCTGAGTTACTAAGAGTAAGTAATACATAAAAAAATTCTACGTTGTAAAAAATTATATAATATGCTTCCATCTAAACTTTATTCTCTTACATCACACGCGTCTATACCGTACTATATACTGCCATAGACAAACACAACATTAAATTACACTATCATGAGAGATTCGTTCATGAGGCGATCCACATATACAAACACAGAGACAATTTTAACCGAGAAGATGGATTCTGGCTGAGCAATCACTGGAAGGACGTAATAAACCATTTCGATACACATTAGGGTGGGTAGAATAATACATAGTGTAATTTAATGTTGGGTTTGTCTATGGCAGTATATAGTACGGTATAGACGCGTGTGATGTAAGAGAATAAAGTTTAGATGGAAGCATATTATATAATTTTTTACGTAGAATTTTTTATGTATTACTTACTGTTAGTAACTCAGCTTATTGTAGAGTATAGTAAGTATACTGATGATGCTATGTAGTTTATACTTTAGTTTTTACGTGGTTGTTTAGTAACTGCAGCTACATACTATTAACATTCCTTTCCTTTGTTAATGCTACCCCCCCCCCCCTTTGATGCTGCTAATCCTGCATAATGCACGGGCATAGTATTGATTTGGAACCCCCCCCCCGCCCACCTCCTACGCATTTTCCATATGCTGAATTCCTCTTGATATGCAAATTATTTTGTCTAGGCGCTCTTCTTCCCACCTCCCCCCCTCTAACCCAGCTTAAATATATGCTCCAAGCTTGGTGGTGTTTCATTCTTCGACTGAGGACGGCTACTTGCGTTGTGGCCGAAACGTCGTGAGAATTGTTTTATTATGTTTTATTTTTATTATTTTATTACTTCCCTTCTACGTGACTTTACAAAAAGAAGCAACTCTGATAATGATAATAATATGCACTGTCCTTGAAGTTGATTGGTCCACACCCGAGACGGCTTTCTTTAGAGCCTAGTCCCCATTGGTGTTGGACCAGATGACACCAGAAGGCGTACAACTCAAACACAGTGCAATATCAGAGTCTTGAGAGCTTGGGGTAAGCATTTACACTATGAGATCTCTTTTACCAGTGGCAAAATATAGTAGTAGGTTTTTACCCTTTTAAACTGGTACAAAACTGACACCTTTATTCAAGGCGTCATGTTTGCAATAACCACAACACAAGAATTCAAAAAAGCAAACAAAAAGAAGCAACTCTGATAATGATAATAATATGCACTGTCCTTGAAGTTGATTGGTCCACACCCGAGACGGCTTTCTTTAGAGCCTAGTCCCCATTGGTGTTGGACCAGATGACACCAGAAGGCGTACAACTCAAACACAGGTCAATATCAGAGTCTTGAGAGCTCGTGTTGCACAAACATCTGCAGTCACATGAATACAAGGGCATTGCTCATTCATACCACGCAATCGATCTGTCCAGACATCCCATATTCTATACGTGACCCCGATACACGCAACTTGTTACATCGAGACTCACAATCGGTTGATGGGTAATCATTCGTTCATAATGCTAAATAATGTTTTCAATGCCATCAGATTTACAGAATCCGAAGAACCAGAAGTATATTTTCCGAGCAAACCCCATTGAGAAGAGATTTGTTTTAAGGGCGACTCGGGCCAGTAAGTAACATCAAAGCATTCCACCCAATTACAGATAAAACAAAGATATGTAATAATAGTAATTATGATGTAAAATAGCATTCACACTTAAACGTTGGTGATTTTAAAAGAGAGTCAGTTTGAATGAGGACAGAAGATGACCGGATGGAGATTCCAAGAGACGAAACTTCTTAGGTGGTTCCCAAGGCTTTGGGGTAGCTACGTTAAATGAAAGGTAACCTCTGAGTGGATGACGCCAAAAGCTGCACGTATTGTTGTAATGAGATGCCTGTAAATAAGGTGACCTCATTGGGAATTCTTTCAGACCTTTCCAGACCCCACTTCAAACGTGCTGGGCCCTCTTACTCTGCTTTGTCCAAAAACTTTGAAGTTAAATTTGCCCCTTGAGAGCCTGAACAGACTTTAAAGACAAGTGTGGCAGCGAGCACCGATGAAGGCCGGCACGGTACACGAGGGGGTGGGTGGTCAGCACCATGCCCGTCCGCCTTTATCTTCCCAGTGGTGTTTAGGCACCACACCAGGTACTCATTTGAGGCTGAGTTGACCTTGGGGAGGCCCAGGACCAATTCAGATAATTGTCACCGATGTCGACCGTGAACGGGAATCAAACTCGGGTTCCCGCGCTCGTAAGACAGCACACTAACCACTGCATGATCCCTCCGCCAAAAACTCCACCCACACCTCCACATCCACAACCTCCTGTGGGTCGCCTCGCCCTCCCTCAGAGTCCGAATGCTCCTCCTGCTTGACGCTGCCTCCATTCACCTGGAGGTCGGGGCCTGGAGTTGAGTCTTCATCTTCACATTCCACCTTCACTTCTTCACATTCCATCTTCACATTTTCACATTCCACCTTCACCTCTTCACATTCCCCCTTCACTTCTTCCCATTCAACCTTCACTGATGGCCACGTTGCTAAACTCGGGTTGTCTTTTGGATCTTGTTGAATGCGAGATGGGGTCGATTCCACCTCCTTCTCCACATGGATCTTCTCATGCCTATTTCGGTTGACTAACCGTGTGAATAACTTCCCACACACAGTGCACTTGAAGGGCTTCTCATCTGTGTGTTTTCTCTGGTGAATGTTAAGATATCCTGACCTTGTAAACGCTTTACCACACACAGTGCACTTGAAGGGCCTCTCGCCAGTGTGTGTTATCTGGTGAAATTGGAGATGTGATAACTGTCTAAATGTCTTCTCACACAAAGTGCACTTGAAGGGCTTCTCGCCTGTGTGTTGTCTCTGGTGAATGGTAAGACATCTTGAGCGTGTAAATGCTTTACCACACACAGTGCACTTGAAGGGCTTCTCGCCTGTGTGTTTTCTCTGGTGAAATTGGAGATGTGATAACTGTCTAAATGTCTTCTCACACAAAGTGCACTTGAAGGGCTTCTCGCCTGTGTGTTGTCTCTGGTGAATGGTAAGACATCTTGAGCGTGTAAATGCTTTACCACACACAGTGCACTTGAAGGGCTTCTCGCCTGTGTGTTGTCTCTGGTGAATGTTAAGAGATCCTGACTGTGTAAACGCTTTACCACAAACAGTGCACTTGAAGGGCTTCTCGCCAGTGTGTGTTATCTGGTGAATTTGGAGATGTGATGACTGTCTAAATGTCTTCTCACACAAAGTGCACTTGAAGGGCTTATCACTTGAGTGTGTTTTCTGATGTTGAAACAAAATTCCTGAAGTTCCAAATGCCTTTCCACACACAGTGCATTTGAAGGGTTTTTCGCCTGTGTGTGTTTTCTGGTGAGCGTTAAGAGATCCTGACTGTGGAAACGCTTTACCACAGACAGTGCACTTAAAGGGCTTCTCTCCTGTGTGTTGTCTCTGGTGAGTTCTAAGTAGTGGTGAACGTCGAAATACCTTCTCGCATATAGTACACTTGAAGGTCTTCTTGGCCATGTGTAATTTGTCGTTGAAATTAATGTGTCCAGTGTGGCTCATGTCGTATGGACACTGCTCGCATTGATTCCTTCTACCACTGGGCTGTCTTGAGTCTCTGCTTCATGTCATTCAACCTACACATTACACACAAAATATATATAACCAATATACATGATACACATTATAGAACACCTCCACATTATACACATCTACACCTTACACAATATACACATGCGTTACATACTGACACACAGTACACCCAGGGGACATGAGATGCACACCTTACACAAAATATACACAGAATATACACGCACACGTAGTATTATTCACGATGTACTTACAAAAAAAATCAGCGGACTATCTGCTGGATCTCCTCAGTTTCGAAGAACAAATATGACCTAAGGTCTTTGCTCATTTACCAGCTTCACATTCCTTATTGCCGTACAAATACTGGAGGAAGGGCCTTTTCTATTGATGCCCCCAGGGTCTGGAATGCTATCGCCAATAAATTGCAACTTGCCTGTGAGATCTTCACTCAAAACTGCTCTAGAGGAGATGTACACCCCTAGCTGCCACTGCTATTCAGAATGGCCTGAAATCAAATGTATCATTCCGGATAACCGCAACAAAGTATGATCTTGAGTTTTGATTATAGTGTGCTGATCTGTAAAGGTGTATTGATTTTGATTCTGCTACTGATACTCCTGCTGTTATGGAGTGACTCATGCAGCAAACTATGGCTGCAAAGTTTGGTCGTACATGTTATGTATATCGTTTATTGTTAAATTTGATTCAGTTCCTATGATCACTGTTACATTGTTTTTATAGCTTTATTTTGGTGATTTTGAAAACGTTTTGGTTTAGCCATGTTTGTTTGTTGTAGCACAGAGTTAGGCTGATAACTTTAATCTAAATTGTTTGACTTGCATCCCACCGGGATTTTTGCACACAGCGTTGAAATACAGTGTTTTTTCTTGAAGACTTTGCTCTTTTTTCCAGGATTTTTCTGTTGCATGTAGTCACTTTTAGATGTTTCTTGTTCATGTTTTTGTTTTGTTGCGGTTGCACCCATAGCTCACAGGGTTATACCTAATAAATGAAACTAAACTAAATGAAACACCCAGCCGAACAGACACTTAGGCATGCGGTGGCTGGGAATGCGGGCGACATAACCCAGCTAATGCACTCACTTGCCAGGAGAGCTCACAGATTTTTTTTAAAACCATTAAATATTTTTATCACACCAGGTAAAGTGCACTGAGCAATAGATCTCTTTTTCAGAAATGACCTGGCCACAAATGATAGCTCAACGAAGTGGCTTATCATCACGTGGACATTTTTAGCAGCCAAATATTCTAAAAGTATTTTCTAAATGTCAGGGTCCGGATTGAACCGATGAAGTCCTGTATACCAGGTGATGTAGTTAACATCTCACCATTGTGGCACCACTGATGGGACTTTGTCCAGATCTTGCAATGATCCCTGAACTTACACAAACCAGTGTGGTTAAACCCAGGATGGATCGTAGACAGGCTAGCCTGAATATTACAAACTGGTGCAGATGTTCAGTTAGAGGGGGCTCCACATTTTGCAAGGGAGGGCATGACTGTATCCGAGAAGACCTGAAGCTTCGTGTGGAGTGACAGGCGAGGTAGCTGCCATGCAGAATTAGGCAGTCGCTTAAATGAAAATGCTGTCCGACTGATTCAGAGTGAGACCTCTGCTGTCAAACCGGTGCTGGACATAAGCACACTGCCCAGGTATGGGAAACTCTCCAACATCTCATCAACTGCTACACCACCAATAGGGTGCTGAGGGGGTAGAGTCTTTGATGACACAAAATACCCAGGCAGGTGCTTAGTTTTGGTGGGGCTGATAGTAAGACCCCACCTCTTTGTGACACACTCCAGGTTCAGCAGCGGCGCCTCCAACTCCTCCTCTGAGTGAGCAGCAATCACCAGATCATCAGCAAACATAAGGGGCCGTCCATAGATGACATCACACACCTAGGGGGGGGAGTAGGGTCAGACATTTGTGACGATGTGTGACGGGGGGAGGGGGGGGTTTGAGAAATGTGATGCGACGTCAAAATGCGCAACTTTAAATAAATATAAACAAGCGAATTGTTATAACACTAATTTTGATTAATTTTCATTAACAGGTCCCTGCGGGGTGGGCTGGTAGGAACAAATAAGCAAAGAATATAAAGATAATCTATTATTACACTTGTTTAGCCAGGAAAGCCTCACTGAGTCTAAAGGTTTTTGTAGGGTCATGCCAAGTGTTTGCAGTAGGGGGCGATGTTGCTACACCTAATCAGACATCGGACGGAAGGACGGACGGACGATATAATCTATTGTAGGCTGGTTCACTTCGTTCCTACCAGTATAACTATTTGATTATTTAAATGTACTAAGCTCACCTTTTATTTATTCCATGAAGGAGCATTTTGCTTCTTCATGGTAGAATGGAGAAGCATAAATTTTGTAAAAATTTAAAATGATTGTTATTAAAAAAATTATTTGTAATGATTCTACCAGGGCATTTCATTCTGTGGAATGAATATGTGATTGTTATAATTGTACTCTCCATTTTGCTTCGTTCTACTACAAAGTTTCAAGTATTTTTTTATACTTATAATTACTTTTAATATTTTATAATTATAATATAATTTCAATATAATATTCTGAACATTTGCAGTTTTAGTTACGCGTTGAATATTTTCAAGTGAATTTTATGCTAAATTTCAGCTCTCCAACGGTTCCTTTTTAATACGTATTTATCCTACATCAGAGTGCAGCTCCACATTAAATACGCACTACAGTGACAATAGTTTAAAGTGATTTGAAGCATGTTTTTTTTCAAAATGGAAATATTGTTTTGGGGGGGGGGGGGCAGAGCTTCGTGACGTCATATTTGAGGGGGGTCTGACTTTTTGTGACGCCATGTGACAAGGGGGGGGAGGGGGGTAAAAAATCGGCCAAAATCGCGTGACGTCATTTATGGACGGCCCCTAACATGGTTGATGACCAATAAGGAGCCATCCCTCGACTGCACCTGGACATCGATCACATGCAGTACACCCAGTAGCTATACATACATATGACACACAATATATATAAACACATACACACACCAATAACCTATTTGACACTGTTGTGACATCACCACGTGCTTGTGCCAGGCACTGTGCACTTTAAGGCCATGTGAATTGTTGAATGCATGCTGGCTGGTCACAAGACAGACCCAGATACAATGGGTTGACTGAGATTATTGGCAAATGCATCACCTGTGTCCTCTACTGTGCCAGCTCGATGTCTTTTAGCCACCCGGCACTCCTCTCAAATGTAGAGAGCGTCGCTCCTCTGCCCTCCGTTGTTGCTGGAGGGCGACTGCCTCCAACTGTCCAGTAGCGTCCTTCACGAGCCTCCTCCTCCAGAGGCCGATCTTGACACCCCTGGTACCAGTCGTGAGCAAATTCACTCAGCTACACATCCTCCTGTATCACATCACTCACACATCGTCCTGTATAATATCTCATCTTTAGCCCATGACACACCCGTTTAGGCTCCTGTATATAACTTAACAAAAGCTGCTTGGGCATGCAGTGGCTGGGCATACGGGGCACATGACCCAGCCGACGCAGCCTCGCCTGTTGGAGGAGTTCACCGTTGGGACTGTCCAGATCTTTCAAGGATTTGCGAGCTCCTCACATAAAGCAGCCTGCTTCAATCTAGGCGAAATCGAAGGCAGCGGCGGTAGTAACGTGGGCGGTAGTAACGTGGGCAGCAGTAGCAGCTGTTGAAAGTTATCACTTATGGCCTACAAGAACCTTGATCCGTCCCTGCAGCAACCACCACAACTACGAGCACTAAAACCACAACCAAAACAACAATTACGACCACAATTACGACGACCGCAACTACAACCATCACAACTACGACCACCACAACCACCACCTCCACAACCACTACAACCACTACAACCACCACAACCACCACAACCAGCACCACCACAACAACCACCACAACAACGACCACCACAACTACGACCACAACAACTACAACCACCACAACTACAACCACCACAACTACGACCACCACAACTGCAACCACCACCACAACTACAACCACCACAACTACCACAAAAACTACGACCACCACAACCACCACAACAACCACGACCACCACAACTACGACCACCACAACCACCACAACAACCACGACCACCACAACTACAAACACCACAACCACCACCAAAACTACGACCACCACAACCACCACCACAACCACGACCACAACAACTACGACCACCACAACATAACCACCACAACTACGACAACTACGACCACCACAACCACCACAACTACTACAACCACCACAACTACGACCACAACAAAACCACCACATCCACGACCACCACAACCACCACCACAACCACCACAACACAACCACCACAACAACTACGATGTCAACACCTCTGCTCAGAGACCCACGGAGACGACTCACCAGCGTCACTTCCTGGTTCAGGGGTCATCTCGTGACGTCATCGAGCGCGAGACGGGCTCAGTGTGAGTGGCGGGGGATGAGTGGCATGGGGGGAAGAGGGGCGGGGGGGGAGGGGCGGGGGGGGAGAGGGCGGGGCGTATCAAGCGCGTGCATTGTGTGGGCAACAAAGAAGGAGTTTCTAAAGAACTGCAAACGCCCTACTACCATATAATACACCTGTGTGAAGAAACTAAAATATAAACTACATCAATATATCTTCTTGGTTCTTTCGGTAAAGTCACATAGAATGGAAATAATAAAATAATAATAAACATAATAAAATAGATTATTATATTATTTTATATTATATTATTTTATTATCCGTATGGGTAGCTTTATATTATTTTATTATGTTTTATTTTATTGTTTCCATTCTACGTGACTTTACCGAAAGAACCAAGAAAATGAATCCCTGCAGTAACGAAAGCTTTAAATCGAAATTTACATCAATATAATCAATGTGCTTAATATACTTTCCAATAAGCTGAGCTATTAACATTAAGTAACTGGGTATACGCTACACTATATAATGACTACCATATAGTGAACCGATAAAAACTAAAATATAAAATACATCAATGTAATCAATATAGTCAATATACTCTCCAATAAGCTCAGCTACTAACAGTAAGTCATACATTACACTTCTACGTCGCAAAAAACACAATAATATGCCTCCAGCTAAACTTTTTTCTTACATCACACGGATATACCCCGTACTATACACTGCCATAGACAAACCCAACATTGAATTATACACTGTGTTACTATACACCACCTTAGACTATACATTGTAATATTACTTTTCTACACACCTTACTGTATACCACACTGCTGTATATTCACTATACAATTACGATACTATATATTACCTTATACATTATATTAGACATTACACTGTTATACTATTTATTATTATACAATCTGCTATACACCATCTCATTGATCGTCGCGTGAAAGGTACCAAGAGGAAGCAACGAAATATGTCAATGGGAGAGTGGTAGCAGGAGACTTGCAGCAGAGCAAAGATTCCATTTCGTGAGGAGAAAACGTGAACACAATCAGTTAAGACCCGAAATGGTTTATCACGTCCTTCCAATGATTGCTGAGCCAGAGTCCATCTTCTCGGTTGAAATGGTCTTTGTGTTTATATATGTGGATGGCCTCATAAACGAATCTCTCATGGTAGCCGGATGGCCTTCAAAGAGCCTCCGTCTTGGAGAAGTCAATGTCATGTGAGCCCACTGAATTATAACAATGGTCTGCCATGGCTGAGGTGTTCGTTCTACCGTGTTTCAAGTCTGCTTTATGTTCACGGATGCGGTCCAAGACATGTCGTTTCGTTTCTCCAATGTAACTGCTACCACAGAGGCAACCTAGTTTGTAGATGCCAAGGTACTGTATGTCTGGAACCACATCTTTTACAGAAGGTACCAGATCACGGATTTTATGTACTGTGTTGAATCGGACCTGGATCTTGTGTTTGTTCAGGATTTTGGAGGTCTTTTTTGTGACCCCCGCAATGTAGGGTAAGTTGATGGTTTTGAAAGGCTCCTCAAGAGGATCCTTCTTCATGGTTGGAGTGATGGCTTTGCGGATTGTGTAGTCGGAGTAACCATTAGCCTTGAGAGCTAGGTGTACGTGCTTGAGTGCACAGGCAATGTGTTCCTGGTCGGAGATCTATTGGGCTTCATGGTGTAGAGTCTTGATGAGGGAATTCTTCTGGGATGGATGGTGGTGGAAATTCGGTTTTAGGTAAGCATCCGTATGGGTAGCTTTCCTGTAGACAGAGTGGCTCATTGAACCATCAGGTCTCCTTTTAATTAGGACATCCAAAAAGGGTAGCTTGCCATCTTTTTCGACTTCCATGGTGAATCTGATGGCTGGGTGTATGGAATTCATGTGGTCGAGGAATTGGTCTAGACTCTAGAGCAAGCCGGCCATGTGGCCAGATGACAAAAGTGTCATCCACGCCCCTCTTCCATAAGGTCGGGCGTCGAGAGGCAGTCTGGATGGCGTCAGTCTCAAATTTCTCCATGAAAACGTTGGCTACAACCGGAGATAGGGGGAGCCCATTGGGGTGCCCTCAATTTGTTTGTAGAAAGTTTCATTCCAGGTGAAGTATGCAGTGTCTCACCAGGGGGGTACCTCAGTATTCAGTCCTTGATGAACCAAGTCTTCAATGATTGCGATGGTGTCAGGTACAGGAACTTTGGTGAATAAGAAAATCACATCAAAACTGACAAGCAGGTCGTCTGGGGACAGGGAAATACCCTTGATTGTCGATACCAGGTGGGTAGAGTTTAGTACCACAGAGGTGGTTTTTCCAGTGAAAGGCCGCAGGATTTCAGACAAAAAACGAACCAGTTTGTAGGTGGGGGAGTTGATAGTAACACAATTGGACGAAAGGGTGTATCTTCTTTATGTATTTTTGGTAAGCCATATAATCTTGGTGGCCTGACCACAGAAGGTTTCAACGAGAACTGTTTGGTTTGATCAATTAATGTGGTTGAATCAGAAATGATTGTTGGTTTTGATGACGAGGCTGTTGGTGGGGTCTCTTTTTATTTTTTGTATAGCTGCCATCGTTGAATAGTTCTTGAATTTTGTTGTGTAGCGTATACCCAGTTACTTAATGTTAATAGCTCAGCTTATTGGAGAGTATATTGAGCACATTGATTATATTGATGTAGTTTATATTTAGTTTTTTCACACAGGTGTATTATATGGTAGTAGGGTATTTGCAGTTCTTTAGAAACTCCTCCTTCTTTGTTGCCCACACAATGCACGATCTTGATACGCGGTGGTTTGGCTGCTGCAGTTTCTTACGATTAAAAATTCCCTCCCTTTATCACTACTAATCCTACATAATACACTAGCATAATATGAATTTGAAACCCCCCCCCCACCACCTACACAATCCACAAGGAGTGACTAATCCCATATCTGCATTTTCCATCAATATGCTTAATTCCGGAGTTGATATGTAAAATCATTTGTCAAGGCGCTCTCCTCCCCCCGACCCAGCTTAAATATACGCTGCCAAGCTTGGCGGTGTTCATTGGGACACTGTCTTTCCGACAGCTCTGTTTCTTCACCTGATGATGGCTGCTTGTGTTGTGGCTGAAACGTCGTGAGAATTTTTATTTTATTATGTTTTATTATTGTATTATTTCCTTTCTACGTGACTTTACCGAAAGGACCAAGAAGACGAATCCCTGCAGTCACGAAAGCTTTAAATCGAAATAATAAGTTGCCAAACATTACAATAATAATTTTGCGTGCAGATGTAGTAGGTTCCAGGAGACTTGGACGACGTAGTTGGAGGCACACTTATTTATTAAGCACAAAGTACATAACAGGCCGAGATGTACAACACTTGAAGGGGTATCGGCCCCTTCACCCGTATAACTGGGAGATCAACACTCTATCACACAGCTAGCCTACTCCTAGGTCCTCCACTACCGGGCTAGGGGAGGCTAGCTAACCCAGCCCTGGTTAAGCTGGGATTACGGCACCGAGAGTCCCCAGACCGGCTCTTACAAGAGCATCGGCTCTGAGCTCTCGGGGCCACGCCACTGGCTCGGCCTGGTCGGTCCTGAGAAGGACAGCGAGCCATGGGAGTCCCAGGGCCTATCTAGCAGGTCTTCTTGCTTCACTGGTTAAGGCTGAACACTGAACCCCGAGCCCTCCGGCTCACCGCCTTATATATCCACTCCCCCACTGAGGGGTGGGGCCCGTGGGGGATCCCAGCTCCGTGTCAGCCCCCCAGGCTGAACGGCGCGGACGTCGATGTAAGCGCCTCTCAGCGTACGGGCCTAACCACGCCCAGTGTGTTTGTTAAGCCCTCTGTAACACCTCTACATCACCCCCCCCCTGTACAGCCCGCAGCCGTCCCGGCTGCAACAAAATTACAATAAAGATGCATCCCCCCCAAATCCGTGTGTGCCTCGCGTAAACAATGAACAATAACAACAAGAAAGAGAAAAATAACCCGACGCACCCCCCCCCCCGAATAAATACCGAACCCCGTAAAAACGCAACATATATACAAAGTCCAGGACCACCCCCCCCGCAAGGGCCGCACTAGCGGCCGACCTCACAAAAGTCTGCGCGTTTTGGCGCGCGTTCTTGCAGCGGGGCCGTCACACGGGGCAACCCCGGTCGGCCCAGTGGTGGGTGTCAACAGTCCGGGTGCGAGAAAGTCAGGCTTCGCTGCGGAGCGACCCCCGACCCCCCCGGGAGGGGTTGGCGGTCGTGAGCACGTCAATCCCGGTGCACCTGGAGGTGGAACAGTTGGTGGTAAGTTAGGCGAAAGCAGCGAAGTCGGACTCCGGGAGTCGGTGGACCCCTCACATGTTTGGCCACGCGCGTGTGTGTAAGGAACATGGGGCGCAACGAACGGTTTCAGCCTGGAGGGGTGCACGAACCACCGACGCTTCCCCCACCGGATACGCACACATTGCGGCCGCAAGACCTGCACCACTTCCACGGGCCCCCGCCACGGCCGCACCAGCTTAGACGAGGTCGCCAGTGGTATTTAGGGACAGTGCAACCACGCCTTGTCACCCGGTTTCCACTGGAGCACATGCGCCCGACCCAGCCTGAGCCTCTCATTCGCCTTCTGGCGAAGTTCTGAATTCTGGACGGCCGCCTCCCGCACCTCTGTCAATTTAGCGATGTTGAATTTGACATGGTCGGTCAATTTAGATTTAGCATGCGGCGCGGAGATTTACAGCTGGGTCGCGACAGGTGGGCTAGCCTCGCGGCCATACATTAGGAAAAAGGGCGAAAATCTGGTCGCCGCATGCGGAGCCATTGTGTATGCCACCAAAACCCCCGGAATATGAAGGTCCCACTCGGTCTGCCATTCAGAGACCTGTTGGGACAGCATGGACGTGATAGTCCGATGCAGACACTCCACCATCCCGTCAGTTAGCGGATGATATGGGGAGGTACGAATTTTTTTCATTCCCAGGAGCTCGCAGACTTCGTGTAGAAGTTTACCCAAAAATGTTTTACCCTGGTCGGTCAGCAGCCGCTCCGGAGCACCCTTGTCGAGGACGTAGCCCTGGACAAAGGCCTCCGCGATGGCTGCTGCAGACTGGTTGGCGAGGGGCCAGGCCATAGGCCATCGCGTAAAATATTCCACCCCGGTCAATAAGTATCTATTTCCCATAGGTGTAGCGGGGAACGGGCCCATAATATCAAGCGCAACGAGCTCGTTAACCCGGGAAACTTTGATAGACTGCAATGGTGGGTTGGACCCCCGCGCTGGTGGCTTCCGTTGCGCACACTGAGTACACGACCCTAAAAGATCTTCCACGTCCTTTTCTATGCCTGGCCAAGAAAAATCCAGCTGGAGCATGGCAAGGGTTTTGTGAGTCCCCAGGTGAAGGAGTCGCTCGTGCGCAGCCCACACCACTCTACCCCTCAATGCGGAAGGCACCACCAGCCGGTGGCGGCGGGATCTCCCGTCCCAATGCATCAAAAGACCTTGAAATAACCCCCATGAGTCGACATTTCCCCCCCCCCCCCCCGACCAACTCCCCCGATGCGACGGCGCAAAGCGAGGAGGGAGGTGTCCTCCATTTGGTGGCGCCCCCACTCTGTGACAGACAACCCCAGCAGAGAATCCCTCCCTTCGTGCTCAAAAGGACCGGCAACCGAAGGCGCATCAGCGGCGGCCCCAAGGACCGGATCAGATATCATATTCGGAGGTCTACAACACCCCGAACCCAGGAGGCAAGCGCACTCGGAGGTGGGCGGAAAACGCGACAGAGCGTCTGCGTTCGTGTGGCGAACGCCCTTACGATAAGTAGTTTGAAAATCAAAATCCTGGAGAATCTCCAACCATCGAGACAATTGTCCCGATGGCTGTTGAACCCACAAGGCGTACTGCAGCGCCGCGTGATCTGTGCAGACGGTGAAACGTTGACCGTACAGATACGGGCGATATTGCTGAATGAAGTAAACGATCGCCAATAGTTCCCGACGGGTAACACAGTGCCTCTGTTCCGCCGGAGACAACACCCGACTGCCGTACGCAACCACATGCTCTACGCCCCCAACAACCTGCGAAAGCACGCCCCCAATGCCCGTGTTGCTTGCGTCCGTATCGAGCAAGAAGGGTTTTGTAAAATCAGGGTAACTTAATGGCGGAGCCCCCACCAGGGCGTCCCGGAGGGAGCGAAAAGCAGCCTCCTCCTCCTGACCCCAATGAAACTTGACCCCCTTGGATGTCAAGGCATGTAAGGGTTTGGCAATCGTGGCGAAATCAGCGACAAACCGACGGTAATACGACACGAATCCAATGAAACTCCTGACCTCCCCCACCGAGGTGGGCTTCGGCCAGGAGCTGACACATTGCGTTTTGGCGGGATCTGTGGCAATACCCGAACGGCCGACAATGTGACCCAAATACCGCACCGTACCGCGGAGCAAAAAACACTTCTGGGGCTTGAATTTCAAATTAGCAGCCTGCATTTTGAGAAAAACAGCACGCAACCTCTGGAGGTGTTCATCGAATGTTTTACTAAAGACGATGAAATCGTCTAAGTAAATCAAACATGAATCCCATTGCAACCCAGCCAGGACCAATTCCATCAATCGCTGGAAAGTTGCCGGCGCTAAATGTAGCCCCATCGGTAAACGGTTAAATTGGAAAAGGCCGTGCGGCGTATGGAAAGCAGTCTTCGGTTTAGAATCATCATCGAGAGGGAGCTGCCAGAACCCGGACAACAAATCTAATGTGGAGAAGAACCGCGCCCCTGCCAGGGCATCAAGCGATTCATCCATCCGAGGGAGCGGGTATGCGTCGGCCACAGAAATCTTGTTCAGCCGACGAAAATCGACACAAAAACGCAATGAGCCATCGTGTTTCTTAACCAAGACGATCGGCGCTCCCCAAGGGCTGGTGGAAGGAGATATAATATCCGCAGCTAGCATGTCGTCCACGGCCGATTTGACATGATCCTTTCGGCGGGACTCAACCGAAAAGGATTTTGGCGGATTGGCGCGCTGTCACCCGTGTCAATATGGTGTCGCAGCAGTTTAGTACACCCAATATCGTATTTGTTTTGACTAAAAACGTCCGAAAACTCGCGCAGGAGGATTCGAAGCCTCTCACGCTGTGAGTCGGACAGGTCCGATGATCCCGCGCAAAGCGCATCCAGCCATCCCTCATCACGGTCCGAATGCGGTCGCGCCGGCGGAGCGGCGCTCACCTGACCAATGACCGGTTCCTCACAGGGCACCGGCGTCGCATGCGCGAGCATGGTCCCTTGAGGAACCACAGCCGTTCGCGATCCCACATTGAGGACCACAATGAAGGGGTCCCCGTCCCCTTTCACAATGGTCTGGGCCGCTATCAAATCGGGTCCGTTGACCCCGGCCCTAGATGGCCCCAACAGAACCCCCCGATCCCCAACACCCTGGGCAAATGGTCGCCGCAGCCTAAGAGGCACGAGCATCTGAGCTCCCGGCGGTACGCGTACCGTCCTCGTCACCAGCGCCTGTACCGTCGCAAATGCCGTACGGACAGTAGCGGTGGAGGACAAAAACATCATACGCCGGCCCAACGGGAGTTTGATGCAACCCTGGTCGACCAAGATGCGGATCGGCATTTTGGCCAAGAAATCCGTCCCCAACAGGCACGGAACCGCCAGCGAGGAGGAGACCAATATGGGGCCGGATAGTTTGATGTCCCCAATACAAATTTGCGCGCGGATCTGTCCGATAATGCCCAACGAGCCCCCGTTAGCAGCGTAGCACGGAACATCAACGGGGAGCAAAGGGCGGCTTTGAACGGGGAGAATGTTATAAATCAAATCGGACACAATAGTTGCCGATGCCCCCGTATCAATTAAGACCCGCACCTCAACCCCATCAATATGCCCCACAACGACCGACGACCCCGACGACGTGGCAACAACACGATGGGCCAACTCGGACCACTGGCCCGGTTGAAACGCACTCCCCACTGCGGTATGGTTCGGCGCGACGACATGCAATTTCCGACCTCCGTTCGTTGCAGTGCGTGAGTGTGTCACAGGTGTGTGCGTAGGCCAAACATGTGGGGTGCCACGACTCGCCGGAGTTTGCTGGTGAGGCTTGGGTAGAGGCGCGACGTCCGGCCGAGGCGTCGCTCCTCGCTGTCGGGGAGCCCGGCATCCCGAAGCCACATGGCCCCGGAGGCCACAGTTGTAGCAGCGCGTGAGCGCCCCAGACGGCTTGGGCTGATCCTGGCGGCTCGGTCCGTCCCGAGCCGGTCGTCCCCCGGCTCTCCACTCCATCGGGCGATCCACAGCGCAGACCTCTTCCGATGGGAGGGTGGCCGCAGCCACGGCATGCCCGGCCACCGCCTTGCTGGCCTTGCGACGCTGGGACAGCAAGTTAGCGTGGATGTGCCGCGCGGCCCGAAGGGAACACATCTCCGTGTCGTCTTGCGCCAAGACGACAATGTCCAAATCGTCCGCCAACAGCAGTATCTTCTCCGCCACCATGGCATGCACCCCTTCCTCGTCCATCCGAGGGAAAGCCGCCTTCGCTAGGGCCAGGAGAGCTGTGCGGTATGCCAAAGGCGATTCCTTGGCGCCCCGCTGGCGATCGTAGAACAGTTGCCTGCAGTCCGAAGGTGGTCCATAGACTGCAGACAGGAGTTGAAGCGCCATTTGCAGAGTGGTGCGCTTCGCTCTTGGCGCCAAGGTGAGGGTAGCGAGGGCGTCACTGTCGAGCATCGCTGGTAGCACGCGTAGCGCTTCGTCATCAGTCCATTGTGCCATTTGTTGGTGAGCGAGGAAGCGTCTTCGGAAGCCTCCCCAGTCACCGTCTTCCCCCACGAACTCTTTGAGAGGTGGTAATCGCTGCTGTAATGCGGCGTCCACAGTCGGAGATCGCGCCCCGTCGTTCCCGCCACTCCGCACAGTTTTGGCGGGAATGGCGGGTGCCATCGGCAGTCGCTCTTCGGGTGACACGCCGGCCGCCATTGATGACGTGGCGGTTCCTGGTTGGCGAGAGTCGGTCGCCTGACGTAGCCCGGCCCCGCCTTCAGCACCCACTGTACTGATGGTGGCAAATCCGACTTCCAGGCCCGTAGAAATGGCGGGAACCGGTGCCACGTGTCGTCCGTCGTCGCCCCGCGCCGCTCCTCCAGCCCCCAGGCGAGTGATTTCCTCCAACGTGGCGGCTGCCGCGTAGAGTAGCTCTGCCAGGCGGGAGTGAGCCAGTCGTAGCCCATCAGCCGACGGTCCCCACCCGTCCTGCCATTGCGGTGTGGGTGGACTCGGCCCCGGTTGCTCGGATTCGCCCTCCGCAATCTCGGGCTCTGAGTCAGCCGAGGTTTCCTCTTTCCCCAGGTTCCTTGGTACGAGCCGTCCGTCTTGTATCCATCCTTAGAAGACCACTTCTGACGCCAGTTGTAGTAGGTTCCAGGAGACTTGGACGACGTAGTTGGAGGCACACTTAAGCACAAAGTACATAACAGGCCGAGATGTACAACACTTGAAGGGGTATCGACCCCTTCACCCGTATAACTGGGAGATCAACACTCTATCACACAGCTAGCCTACTCCTAAGTCCTCCACTACCAGGCTAGGGGAGGCTAGCTAACCCAGCCCTGGTTAAGCTGGGATTACGGCACCGAGAGTCCCCAGACCGGCTCTTACAAGAGCATCGGCTCTGGACTCTCGGGGCCACGCCACTGGCTCGGCCTGGTCGGTCCTGAGAAGGACAGCGAGCCAGGGGAGTCCCAGGGCTTATCTAGCAGGTCTTCTTGCTTCACTGGTTAAGGCTGAACACTGAACCCCGAGCCCTCCGGCTCACCGCCTTATATATCCACTCCCCCACTGAGGGGTGGGGCCCGTGGGGGATCCCAGCTCCGTGTCAGCCCCCCAGGCTGAACGGCGCGGACGTCGATGTAAGCGCCTCACAGCGTACGGGCATAACCACGCCCAGTGTGTTTGTTAAGCCCTCTGTAACACCTCTACACAGATAACAACTCCGCTTCATTGTTTACTATTGTAGTACCGTCGAATACAGGTCGACACCCGGGGTTGAGGCACACTGAGGTTTATTACAACAACCGTCGTGACATACACACTTGAGGGGGTATCGGCCCCCTCACCCGTCTTTCTGAGGACACACCTCCTAGCTAACCCTAGCCTGCCTCAGAGTCCTCCTCTCGTGGACTAGGGGAGGCTATCTTGGCCCGACACTGGTCAGTCGGGCCCGGTACTCAGAGTCCAGACCAACACTGGCTCTGGCTCTGGCACCACGCCACTGGCTCGAGCCTGCGCGGTCCTGACAAGGACGGCGTAGCAGGGGGAGACCAGGGCTCTGTCTCGGACGTCTTCCGTCTTTTCTTCTTAGCTAACCCAACTCTCCCTAGCCCCCCGATACATTCCCCTTTTATACATCCCCCTCCCTGAGGGGTGGGGCCCCGGGGGATCGTAACGTCCGAAGCGCGGACGTCGTAGAGGGCACCTGCCCGTGCACTGACGTAGCCCCGCCCACTGTGCTAGTTTCCCGTTGGATCCCATACATATCAGCTCGACACATATTTCTTCCGTAAGACCCCTACATCACCCCCCCCCTGTACAGCTCGCAGCCGTCCCGGCTGCAACATCGACAATAAAAGTTTATTCAGCCCTCGATACCCCAGCGTGTGCCTCATTTTTTCCAACAATAACGCAACGAGAAGAACAACAGGAAGAAAGAAAAAAAAATAACCCGACGAACCCCCCCCGCGAATAAATACGAAAACCGTAGGACGAGCGTATATACACGTGTTTCTTTACCTGGAGTCCCCCTCCAGCCCCCCACAGAAGACGCACAACACACACAACACACACAACACACACAACACACACAACACACACAACACACACCCAATAATCGTACAACGCAGCGCGGCACGTGCCGGGAACACAGCACGGACGCCCCACACCGTGAGCACAACATGCGAATGTACACCGGAAAGAGAAGCCACAAAAGACGCAAAAATTTTTTTTTTTTTTCTTCTCTCTTTTTTTCACAAGAGTTTGCGCATTTTTGCGCGCGTCCTCGCCGCAGGCCCGTCACACGGGACAGGCGCGGCCGGCAGGTCGTCGGCCGGCAGGTCGTTGGCCGGCAGGTGTTCATCACAGAGCGAGTCTGTTGCCGACGTCGCAAGACCCTCAGCATCACCTGCGGGGGTCGTCGGGCGTGAGCCCGTCACTCCCGGTGCGCCTGGGGGTGGGACAGCCGGCAGCACGTTAGGCGGGAGCAACGGAGAAGACCCCTCTGAGTCGGACGCCCCCCCACATGCTTGGCCACGCGCGTGTGTAGTGGGATCTCGCACCGCAACGAAGGGTTTTAGCCTGGCAGGATGTACAAACCACCGGCGCCTCCCCCATTGAATGCGCACGCACTGAGGTCTCAGGACCTCAACCACCTCGACGGGACCCCGCCACGGTCGCAGCAGTTTAGAGGAGGACGCGAGCGGTACCTGGGGACAGTGCAACCATGCCCTGTCCCCCGGCTTCCACTGTATTACATGCGCGCGACCCATTCTGAGGCGCTCATTAGCCCTCTGCCGCCTGGCAGAATTTTGCATGGCAGCATCCCGAGCCTCCGTTAATTTTTCCAGGTTGAATTTAACGTGTTCGGCCAATTGAGTTTTTCCTTGCGGCGCCGGGATCTGCAGTTGGGCCTGAACAGGTGGCTCCGGTTCGCGGCCATACATAAGGAAAAAGGGGGAAAATCCCGTTGCAGTATGGGGGGCCAACCGGTATGCTGACAGGACCCCCTGAATTTTCAAATCCCAATCCGTCTGTGAGTCAGAAACGTGCTGCGACAGCATCGACGTGATGGTACGATGCAACCGCTCGACCATCCCGTCGGTTTGTGGGTGATATGGAGAGGTGCGAATCTTTTTAGTGCCAAGGATGTCACAGACCTGTTTGAGCAATTTGCTTGAAAATTTTTTACCCTGGTCGGTCAGCAGCCTCTCGGGAGCACCTTTGTCAAGGACGTATCCCTGGACAAAGGCCTCCACGATGGCTGCCGCCGACTGGTTGGCCAGGGGCCAGGCCATAGGCCAGCGCGTGAAATATTCAACCCCCGTTAGCAAATACCTATTTCCCCTAGGGGTGGCGAGGAACGGTCCTAGAATGTCCAGCGCGACGAGTTCGTTCACCCGGGAAACCCTGATAGATTGCAGGGGCGGGTTCGACTCCTTCGCTGGTGGTTTGCGCTGCGCACATCTAGGGCACGATGCTAATAGATCCCCGACATCCCTTGTCATGCCCGGCCAAAAGAAATCAAGTTGGAGCAAGGCCAGGGTCTTTTGGGTACCCAGGTGGAGGAGGCGCTCGTGAGCGGCCCACACCACCCTACCCCGTAACCCCGAAGGGACCACCAGCCGGTGGCGATGGGATTTCCCGTCCCAATGCATTAACAACCCACCGAGCATTTCCCATGCGTCGGCATCACCCCTCCCCCGCCCCCGGTCCCTGACGCGGCAGCGCAACGCAAGGAGGGAAGTATCTTCCATTTGCAACCGGCCCCATTCCGTAGCAGGCAACCCCAACAGGGAATCAGAACCCTGTTGTGCGATAGAATTAGTCATTGATGCTGCGTCATCAGCAGCCGCCAAGACCGGGACAGGCAATTCAGCAGGATGCCTGCACCGACCCGACCCCAGGAGACATGCGCATTCGGGGGTGGTCGGCATGCGTGACAGGGCGTCCGCGTTGGTGTGGCGAACGCCCTTACGGTACGTGGTCTGAAAATCAAAATCCTGGAGAACCTCCAGCCATCGAGACAATTGTCCCGATGGTTGTTGGACTCGCAGGGCGTACTGTAGCGCTGCATGGTCTGTACGGACGGTGAAACACTGTCCGTACAGATACGGCCGGTACTGCTGGATGAAGTAGACAATTGCCAGCAGTTCCCGACGCGTGACACAATATCGTTGCTCCGCTGGAGACAACACTCGGCTACCGTACGCGACCACCCGTTCGACGCCCTCGACCACCTGGGACAGCACGCCCCCAATACCTGTGTTGCTTGCGTCAGTATCGAGCACAAAGGGTTTTGAAAAATCTGGATAAACCAGGGGAGGGGCATTAACCAGAGCGTCCCGAAGTGAGCGAAACGCAGCCTCCTCCTCCTGTCCCCAATGGAAACGGACCCCCTTTGACGTCAAAGCGTGCAGGGGTTTAGCAATGGTGGCAAAGTCCACGACAAAGCGTCGGTAGTATGACGCGAAACCCACAAAGCTCCTGACCTCTCCCACCGAGGTGGGAGTCGGCCAGGAGCTGACGCACTGCGTTTTGGCGGGATCGGTAGCAATACCCGAGCGCCCTACGATGTGCCCCAAATAACGTACCGATTCGCGCAACAAATGACACTTTTGGGGTTTAAATTTCAAATTAGCAGCCCGCATTTTGAGGAAAACGGCCCGCAACCTCTGGAGATGCTCGTCGAATGTTCTGCTAAAGACGATAACGTCGTCCAAATAGATTAAACACGAATCCCACTGCAATCCAGCCAAAACCAATTCCATCAATCGCTGGAAAGTCGCCGGCGCCGAGTGTAATCCCATCGGCAACCGGTTAAATTGGAAGAGACCATGTGGCGTACGGAATGCGGTTTTAGGCTTAGATTCATCATCCAGAGGAAGCTGCCAGAATCCCGAAAGCAAATCCAATGTGGAGAAGAATCGCGCCCCCGCCAAGGCGTCGAGTGATTCATCAATACGGGGAAGCGGGTATGCGTCAGCAACGGAAATTTTGTTGAGGCGGCGAAAATCGACGCAAAACCGCAACGATCCATGCTGTTTCTTTACCAGAACGATCGGTGCTCCCCACGGGCTGGTAGAGGGAGAAATGATATCGGCGGCTAACATGTCATCAACAGCCGATTTGACATGGTCCTTCTCGGCGGGACTCAGCCGGAAGGGATTTTGGCGTATGGGCGCGCTGTCACCAGTATCAATATGGTGACGCAGCAAATGGGTGCAGCCCAGATCGAATTTGTTTTGACTAAACACATCGGCGAATTCGCGCAATAGTGTCCTAAGTTTTTGACGCTCTACATCCGACAGGTCCGTCGATCCCGCACAAAGCGCCTCAAGCCACCCTTCATCGGTGTCCGAATGTGGAGTCGGCAGAGTGGCAGCATGCACGTGATTTGCGACAGACTCCTCACAGGGCACCGGCGTTGCGTGAGCAAGCACGGTCCCCTGGGGAATTACCACGGCCTGCGACCCCACATTGAGGACCGCGATGAAGGGGTCCCCGTCCCCCCTTACAATGGTCTGAGCGGGAATCAAATGCGGCCCGCTAACCCCAGCCCTAGATGGGCCGAGCAGGACACCCTGGTCCCCAACACCCTTAGCGAAGGGCCTACGAAGCTTCAGGGGTACCAACATTTGTGCCCCTGGCGGCACGCGAACCGTCTGAACTACAAACGCGGGTACCGTCGCGAGCGCCGAACGATCCGTAGTAGGGGAAGGCAAAAACGCCATCCGCCGTCCCGACGGGAGTTCAATGCAACCCTGATTAATCATGATCCGAATCGGCATTTTGCCCAAGAAATCCGTCCCCAGCAGGCACGGAACCGCCAGCGAGGAGGACACAAAAATAGGGCCGGACAATTTAATATCACCGATCGAAATTTGCGCGCGAATCTGCCCCATGATACCCAGTGAGCCCCCGTTAGCAGCGTAGAATGGCACATTTACCGGTAGCAAGGGACGACTTTGGACAGGGAGAATGTTGTATATTAGTTCCGAAATGATGGTTGCCGACGCACCTGTATCGACGAGGATACGCACTTCGACCCCGTCAATATACCCTACTACGGCCGACGAGCCCGACGGCGCAGCTAGAACGCGATGGGCCAACACGGACCACTGGGCTGGTTCGAATTTGGTCCCCATAGTGGTTCGTGTTGGCCCCATGGTGTGCAATGTTGGCCCCCCGTTCGTTGCGGTGTGTACATGTGTAACGGGTGTGTGCTTTGGCCAAACATGTGGGGTGCCGCGACTCGCCGGGTCATGTCGGTGGAGCTTGGGAGGAGGAGGAGGAGGGCCGGCGTCCCGGCGAGGCGTCGTCCCCCGCTGTCGAGGGGAACGGCACCCCAAGGCGACGTGGCCCCGGACGCCGCAGTTATAGCAGCGCGGGAGCGCAGGTCGTGAAGACGGGCGGTCGGGGCGGGTCGGGCCATCCCGGTCCGCCCGCGCTCCCATCCGTTGCTGCTGTCGGAAGTCGGCGGCGTAGACCTCCTCCGTCGGTGAGGTGACGGCAGCCACCGTACGGCCGGCAGCTGCCCTGCTGGCCTTCCTTCGCTGCGACAGGAGGTTGGCGTGGAGGAGCCGCGCCGCTTGGAGGGAACCCATCTCCACGTCCTCCTGCGCGACGATGGCGACGTCCAGGTCGTCCGCCAGCAGAAGGATCTTCTCGGTGACCATGGCGTCGACGCCTTGGTCATCCATACGAGGGAAGGCCGTCTTTGCGAGCGCCAGAAGGCTGGTACGGTAGGCGAGGGGCGACTCCTTCGCACCCCGCTGGCGGTCGTAGAATCGCTGCCTACACTCCGCCGAGGGTCCGTAAACCCCAGCCAGCAATTGCAGCGCCATCTGAAGAGTAGAGCGCTTGTCCCTCGATGCGGACGTAAGAGCGGCGAGGGCGTCGCCGTCAAGGAGCGCCGGTAGTGCGCAGAGGGCTTCGTCGTCTGACCACCCCGCCATCTCTTGATGCGCGAGGAAGCGCCGCTGAAATCCCCCCCAGTCGCCCTCCTCAGCCACGAACTCCTTCAGCGGGGGTAGCCTTTGGTGTAGTGCCGCGACCGCCGTGGAGGGCCGCACTTTGATGTCCCCGCGACTCGGCCGAGCGTCAGCACGAACGGCAGCTGTAATCGCCTGTCGCGCAGATAGTGACGCTTCGTCCGAAGGCGGTGACGCGGCAGCTCCAGCGGAGTCGATGTCGGACCCCAAGTTGAGGTTGGCCACGCCCTCGGCAGCTGCTGCGGCGATGGCGGGACTTTCAAAAGTGCCGTCGGTAGAAATGGCGGGAAGGTGCAACGGCCGTCGGCTGTCCTCGCCTCGCGGTGGTCCAGCAGCCCCCAGCCGAGTGATGGTCTCGAGTGTGGCGGCAGCAGCGTATAGCAGCTCCGCCAACCTCGCGTGCGCCAGCCGCAGCCCGTCGGACAGCAACTCCCCTTCCTCCCGATGCCCCGGTAAGGACGCATTCGGTCCCGGCTGCTCGTTGGCCCCATCAACCGTCTCTGGTACCGCACTTCCCGCGGTGTCCTCCGCCTCCTGCACCCCGGCCCGAGCTGTTCGGCGCGTGTCCATGTTCGTTGTTGTTTACTTCTGACGCCAGATGTAGTACCGTCGAATACAGGTCGACACCCGGGGTTGAGGCACACTGAGGTTTATTACAACAACCGTCGTGACATACACACTTGAGGGGGTATCGGCCCCCTCACCCGTCTTTCTGAGGACACACCTCCTAGCTAACCCTAGCCTGCCTCAGAGTCCTCCTCTCGTGGACTAGGGGAGGCTATCTTGGCCCGACACTGGTCAGTCGGGCCCGGTACTCAGAGTCCAGACCAACACTGGCTCTGGCACCACGCCACTGGCTCGAGCCTGCGCGGTCCTGACAAGGACGGCGTAGCAGGGGGAGACCAGGGCTCTGTCTCGGACGTCTTCCGTCTTCTCTTCTTAGCTAACCCAACTCTCCCTAGCCCCCCGATACATTCCCCTTTTATACATCCCCCTCCCTGAGGGGTGGGGCCCCGGGGGATCGTAACGTCCGAAGCGCGGACGTCGTAGAGGGCACCTGCCCGTGCACTGACGTAGCCCCGCTCACTGTGCTAGTTTCCCGTTGGATCCCATACATATCAGCTCGACACATATTTCTTCCGTAAGACCCCTACACTATTACTAAACAACTACGTTGGCAAATATTACATTCATAATGTTTGTGTGCAGATAACTCAGGTTCATTGTTTACTATTGAAGAGGAGTCGATAATGGTTTGAAGCACTTCTTTAATTCACCAATGCACAGCTACACTCGTTCCACAACCCACCTCGAACACCCGTCCCACAGTGCCCTTTAACGCATCTCCAATAGACACTCCCGTCTGGCACGCCTTGGTCCGGGTGACGCCATGTTTGCGTGGTGCGTGTGCGTGAGGGTGGCTCGCAGATCCCCTACACTATTATCAAATGAATACGTTGGCAAAGATTACAATAATAATGTTTGTGTGCAGAAAACTTATTTTTCATTAGTAGATTGCTAAATATTCCCTTTTTTTGCTGTCTATTTTTTACGCTGCGATGGTGTACTGCCAGTCTGTGCTGTGGACCGCTGCCTGCTCATTAATTAACGCCAGTGCACTGGCACTCTATTACTGCTAGTTTGCCTTTTGGCCATTATGAGTATATGCCAGTCTCTAATCTGGTGCCTGCTTCTTTACCACACTCAGTGTACTGCCTGCCTTTCATGTCGACTGTATCTTGCTTTTTCAGCTGCTGCCCGTATTTTCAGCTTTTAATGTCAACTGTAGCAATGCTTATGTCATTGAGTCGGCGACCTGCCAGTCTATAATCAAGACTGTAGCCTGCTTCTCAACTTACCTGTGCGTACTGCTGCTCTTTAATTTACACTTATTTCAGCTTATTTCTTTTATGCATTTCCATTGTTTCCATTGGTCACGTCATGCTATTTACTGATACGTACTGCTTCGAGGCTGATAGCTGTGCCATCATTGGGGATTGCTGTGCACGTCGATGTGTGTGTGTGGGTCCATGTGTGTGTGTGTGTAAGTCCATGTGTGTCTTACACACACAAGTCCATGTGTGTCTTAGTCGAAATGTGTGTGTGTGTAAGTACATATGTGTTTGGGTCCGGCAAAACAACCCCCTACCTCCTCGTGGGGCAACTCTGTCGTGGACAGTGCTGTGGGTGGAGGGCCAATGCCCATTGGCCTCTCCCCTCATGGCGTCTGTGACCACCACAGTGGCTAAACGGGGGCTCTGGACGGGTGCGAGGGGCTGGTAACCCCTCCACCTTCAATTCATTACCACGAAACTACGAATTAAACATAAATATGTAACTAATAAGCTTGTGCCGGAAGCCCCGGTGGGACAGACGTCTATGACGTCTCCCGGCCAAACCCCAATTGGCAGAGCCAGGAGATTGAATCTTCACCCTTGAGGCTCCTCCAGAAACGAAAAGCCACTACGGATGGCCACGTGGAATGTTCGAACGCTCACTAAGGAGGAGAGGCTGCCACTCCTTTGTCGGGAGCTGGACCGTTACCGCCTGGATCTCTGTGGCATTCAGGAGGTCCGGTGGACCGGGTCTGGCTCCTGCCACCATGAGGGGTGAGCAGTCCTCTACTCGGGGCAGGAGACTGCCAAACAACAGGGTGTGGCTCTTCTTCTGAACAAAATAATTAAGGGGGCGTGGGAGCGTGGCGGTGAGGTGTGAGAAGCTTTAAGCCCCAGGCTACTTTGCGCTCGCCTTCCCATCAACCGGAGGCGAGGAGTGGTGGTCGTGGTTACTTATGCCCCCACCGAAAACGAACATCCATGGAGGGATGCAGGCAAAGCCGATTAGTCGGATGCCTTCTAAGATCTCCTGTCACAGGTGCTGGCTAAAGTGGTCACTCGGGACAGAGTCATCTTGTTGGGTGACTTCAATGCCCGAGTTGGTCATGATGCTGGCACCTGGTCTGGAGTGATTGGAAGGCATTGGCCAGATCAGCTCAATAACAACGGTAGGAGGCTGCTAGATTTTTGTGCAGCCCATGGGCTGGTAATTACCAACATGCTGTTCCGGCATCAGCTTATCCAGACAACATCAGTGATGCATGCTGGGTCCCAGCAAGAACATCTGCTGGACTACATAGTGATGGACCAGTGGATGCGAGCCCATGTCCTTGACACCAGGACCTATCGTGGAGCTGATCTGCCCATCTGTAAGATGCGCCTGCCATTCTTCCACTCTGGTGGTGGGTGTACACCCAGGACCCCATTCCAACCTAAAATGGCCTGGTCTCAGTTAGCTGATGAAAGTTGCAAGCGAGAATTTCATAATCGCTTGCAGCTGGGGTTGGCATCGTCCCCCACTCTTCCTGATGTCGAGGGTAAATGGGCGAGGTTTAGGACTGTGACTCATGCAGCTACAATGGCTGCTTTGGGTACGTGGTCCAGACCTCCCCAGAGATCCTGGCTGACAGAGGTATTCAGGATAGTTGAGAAAAAGCGACAGGCCCACTCTCATCGGCTACAGCACTCGACGTCAGAGAATGAGGAGGCTTACCACAGCCTTCGCTCGGAGGTTCAGAGAGTCGTAAGGCGCTGCAAGGATAGGTGGTGGTCGCGGGTTGCTGAGGAGATGGAGTCTGCCTCAGTGGCTACAGGGGCACCTCACTCCTCAGTGTGCCGGGTAAGGTCCTGGCAAGGATTATTCAACATCGCCTTGCTAGGCACGCTGAGGAGAGGCTTGCGGAGCCCCAATGCGGTTACAGGAAAGGGCAGTCCTGCACAGATGCCATATTTTATGTCCGTCTGCTACAGCAGAAGTGTAGAGAATTTCAACAAGACCTACATCTCTGTTTTATTGACCTGGTCAAGGCCTATGATACCATCAGTAGGCCTGGGCTCTCGGTTGTTCTTCATGCTTTCGGAGTGTCTAACCCTCTGCTCACGATCATTAAGGACCCTCATGATGGTGAGCGGGCCTGGGTTAAACTACGTGGCCGGGAGTCAGAGCATTTCCCTGTACACCTTGGGGTGCGACAGGGATGTCCTCTGGCTCTCACATTATTTAACATCTATTTTGACCACGTAGTTCGTGAAGCCTTCAATAGCTGTACCGGGGGAATCTCCATTTGGTACAGATATAATGGGAGGCTGATCGATGCCCGGGTGCGATCAAGGTGTAATGCGAGCAAGGATTTGGGGGGGCGGAGTCTGGGTCACGTGGGGAGAGGGAGGAGTTAGGGTCACGTGGGAGAGAGGATTTAGGGGGAGAACCGGAAGGGGAAGGGGGAATTGAGACGGAGTGAAACAGGAGGAGGCCACGCTGGGCAGGACGGAGAGAGTGGGGCGGTCGCCACGCAGTGGGAGACGTCGACACCGTCAGCCATCGGTGTCAGACGCAGAGAGCTAGCGGCTGTGGGAGGCTAGCTGTATACGGGGCAGCAGTGAAGCTAGAGAGCGGAGCAGCGGTGTGGCTGCAAGGTGGAGCAGCAGGGAGACTGCATATCGGAGCAACCGAGTGGCTGTGGAGAGATCGTCGGGAGAGACGCGGACCTGAGCGAGGATGCCGTGGTAACGAGATTCTACGAACCCAATAAAGGACAACGGAGATCGACATCTGAGAGAGAGTCCTTCATTACATTGGTGTCAGAAGTGAAACGGCATGTCAAAACAGCTCAGGAGGAAGAACGTCCCTGCACCATCTTCTGCAGCATCTTCTGACGACGACCTCCCTCCAGCGGTGGCGCTACCGACGATGGAGGAGGAAAGCGACGCTGGGACGAGCGGGGGTCCGTGTGTGCAGGACGTGGCCGCCTCGGTGGGCCCATCCGCGCGACTGAACGCTGAAGACGGATGGCGACAGGTGGCGGCCCAACTGGAGGCGCTGAAGACGGTGTTGGCGCAGTTGTGCGACCTTGTGATGCCGGCGACGACTTTGGGGAGGCCCGGCGGGGAACAGCGGGCCATCAGCCCTCTCGACCACGCGGCACGAAGATGCCATCTTGGGCGTGGCCGAGGAGGAACGGCGGGAAGCCGCCATCTTGCGCCCTCCGCCGCGGGAAGCCGCCATCTTGCGCCGTCCGCCGCGGGAAGCCGCCATCTTACACACGTTGCGGAGTGACGCCATCTTGTCGCTGCCGCGTTAGTCACCATCGGCGGAGGACGGCAGAGCAAGGACCCGCAGCCGTCATTTAACAACGGTCAAAGAATTCTCCATCGGCGGCGATTGGAGCGCATTCGCCTGCCGTTTTCAAGCGGCCATACGCTCCGCCAAATGGACGAACGCGGAGGCCCTGGAAGTCCTACCAACACTTCTCGACGACGAGTCCGTCCGGTTTTTCCGCTCCATCAAGGCCGACATGAAGAGGACGCTGCAGGGTGTCTTCGAGGAAATGGCGGATGCGTATGAGCCTCCGGACGATGCCCATCGTAGATTTGTTCAGCGGCAACGGGTGACTGATGATTCGCCAGTGGCTTTCAGAGGCGCAGTTCTGGAACTGGCGATGGCAGCATACCCCGAAACGGAGCCGGATTTGTTGGAGCCCCTTGTGTTGGGCAAGATGCTGGAATTGTCTAGAGACCTGGGGATCCCCATGCCGGTGTGCAGCCATGATAAGTTGACGTCCCGTGCTGCGGCTAAGTGCTTGGACGCTCAATTTAATCTCCGACGCTGGAAACAGGTATCAGCTTGGACGGGGGGCCCCATCGTTGAAGGCGGTGCTACGCGGTGGGATCCTAAGAAGGCGGTCTACGTTCCTGACGACAAGGGTCCGCAGGAGTTGACGGCTGCCTCCGCCCAGTGGCCTGCTCGGGGGGGAACGGGGCCGAGGTCCTTCCCGCCGGCGCGGGAGCGTCGGGACAGAGGGGGTGTCGCGCGCCGAAACGACGTGGAGTGTTTCCGCTGCGGCCGTAAGGGCCACTTCGCCAGGGACTGTTGGGCTCGCATCCCGGGGCCGCCCCAGCAGGAGGCCTCGACCACGGACGTCGCGTGAAAAGACCAGCCAGGACAGGCAAGTCGGTGCGCATCAGACACCCGGCAAGGCCTGTCACCTCATGCATCACCATCGCCGCGCGCTCCGTGTATCGTTAACAACGAGGTGCCTCCGATTGACCCGTGTCGCTCGCTGACGCAATGGCGCCGATTGGCGCGGAGGGTAGTTGCGGCCGCTACGGGGTCGTCCACGGTACCGGGTTCTATTCAGGGGGTTGAGGTGCGTATTTTGGTGGACTCCGGTGCATCGGCGACCATTATTTCGGATGTAATTTTCCATCTTTTGGGCATTCCGCCAGGGAGAGTGCGAGCGGTTTATGATTCATGCATAGCGGCAAACGGGGGAAATATGGGCATTGTGGGCCAGGTGGACGCCAACATATCGATTGGGGGGGTGTCGGCTTCAGGGACCGTTTTGATCTCTAGGTCCCTCGCGGTACCCTGTTTGTTGGGGACTGATTTCCTGGCAAAAATGCCCATTCAAATAAGGGTTGATCAAAATTGCATTGAATTACCAGGGGGGCGGAAAATTTTGTTCTTACCGTCGCCATGGGGCCGGCCTGCCCCTGTTTGCCAGGTACAGGCGCTGTCCGAGGTATCTGTTGACATTCCACCTGGTTCGCAGATGCTTATCCCGTTGAGATATCGGAAGCCAGTACCTGGCATTGAGGGAGCGGCGGGGGTTTTGTTATCACCGTCCACGGCTATAACGGGCGGCTCAGCGCTGGTTGGGGCACAAACGATTGTCCGGCCGGGCCAGCCCCCGTTCTTACAGGTGCTAAATGGGAGTGCAGAGAATGGCAGTGTCCCGGCCGGAACGGTTTTGGCTCACGCCACGACCGCGTTCACGGCCCATGACAACCGGGCCCGCCGGGACATGGTAGGGGGGGTTTCGGGGCCTACGGGGCAGGATGATCGTTGGGTTGCCGAGTTATGCGGGGAGAATTCATCCCTGACCGGAGAACAATGGTCCGTGCTTCGCGCGCTGTTGCTAAGTTATTCCGACGTGTTCAGCTCGGATGATTTTGACTTGGGACGCACCTCCTTGCTTTCCCACCACATTGATACGGGGGATGCCGCTCCGATTCGGTTGAACTCGCATCGGTTGAGCCCGACGGAGCGGGATCAGGTTCGCGGTGCAGTGGAGGATATGCTGGCCGCTGACATAATATCCCCGTCTAACAGTCCATGGGGCGCGCCGGTAGTCCTTGTGAAGAAGAAGGATGGGAAACTGCGATTTTGCGTCGATTTTCGGAAATTGAACAAGGTGTCCGTCGCAGACGCGTACCCCTTGCCGCGTATGGACGATTCCCTCGATGCCTTGTCTGGGGCGAAGTTTTTTTCAACACTGGATCTCTCCTCGGGATTCTGGCAGCTTCCCCTCGACGAGTCCTCGAGGGAAAAGACGGCTTTCCGTACGCCGCAGGGACTGTTTCAGTTTAATTGCCTTCCAATGGGCTTGAATGCGGCCCCCGCCACTTTTCAGCGGTTGATGGAGCTGGTGTTAACAGGTCTGCAGTGGGAGACATGTTTGATTTATTTAGACGATGTCATCGTATTTAGCCGCACATTTGACGAACATTTGCAGAGATTGGAGACGGTTTTTGCTAGGATGCGCTCCGCCAATTTAAAATTCAAACCGAAAAAGTGTCACCTACTGCAACGATCCGTGCGTTATTTGGGACATATAGTCAGTGCGGACGGGGTGGCCACGGACCCGGAGAAGATGGCGTGCGTCCACAACTGGCCGACCCCGGCCTCGGTTGGGGACGTACGTCGCTTCCTTGGGTTCGCCTCATATTATCGCAGGTTCGTTCCGAACTTTGCTGTGATCGCTAGGCCCTTGCACCTCCTTACGGGAAAGGGTCGGAGGTTCAGTTGGGGTCCGCCGGAGGAAGCGGCGTTTCAGGGCCTACGCGATCGGTTGGCGACGGCGCCCACATTGGACTATCCGGATTTTGATCGACCTTTTATTCTGGATACAGACGCTAGTGACACTGGGATCGGGGCCGTTCTGTCACAGTCCAAGGGCGGCGTGGAACGCGTGGTAGCCTACGGTAGCCGTGTACTGTCCCCGGCAGAAACCCGCTACCGCGTTACTCGCCGCGAACTATTGGCTATTGTCTATTTTCTCCGCCAATATCGGCCGTATCTTTACGGCCGTTCGTTTATTGTGCGCACGGACCATGCGGCTCTGCAATATGCCCTGAGAGTTGACCAACCATCTGGCCAACTGGCACGATGGTTGGAGACCCTGCAGGAATTTTCCTTCGACATACAATATCGGAAGGGGTCGCGTCACGTGAATGTGGACGCGCTCTCCAGATTACCGCAGGGGTCCCCTTGCGCTTGCGCGTCGGGTACGAATAGGTGTACGCCGGTTCAGCTACCCCCTCGGCCTGTCGTGTCAGCTGTCGAGGTGCCTGGAGCTCCGGTGTGCCCAGGACCGGCCGATGGGGTTCTGAACCTGCCGCGCTCGGTATGGATTCGCGAACAATTGCTTGACGACTCGTTGGGGGCTTTACGGAGTCGGGCTGCGAAGGGAGCGGGGAGATTGCTGTCCGGTGGGACGCCGGGGGCCGCTCTCCGGGATGGGTTGCTCATGTGGAGGGAGGGATTGCATGACCGCTGGTGTCTGGTAGTACCGTCGTCGTTACGGTACGAATTGATTCGGACTCTGCACGGCAACACTTTATTACATTTCGGGGTGCAGAAGACTTTGTTAACATTGCAGCGAGACTACTTCTGGCACGGCATGACGCCGGATGTCGTCGGACACATTCGGGTGTGTCCCGAGTGTGCCCAGCGGAAGCCACCTAAAAACCCTTATGTGCCGCCGGTGCAGTCTATACAGGTGTCTCGAATCACCGAGTTGGTGGCGCTGGACATTTTGGGACCTTTCCCGCCATCCGCTAGGGGTAATACATTTTTGCTGGTCGGGGTGGAATATCTTTCTCGTTGGCCGATGGCTTGGCCCTTACCCGACCAGTCGGCGGCGTCTATCACGGACGCCTTCCTGTTTGCATATGTGCTGGACAAAGGGGCGCCGGAGAGGCTACTCACGGATCAGGGGCGAAATTTTTATTCTAAATTGTTGGCGGAAGTGTGCGCTGCTCTGGGAACCAAGAAGGTTCGTACATCTCCTTACCACCTGCAGACAGATGGCATGGTGGAACGGCTTAATCGGATGCTGTCGGCCATGCTATGTCACACGGTTGACGAGAAACAAGCTGATTGGGACTTGCATATACCTGGGGTACTCTCCGTGTATCAAATGACGCCTCATGCGTCCACAGGGTATTCTCCATTTTTTCTAATGTACGGCCGCGAGAATGTGCCGCCGGTGGAAGTACAGCTGGGTACGGGGGCGAAGGGTCCTGTTAAACCTCTCCTCGAGTACATTCAGGACACTGTTCGACGCGTCGCCGAGGCACGGGAGGGGGCCCGATTGGCTACTGTCAAGACTCAGGCGCGAAACGAGCGTTGCGCCCGGCGCTCGTCCGGTACATGCCCCTGGCGAGTGGGGGACATGGCCTGGCTGCACTGCCCGCAGGTGCGGCCAGGGACCTCCCCTAAGCTTCAGAAACCATGGCAGGGGCCGGTTAAGCTTATTGAAGTCCCTAACCCACAGTCCGCGCGGGTTCGGTTCGGATCGCGGCGCTGGTACGTCCATACGTCTAGGTTGAAGCCCTACGTGGCCCCACGGACGGATGCGTCATCCCCTGATGTTGCCTTGCCGGTGTCTGTTGCACCCGACGCACCTCTGCCCTTCTACAGACGAACCAGCCGTGACGCAGGCGGATGTGGCGAATCCTGCTCTGGGTGGGCCTACCACAGCGACGGGGTCACTTGACCCCGCTGCCCCTCCAACCCCACCACAGACACGGTTGCCAGAGACCCCGGACTTGGGTCTCTCTGGGGAACGGGACCTTGGCGTTGACGGGCCTCCAACAGCGGCGGGCGGTTCTACTCCCGTCGATCTTAAAACCTCGTCGCGTTCTCGGTCTGTGGGGGGACCGCCGCCCGTTTGTGACGGGCCGGCGACCCGCACGCGTTCCAAATCCCTTTCGTTGATTGTTATTGTTCTTGTTGTTCTTGTTATCGTTGTTATATTTTCCATTGTCCAGTGATGCCAGATGGTTAAAATGTTGCTCGCATTATTTTATTATATTTATTGCAGCCGGGGACGGCTGGGTTTTCATCAGAGGGGGGGTCGTGTAATGCGAGCAAGGATTGAGGGGGGGCGGAGTCTGGGTCACGTGGGGAGAGGGAGGAGTTAGGGTCACGTGGGAGAGAGGATTTAGGGGGAGAACCGGAAGGGGAAGGGGGAGTTGAGACGGAGTGAAACAGGAGGAGGCCACGCTGGGCAGGACGGAGAGAGTGGCGCGGTCACCACGCGGTGGGAGACGTCGACACCGTCAGCCATCGGTGTCAGACGCAGAGAGCTAGCGGCTGTGGGAGGCTAGCTGTATACGGGGCAGCAGTGAAGCTAGAGAGCGGAGCAGCGGTGTGGCTGCAAGGTGGAGCAGCAGGGAGACTGCATATCGGAGCAACCGAGTGGCTGTGGAGAGATCGTCGGGAGAGACGCGGGCCTGAGCGAGGACGCCGTGGTAACGAGCTTCTACGAACCCAATAAAGGACAACAGAGATTGACATCTGAGAGAGAGTCCTTTATTACAAAGGGATGGCTCCCTATTGGTCAACCACGTTATGTATGCCGATGATTTGGTAATAGCTGCTCATTCAGAGGAGGAGTTGGAGACGCTGCTGCTGAGACTGGAGCGAGCCACTAAGAGGTGGGGCCTTACCATCAGCCCCACCAAACCTAAGCACCTGCCTGGATATTTTGTACCATTGGACACTCCACCCCCACAACTCCAAATCGGTGATGGGGAAGTTGTGGAGAGAATGGAGAGTTTCCCATACCTGGGTAGTTTGCTTATGATCGGCTCCAGTTTAACAGCAGAGGTCTCACTCCGAATCAGTCGAGCAGCAATATCTTTTCATCGGTTGCGTAACGCGGTGTGGAAGCTACATAGTCTGCGCTCTGCACGAAGTTTCAAGTCTTCTCGGCCACAGTCATTCCCTCCCTTCTCTACGCTTGTGAAACGTGGACCCCCATAATTGAGCATCTTCGCCGGTTGGAAACATTTAGGCTGGCCGGCCTACGATCCATCCTGGGTTTAACCAGGCTAGATTGTGTGAGGAGCTCACACATCCTTGAAAGATCTGGGCAAAGTCCCATCGGTGAGCTCCTCTGGCAGGCAAGGCTGCGTTGGCTGGGTCATGTAGCCTGCATGCCCAGTCACCGCATGCCGAAACAGCTTTTGTTCGGCCGGATCGAGGGGGCTAAACGGGCACGGCATGGGCTAGAGAAGAGATGGAGTGATGTGGTACAGGAGGACGTGGAGCTGAGTGGACTTGCCGATGACTGGTACCAGCGGTGTCAAAATCGGCCTCTGTGGAGGAGGCTCGTGAAGGACGCTAATGGGCAGTTGGAGGCAGTTGCCCTCCAGCAACAACGGAGGGCGGAGGAGAGACGCTCACAACGAGCGGAGCGCCGGATGGCTAAAGCACAGCAAGTTGGAACAGTAGGGGGCACAGGTGGTGCATCAGCCAATCATCTCGGTCATCTTAGTCAGTCGACCCGTGGCACCTGGGTCTGCCCCGTGACCTCCTGCCAGCGGGCGTTCGACACTTCACGTGGCCTCAAGGTGCACATGGCCTGGCACAAGCGTCGTGGTGATATCACCGCCACTTAGTGGCGAATGGCGGTTGTTGTTGATTGTGTCAATGTGTGTGTGAGGTCACGTATGTCTGTGTGTACATTGATATGTGTGTAACTCCATGTGTGTGTATCTAAAGTGGATGTCTATGTGTGTGCGAGTCCATGTATGTGTGTGTATAAGTCGATGTGTCTGTGTAACTCCATGTGTGTGTGTCTAAAGTCGCTGTGTGTGCGTGCCTCCATGTTAGTCAGTGTAAGTACATTTATTTGCGTGCGTGTTAGTCCATGTGTGCGTGTTAGTCCATGTGTGTACTTTATTCACCTGGTCAAGGCCTATGATACCATCAGTAGGCCTGGGCTCTGGGTTGTTGTTCGTGCTTTCAGAGTCCCTGACCCACTGCCCACGCTCTTTGAGGACCTTCATGATGGAGAGCGGCCCTGCTTCAAACTACGTGGCCGTGAGTCAGAGCCATTCCCTCTATACCTTGGGGTGCGACCGGGATGTCCTCTGCCTCCCACATTATTTTACATATATTTGGACCACGTAGTTCGTCAAGCCTTCAATGGCTGTACCAGAAAAATTCCCATTTGGTACAGATACAATGGGAGGCTGATTTATGCCCGGCTGTGGTCAAGGGATGGCTCCCTATTGGTCAACCACGTTATGTATGCCCATGATCTGCTAATTGATGCTCACTCAAAGGACGAGTTGGACGCGCTGCTGCTGAACCTGGAGCTTGCCACTAAGAGGTGGGGCCTTACCATCAGCCCCACCAAACCTAAGCACCTGCCTGGGTATTTTGTACCATCGTACAATCCACCCCCACAACTCACAATTGGTGATTGGGCAGTTGTGCAGAGAGTGGAGAGTTTCCCATACCTGCCCAGTGTGCTCATGACTGGCTCCGGTTTCACAGCAGAGGTCTCACTCCGAATCAGTCGTGCGGCATTATATTTTCACGGGCTGTGTAACACTGTGTGGAAGCTACCTGCTCTCTCACTCCGCACGAAGCTCCAGGTCTTTTCGCCCACGGTCATTCCCTTCCTTCTCTTGTGAAACTTGGACCCCCCTAATGGAACATCTTCGCCGGTAAGAAAAATTTAGGCTGGCCTGCCTACGATCCATCCTGGGTTTAACCATATGTGTGTGTGTGCGTCTAAGTCGATGTGTTTCTATGGGTGTGGGTCGATGTATGTAAGTAGATGTGTGTCTGTCTGTTTCGCCCGAGCAAAGCCGGGTACTTACCGCTAGTCCTACATAATACACTCGCATAATATGACTGAGACCCCCCCACCGCCTACACAATCCACAAGGAGTGACTAACCCCATATCTGCATGTCATCAACACGCTAAATTCCTGTTGATATGTAAACTCCTTTGTCAAGGTGCTCTGCTCCTCCCACCCAGCTTAAAATACACTGCCAAGCTAAGCAGTGTTCATTAGGACGCTGTCTTTCCGACAGATCTGTTCTTCATCTGAGGACGGCTGCTTGCGTTGTGGTCTTAACGTCGTGAGAATTTAATGTTTAATTTGTATTATTTTATTATTTCCCTTCTACGTGACTTTACCGGAAGAACCAAGAATATGAAACCCTGCAGTCACGAAAGCTTTAAATCGAAATATTTAAATTACAACATATTAACAAGATATGAACACTTACTTTCCATTGTGAATACAGACATATTTGCTCAAAAAATAGTACGCGCGCCCCACGCTTTCATTTAGTCAGTTACAACAAGAGTACATGAAACATATATAATGCAAAGTACTTGAACAGAAAATATGTATTTATTACTTTTTAGTACATTTCATGAAAGCGTGTTAACAAAAAAGTTAATTAAACGCATCGGAGTTTTGACGTTTATCCTTGTTTTGTGTTATTAGACGAAGTGGTGCAGAGAAATGCACAGCGAGGTCGAGACAGGTCCCATTAGGTTCCTTATTTTAAAGAAAACTACGAATTGTTATCGAGAGGAAGATGGTACCTACACTTCTAAGCTGACAGTTCGTGTCGCACAAACATCTGCAGTCACATGAATACAAGGGCATTGCTCATATTCATACCACACAATTGATCTGTCCAGACATCCCATATTCTATACGTGACCCCGATACACGCAACTTGTTACATCGAGACTCACAATCGGTTGATGGGTAATCATTCGTTCATAATGCTAAATAATGTTTTCAATGCCATCAGATTTACAGAATCCGAAGAACCAGAAGTATATTTTCCGAGCAAACCCCATTGAGCAGAGATTTGTTTTAAGGGCGACTCGGGCCAGTAAGTAACATCAAAGCATTCCACCCAATTTCAGATAAAACAAAGAAATGTAATAATAGTAATTACGTTGTAAAATAGCATTCACACTTAAACGTTGGTGATTTTAAAAGAGAGTCAGTTTGAATGAGAGATGGCCGGATGGAGATTCCAAGAGACGAAACTTCTTAGGTGGTTCCCAAGGCTTTGGGGTAGCTACGTTAAATGAAAGGTAACCTCTGAGTGGATGACGCTAAAAGCTGCACGTATTGTTGTAATGAGATGCCTGTAAATAAGGTGACCTCATTGGGAATTCTTTCAGACCTTTCCAGACCCCACTTCAAACGTGCTGGGCCCTCTTACTCTGCTTTGTCCAAAAACTTTGAAGATAAATTTGCCCCTTGAGAGCCTGAACAGACTTTAAAGACAAGTGTGGCAGCGAGCACCGATGAAGGCCGGCACGGTACACGAGGGGGTGGGTGGTCAGAACCATGCCCGTCCGCCTTTATCTTCCCAGTGGTGTTTAGGCACCACACCAGGTACTCATTTGAGGCTGAGTTGACCTAGGGGAGGCCCAGGACCAATTCAGATAATTGTCACCGATGTCGACCGTGAACGGGAATCAAACTCGGGTTCCTGCGCTCGTAAGACAGCACACTAACGAATGCACGATCCCTCCGCCAAAAACTCCACCCACACCTCCACATCCACAACCTCCTGGGGGTCGCCTCGCCCTCCCTCAGAGTCCGAATGCTCCTCCTGCTTAACGCTGCCTCCATTCAACTGGAGGTCAGGGCCTGGAGTTGAGTCTTCATCTTCACATTCCACCTTCACTTCTTCACATTCCATCTTCACATTTTCACATTCCACCTTCACCTCTTCACATTCCCCCTTCACTTCTTCCCATTCAACCTTCACTGCTGGCCACGTTGCTAAACTCGGGTTGTCTTTTGGGTCTTGTTTCATGCGAGATGGGCTCGATTCCACCTCCTTCTCCACATGGATCTTCTCATGCCTATTTCGGCCGTCTAACCGTGTGAATAACTTCCCACACACAGTGCACTTGAAGGGCTTCTCACCTGTGTGTTTTCTCTGGTGAATGTTAAGATATCCAGACCGTGTAAACGATTTACCACAAACAGTGCACTTGAAGGGCCTCTCGCCAGTGTGTGTCATCTGGTGAATTTGGAGATGTGATAACTGTCTAAATGTCTTCTCACACAAAGTGCACTTGAAGGGCTTCTCGCCTGTGTGTTGTCTCTGGTGAATGGTAAGACATCTTGAGCGTGTAAATGCTTTACCACACACAGTGCACTTGAAGGGCTTCTCGCCTGTGTGTTGTCTCTGGTGAATGTTAAGAGATCCTGAACATGTAAACGCTTTACCACACACAGTGCACTTGAAGGGCTTCTCACCTGTGTGTGTTTTCTGGTGAATGTTAAGATATCCTGACTGTGTAAACGCTTTACCACAAACAGTGCACTTGAAGGGCTTCTCGCCAGTGTGTGTTATCTGGTGAATTTGGAGCTGTGATGACTGTCTAAATGTCTTCTCACACAAAGTGCACTTGAAGGGCTTATCACTTGAGTGTGTTTTTTGATGTTGAAACAAATTTCCTGAAGTTGCAAATGCCTTTCCACACACAGTGCATTTGAAAGGTTTTTCCCCTGTGTGTGTTTTCTGGTGAGCGTTAAGAGATCCTGACCGTGGAAACGCTTTACCACAGACAGTGCACTTAAAGGGCTTCTCTCCTGTGTGTTGTCTCTGGTGAGTTCTAAGTAGTGGTAAACGTCGAAATACCTTCTCGCATATAGTACACTTGAAGGTCTTCTTTGCCATGTGTAATTTGTGGTTGAAATTAATGTGTCCAGTGTGGCTCATGTCGTATGGACACTGCTCGCATTGATTCCTTCTACCACTGGGCTGTCTTGAGTCTCTGCTTCATGTCATTCAACCTACACATTACACACAAAATATACATAACCAATATACATGATACACATTATAGAACACCTCCACATTATACACATCTACACCTTACACAATATACACACGCGTTACATACTGACACACAGTACACCCAGGGGACATGAGATGCACACATTACACACAATATATACAGATTATACACGCACACGTAGTATTATTCACGATGTACTTACAAAAAAATAAGCGGACTACCTGCTGGATCTCCTCACTGTTTCGAAGAACAAATGTGACCTAAGGTCTTTGCTCATTTACCAGCTTCACATTCCTTATTGCCGTACAAATACTGGAGGAAGGGCCTTTTCCATTGATGCCCCCAGGGTCTGGAATGCTATCGCCAATAAATTGCAACTTGGATCACTACCTGTGAGATCTTCACTCAAAACTGCTCTGGAGGAGATGTACATCCCTAGCTGCCACTGCTATTCAGAATAGCCTGAAATCAAATGTATCATTCCGGATAACCGCTACAAAGTATGATCTTGAGTTTTGATTATAGTGTGTTGATCTGTAAAGGTGTATTGAATTTTTTGATTCTGCTACTGATACTCCTGCTGTTATGGAGTGACTCATGCAGCAAACTATGGCTGCAAAGTTTGGTCGTACATGTTATGTATATCGTTTATTGTTAAATTTGATTGAGTTCCTATGATTACTGTTACATTGTCTTTATAGCTTTATTTTGGTGATTTTGAAAACGTTTTGGTTAAGCCATGTTTGTTTGTTGTAGCACAGAGTTAGGCTGATAACTTTAATCTAAATTGTCGTATGGTTATTGTTTGACTTGCATCCCACTGGGATTTTTGCACACGGCGTTGAAATACGGTGTTTTTTCTTGAAGACTTTGCATTTTTTTCCAGGATTTTTCTGTTGCATATAGTCACTTTAAGATGTTTCTTGTTCATGTTTTTGTTTTGTTGCGGTTGCACCCATAGCTCACAGGGTTATACCTAATAAATGAAACTAAACTAAATGAAACACCCAACCCAACAGACACTTAGGCATGCGGTGGCTGGGAATGCGGGTGACATAACCCAGCCAATGCAGACTCACTTGCCAGGAGAGCTCACGGATTTTTTAAACCATGAAATATTTTTTATCACACCAGGTAAAGCGCACTGAGCAATAGATCTCTTTTTCAGAAATGACCTGGCCACAAATGATAGCTCAACGAAGTGGCTTATCATCACGTGGACATTTTTAGCAGCCAAATATTCTAAAAGTATGTTTCTAAATGTCAGGGTCCGGATTGAACCGATGACCTCCTGTATACCAGGCGATGTAGTTAACATCTCACCATTGTGGCACCACTGATGGGACTTTGTCCAGATCTTGCAATGATCCCTGAACAACTTACACAAACCAGTGTGGTTAAACCCAGGATGGATCGTAGACAGGCTAGCCTGAATATTACAAGCTGGTGCAGATGTTCAGTTAGAGGGGGCTCCACATTTTGCAAGGGAAGGCATGACTGTATCCGAGTAGACCTGAAGCTTCGTGTGGAGCGACAGGCGAGATAGCTGCCACGCAGAATTATGCAGTCGATTAAATGAAAATGATGTCCAACTGATTCAGAGTGAGACCTCTGTCGTCAAACCGGTGCTGGACATAAGCACACTGCCCAGGTATGGGAAACTCTCCAACCTCTCATCAACTGCTACACCACCAATAGGGAGCTGAGGGGGTGGAGTCTTTGATGACACAAAATACCCAGGCAGGTGCTTAGTTTTGGTGGGGCTGATGGTAAGACCCCACCTCTTTGTGACACACTCCAGGTTCAGCAGCAGCGCCTCCAACTCCACCTCTGAGTGAGCAGCAATCACCAGATCATCAGCAAACATAAGGGGCCGTCCATAAATGACGTCACACACCTAGGGGGGGGAGGAGGGTCAGACATTTGTGACGATGTGTGACGAGAGGGGGAGGGGGGGGTTGAGAAATCTCACGTCACATCAAAATGCGCAACTTTAAATGAATATAAACATAACATGCGTTATAACACTTATTTTTGTATTAATTTTCATTATTAACTATTTGATGATTTAAATTGACTAAGGTCACATTTTATTTATTCCATGAAGGAGCATTTTGCTTCTCCATGGTAGAATGGAGAAGCATACATTTTGTAAATTTTTTGAATGATTGTTATTAAAAATATATATTTTAATGATTCTACCAGGGCTTTCATTCTGCGGAATGAATATGTGATTGTTATAATTGTACTCTCCATTTTGCTTCGTTCTATTATAATATAATTTCAATATATTCTGAATATTGGCAGTTTTATTTAAAGTTTAATATTTTCAAGTACATTTTATGAGAAAATTTACGCGAAATTTCAGCTTTCCAACGGCTCCTTTTTAATAAATGTTTTCTCCTACAACATCAGAGTGCAGCGCCACATTAAATACGCACTACAGTGACAATAGTTAAAAGTGATTTGAAGCATGTTTTTTTTAAATGGAAATATTGTTTTGGGGGACGTCATATTTGAGGGGGGTCTGACTTTTTGTGACGCTATGTGACGAGGGGGGTCAAAAATTCGGCCAAAATCGCGTGACGTCATTTATGGACGGCCCCTAATATGGTTGACCAATAAGGAGCCATCCCTCGACTGCACCCGGGCATCGTTCACATGCAGTACACCCAGTAGCTATACATACATATTACACACAAAACATATATACACATACACACAACAATAACCTATTTGACACTGTTGTGACATCACCACGTGCTTGTGCCAGGCACTGTGCACTTTAAGGCCATGTGAATTGTTGAACGCCTACTGGCTGGTCACAAGACAGACCCAGAACAATGGGTTGACTGAGATAATTGGCAGATGCATCACCTGTGTCCTCTACTGTGCCAGTTCGATGTGTTTTAGCCACCCGGCGATCCTCTCATTTGTAGAGAGCGTCGCTCCTCTGCCCTCCGTTGTTGCTGGAGGGCGACTGCCTTCAACTGTCCAGTAGCGTCCTTCACGAGTCTCCTCCTCCTCCAGAGGCTGATCTTGACACCGCTGGTACCAGTCGTGAGCAAATTCACTCAGCTCCACATCATCCTGTATCACATCACTCATACATCGTCCTGTATAATATCATCTCATCTTTAGCCCATGACACACCCGTTTAGGCTCCTGTATATAACTTAACAAAAGCTGCTTGGGCATGCAGTGGCTGGGCATACGGGGCACATGACCCAGCCGACGCAGCCTCGCCTGTTGGAGGAGTTCACCGATGGGACTGTCCAGATCTTTCAAGGATTTGCGAGCTCCTCACATAAAGCAGCCTGCTTCAATCTATGCGAGATCGAACGCAGCGACGGTAGTAACGTGGGCAGCAGTAGCAGCTGTTGAAAGTTATCACTTATGGCCTATAAGAACCTTGATCCGTCCTTGCAGCAACCACCACTACTACGAGCACTAAAACCACAACCAAAACAACAACCACAACTTCGACCACGACAACTACGACCACCACGACAACCACAACTACAACCACCACAACCACCACCAAAACTACGACCACCAAAATTACGACCACCAAAATTACGACCACCACAACTACGACCACCACAACCACCACCACCACAACCACTACAACCACCACCACCACAACCAGCACCACCACAACCACCACCACAACAACCACCACAACCACAACAACTACGACCACCACCACAACTACGACCACCACAACTACGACCACCACAACTATGACCACCACAACTACGACCACCACAACTACGACCACAACAACTAGGACCACCACAACTACAACCACCACCACCACAACTACCACAAAAACTACGACCACGACAACCACCACAACAACCACAACTATGACCACCACAACTACGAACACCACAACCACCACCAAAACTACGACCACCACAACTACGACCACCACAACCACCACCACAACAACCACGACCACCACAACTACGACCACCACAACATAACCACCATAACTACGACCACAACAACTAGGACCACCACAACTACGACCACCACAACTACGACCACAACAACTACAACCACCACAACTACGACCACCACAACTACGACCACAACAACACAATCACCACAACCACGACCACCACAACTACGACCACAACAACACAATCACCACAACCACGACCACCACAACCACCACAACACAACCACCACAACACAACCACCACAACAAATACGATGTCAACACCTCTGCTCAGAGACCCACGGAGACGACTCACCAGCGTCACTTCCTGGTTCAGGGGTCGTCTCGTGACGTCATCGAGCGAGAGACGGGCTCAGAGTGAGGGGCGGGGGATGAGTGGGGCGGGGGGGCAGAGGGGCGGGGGTGTAGAGGGGCGGGGGGAAGATGGGCGGGGGGGAAGATGGGGAGGGGCGGAGGGTAGAGGGGCGGGGGGTATCAAGCGCGTGCATTGTGTGGGCAACAAAGAAGGAGGAGTTTCTAAACAACTGCAAATACCCTACTACCATATAATACACCTGTGTGAAAAAACTAAAATATAAACTACATCAATATATCTTCTTGGTTCTTTCGGTAAAGTCACGTAGAATGGAAATAATAAAATAATAATAAAAAACATAATAATATAATAAAATAGATTTTTATATTATATTATTTTATATTATATTATTTTATATTATATTCTTTATTATTCGTATGGGTAGCTTTATATTATTTTATTATGTTTAATTTTATTTTATTGTTTCCATTCTACATGACTTTACCGAAAGAACCAAGAAAATGAATCCCTGCAGTCACGAAAGCTTTAAATCGAAATATACCTCAATATAGTCAATGTGCTTAATATACTTTCCAATAAGCTGGGCTATTAACATTAAGTAACTGGGTATACGCTACACTATATAATGACTACCATATAGTGAACCGATAAAAACTAAATTATAAAATACATCAATGTAATCAATATAGTCAATATACTCTCCAATAAGCTGAGCTAATAACAGTAAGTCATACATTACACTTCTATGTCGCAAAAAACACAATAATATGCCTCCAGCTAAACTTTTTTCTTACATCACACGGATATACCCCGTACTATACACTGCCATAGACAAACCCAACATTGAATTATACACTGCGTTACTATACACCACCTTAGACTATACATTGTAATATTACACTATGTATTATTCTACACACCCTACTGTATACCACACTGCTGTATATTGACTATACAATTACGATATTACCTTATACATTATATTAGACATTACACTGTTATACTATTTATTATTATTATACAATCTGCTATACACGATCTCATTGATCGTCACGTGAAAGGTACCAAGAGGAAGCAACGAAATATGTCAATGGGAGAGTGGTAGCAGGAGACTTGCAGCAGAGCAAAGACTCCATTTCGTGAGGAGAAAACGTGAACACAATCAGTTAAGACCCGAAATGGTTTATCACGTTCTTCCAATGATTGCTGAGCCAGAGTCCATCTTCTTGGTTGAAATGGTCTCTGTGTTTATATATGTGGATGGCCTCGTGAACGAATCTCTCATGGTAGCCGGATGGCCTTCAGAGAGCCTCCGTCTTGGAGAAGTCAATGTCATGTGAGCCCACTGAATTATAACAATGGTCTGCCACGGCTGAGGTGTTCATTCTACCGTGTTTCAAGTCTGCTTTATGTTCACGGATGCGGTCCGAGACATGTCGTTTCGTTTCTCCAATGTAACTGCTACCACAGAGGCAACTTAGTTTGTAGATGCCAGGGTACTGTATGTCTGGAACCACATCTTTTACAGAAGGGACCAGATCACGGATTTTATGTGTAGGAATCGTACTCCGGTTGTCTTTCTCGTTCCGTTTATTCACACTTTAGAGTTCACACCTTCTCCTCATCACCGCTCCGTGTCTCCTTGTTTGCTCTGCTATACTATCTGCCATCAACGACACTCTATGTCTCTCCGTTCGCTCTCCTGCTCTCCCAAGGTCCGTTACTCCGCTGCTACCCTGTTCTGTATTCCTCCGATGCAGTGCTACCACTGCTACCGCACTCTGCGTTCTCTCTCTCCACTGCTACCGTACTCTGTCCTATCTCTATCCACTGTTACCGTACTCTATCCTATCTCTATCCACTGTTACCGTACTCTATCCTATCTCTATCCACTGTTACCGTACTCTATCCTATCTCTATCCACTGTTACCGTACTCCATCCTATCTCTATCCACCGCTACCGTTATCGTATCTTCTCTACTCACTGCTGCTTCGTCTCTCTCCCTGGCACCAACCGCTCCAGCTCCAATCCCAATCAAGACTCCCGTCTCTCCGTTACGCTATCCTCTTATCCCCACACCAATCAGTCCCAATCAATTATCTCACCCCCCCGCTTCGTCACTCGCCCCCAGGCCCCCAGCCTCACGTGGCCTTGTTATTCCCGCCAGAGCGGCGCCGGTCATTAACTACTCACCCTCCTAACTAATCACCGGCCTGCATCCTCGGTTACCCATAACACCTGTCGCCCATCTTAACGACGTCTCCCTCACGCCCGACAACAACAACCCCGTCCTCAGATACACCCCACTGTACACCGCTCGCTTGCATAGCAACAGAACAACAGAACGCGTGGCGCGTCATATTTCAAGTCCTATATCACCCCCCCCCCCCCTGTTGAAAAAGTTAGCCGTCCCGGCTAAACACGATGCGTCACGCGGAAACCACAACACACAACAAAATGTACACAATCCTCGACTCCCACAGTTTTAAGAAAATCTTCTCAAGCGGGTTCCCGCGGCCGGTCCGTCACCCCGACTCGACTGAACAGGGGCCCGGGTATCTCTGTCCATGGGTGCGGGGCAGCGTCCTGCCCGAAACGTGCGTCCATCTCCATTACCCTGGCCATTCCTCGATGAGACCCCAACGTGGTCTCGTGTGTCCCGGGGTGTCCCCTGATTCAAAAATAGCGATCCTGCAGACACACGGGGGGAAGACTGCTGAGGTGCGTCCTTCCATCGTCGCACATCACGCTCGTCGGACACATCCAATACAGGCCGTTCCGGGATGGGAGATGACGCATCATAAGGTACCACATATCTCTTCAAGCGTGACGGGTGAATGTGTCACAATCGGCGACCGTATCGAATTCTTACACTCTGATCCCGACGGACTTCCACAATCTCAACGGGCCCCTGTCAGGGCCGATGAAATTTCGGTGATGTGTCTACCGGCACCATTGGACAATGTAACCAGGCCTTGTCGCCCACCTGCCATGGTTCCCGTGGAGGCTGTGTACCGTGCAGGCGCTCATTAGCAGCCTGCCTTCGTGCCGTAATTCCCAGCGAGGCCTCCCTGGCCTCTTTCAACCGATCCAATGCCTCACGCATGGGGACAGGCACCGTTGGCGACTTTCCCTTAGATTTCACCCCCAGCCTGACCAGGGCCGGGGCTTCTGGTTCACGACCATACATCAAATAGAAGGGTGAATACCCTGTTGAAGCGTGTGGGGCTAATCTATAAGCGGCCAAAGCTGCCGGGACATGTAAATCCCAATCTGTCTGAGTCGAATTAACCTGTTGGCACAACATAGACGTCAATGTTCGATGAAGACGTTCGACCATCCCGTCGGTTTGCAGGTGGTATGGGGATGTCCGAATTTTCCTTGTACCCAATGCGTCACACACTTCCTTCAATAGGCGGGACAAAATTTTTTTCCCTGGTCCGTAAGCAGGTGCTCCGGGGCACCTTTGTCAAAAACATAACCCTGCAGGAAGGCCTCCACGATCGATCCTGCCGATTGGTCCGCTAGCGGCCATGCCATAGGCCACCGAGTGAGGTACTCGACCCCCACAAGCAAGTATTTGTGACCCCGCGGGGTAATGGGGAACGGTCCCAGAATATCGAGGGCTACAATCTCGTTCACCCGTGAAACACGTATCGACTGCAATGGTACCCGATATGGCTGTGCCGGCGCCTTCCGCCGTGCGCACTCGTGACAAGACTTAACGTACAAATGAACATCATTCTGCAATCCCGGCCAATAGAAATCGTTACTCAGAGTCAAAGCCGTTTTCTTCTCCCCCAAGTGCATCAATCGCTCGTGCGTGTCGCGAATAAGTTCTCCCCTCAAACATAGTGGTACCACAATACAAAACTTCTGCAAGACGACATCCCATCTGACCAGGAGGTCGTCAACGAGTCGAAGAAAGGCCCGATCATCCGACTGTTTAGAACGAGAGGCCCGAAGCCTCATTTTGGTAAGCGAAGGATCGTCAACTTGCAAGCGCGCCCAACAAACCCGAGACAATCCCAGCAACCCAGGCTCTTTAGCCGGTGCTTTGTCAACCCGGTCTGATTCGGCTGCAGCGGCCATGGCCAGAATGACCTGCAGCGGCGGCCCGCAGCGCAGCGATCCCTCGGTACATCTACACAAGGCCGATGACTGAGGCAATCGGGCCAGAGCATCCGCGCTAACGTGACGCGTACCTTTCCTGTGCTGGACCATGAATGAGTATCCCTGCAGGACCTCAAGCCAGCGGGCCATTTGGCCCGAGGGTTGGTCGATCCGCAAGGAGTACTGTAGTGCCGCGTGGTCGGTGCGGACCAAAAATTGTCGCCCGTATAAGTATGGTCAATATAGCTGCACAAAGTGTACAATCGCCAACAATTCCCTGCATGTTACACAATACCTTTGCTCTGCTGGGGACAGTACACGGCTGCCATACGCGACGACCCTTTCAACTCCGTCAATCGTTTGCGACAATACAGCGCCGATGTCCGTATCACGGGCATCGGTGTCCAAAATAAACATTTCCGCAAAATTTGGGTAACCGAGCGGCGGTGCGTCCACCAAAGCATCCCGGAGCGTTTCAAACGAATGCTGTTCCTCGTCACCCCACAGAAACTTCTTACCCTCAGCAGTCAGTGTGTGCAGCGGCCTCGCAATTGTGGCAAAATTTTTAACAAATCGACGGTAGTATGACGCAAATCCCACGAAGCTACGTACTTCCGACACTGTCTTAGGCACTGGCCACGCACGTACACAACTGGTTTTCTCCGGGTCTGTGGCGACCCCCGTTTCACTGACCACATGCCCCAAATATTTAACAGACGTTCTCAACAAATGGCATTTTTGGGGTTTAAATTTCAAATTGTCGTCCCGTACCCTGCCAAACACAGCCCGTAACCGCTGCAAATGTCCATCAAAATCCTTACTGAACACAATGACATCGTCAAGGTATATCAAACATGACTCCCACTGCAATCCAGACAAAACAAGTTCCATCAATCTTTGAAAGGTGGCTGGCGCGGAGTGCAGCCCCATCGGTAGTACATTAAATTGGAACAACCCTTGCGGCGTGCGGAAGGCCGTCTTTGGTTTAGATTCCTCGTCCAAAGGCAATTGCCAAAAGCCAGACAAGAGATCCAAAGTGGAAAAAAACTTTGCACCGGACAATGCGTCCAATGAGTGGTCAATGCGCGGGAGCGGGTATGCATCCGCCACTGAAACCTTGTTCAATTTTCGGTAATCCACACAAAATCGCAGAGAACCATCTCGTTTTTTAACCAATAGAATCGGAGCTCCCCATGGGCTGGACGAAGGGGAGACGATATCCTGTTGCAACATCTCGTCAACCGTTTTCCGAATACAATCCTTCTCCAGCGGGCTCACACGGTGAGGATTCAATCAAATAGGTGGCGCATCCCTAGTATCAATGTGATGTCGCAATAAGGTCGTGCTACTGACATCAAACTTCCCTGAACTAAAAACGTCCTTGAATTCCCAAAGCAACTCCCTTAACCGCGTCCGCTGCTCGGTTGTCAAATCGTCGTTGCCTTCATACAAATCGCGAAACCAGCTCGGTTCATCCTCCGCCCGTGGCAGCGTGTCACCACCCCCAGCTGCCAAACACGCATCTCCTTCCGAACCCCGCGCGGCCGATGCGTGCGCCAACGTAGTCCCCTCTTGAATAACGACCGGCTCGTGCCCCGTGTTTACAATCTGAATGAACGGTTCGACCGTCGCCGGTACCATCGTAAGAGCACCCACCAAAGAGGGCATTCGAATCACGGAATTTGAGGGCGACAACAGAATGCCATCCCCCAAGTCACCTACCGACAGCCCTTTTTTCAATCTTAACGGCACAAGCATCTGCGTCGCAGGTGGAACGCTAACCACTGCCTGAACCACAGCATTGACACGGGCAAATTTAGACGGAGTTCCCAAAAATTTTAGGCACTTCCCTGATGGCAATTCCAATCGTCCCCTCTCAATGGAAATCTGAATTGGCATCTTTTGCAAAAAATCCGTGCCTAACAGACAAGGTACAGCCAGAACAGATGAAACCAAAATGTATCCAGTTACGCACACCTCCCCGACTTGTATCGTTGCGAGTACTCGACCCAAAATTCCCAAACTGCCCCCATTTGTGATGTCTATACATCATCATCATGGCGGCGCACACAGTTGCAGCAGCTCAGTGTCTACCCGGTCGGGGCCTTGTATGGTTGTTTATGTTCGCGTTATGTCTTGTTTTGTGTTCATTTTGTCGGGCGAGTAACACCTTTAGCCGGCACGATCTCCTTAAGATCGGACTATGTTACGATCGGAGTGTTACAAGCGAGTTTCTCCGTCTTCACAAGATTCCAGTGGAGTTAGTGAGGAGGCCCGGCTCTCCGTGGATTATCATCCCAGCGGGGAGGAGGCAAAGGCGGCGTAGAGAGAGAAGACAGAGGCGAGGCTGCAGGGCCGGTGCGCTAGCCAGGCTACGGAGGCAGCCACTCAAACCACCGCTACCCAGCCTATTTCTCACGAACGCCAGATCCATCGCGAACAAAATGGATGAATTGAGGCTACAGACTACAGCGAACAACGTAGTGAAGGACAGCTGCATTCTGCTTTTCACAGAAACCTGGCTTCATTCATCCATCCCGGACTCTGCTATTGAGCTCGCAGGCTACACAGCACAGCGCCAGGACAGAACAGTAGACTCCGGTAAGAGCAGAGGAGGGGGGCTCTGTGTGTACGTGAATAAGAGCTGGTGTACTAACACTGTGACTGTAGACAGCCACTGCTCCCCAGATCTGGAGTATGTGACTGTTAAATGCAGGCCGATTTACCTCCCAAGAGAGTTTACTGTGGTCATGATAACTGCTGTTTACATCCCACCGGATGCTAATGCTAACTCAGCTATTGGACTTTTACATGGCAGCATTAGCATTCAGCAGAGCAAGTATCCTGACGCTGTGCTGATTATAGCAGGGGATTTCAACCATGCAGACTTAAAGGCAGCACTCCCTAAATTCCACCAGCATGTTAAGTGTGCTACTAGGGGAACTAAGATTCTGGACAAGGTCTACACCAACATCAAACGAGGCTACAGGGCTAGACCACTACCACACCTGGGCCAGTCTGACCATTTGTCCCTGCTTTTGATCCCTGTGTAGTGGTGATACGCGCTGGGTGTATACGTTGTGTGCCAGCGCGTATGTACGGGTGTGTGTGTGGTGACGCGCGCTGACGGGGAGGAGCAGGCGTCAGTGCGCGGGTGGGGGTAGTGCTGCTGATTGGCTGTGTGCCGGTGATGCGCTGAGAGGGAGTGATCGGGGGGCAGCGCGGTGTGATTGGTCGGGGAGTGGAAACACGCGCTGGGGGGAAAACGGATCATAGAGATAGCGCGTGGTGATTGGGTAACTGAGGAGCGGTGCCGACGTTGAGGTCCGCATCCGCTCCGTCTCCCGGGAGGAAGAGATATATAAGGTGATGCACAGAGGAGTAGAGGGCAGAAGTGGAACCATCTAAGAATGAAGACGAAGGTGCAGAGATAGAGCCCGGAGAGGAGAGTAATGGAGAGTAGAGGAGAGTAAGGTATAAGTGTGTAGCCAGAGAGAGAGAAAGGTCTACACGAGCTGAGTAATGTATAGTGTGTAGCCAGAGAGAGAGAGAAAGGTCTACACGAGCTGAGCGATGTATAGTGTGTGGCCAGAGAGAGAGAAAGGTCTACACGAGCCGAGTATGCATACGGTGTAGCCAGAGAGAGAGAAAGGTCTACACGAGCCGAGTATGCATACGGTGTAGCCAGAGAGAGATGTAAAGTCTACACGAGACGAGTAAAGAGTGTAGCAGAGGCGTAAGGTCTACACGCGACGAGTGAAGAGTGTAGCAGAGGCGCAGAGTCTACACGAGGCACAGAGAGTCAGCAGCACAGAATCTACGAGAGTCAAGAGAAGCGTAGGGCGGAGAGAAGAGGTCACGAGTTGTACCGTTGTATGGTGACCGCATTGTGAAGAAGAGAGGCCACGCGATGTATCGTTACAAGTCAAGATTTAATAAAAGAAGTGTGTTCCCGTCAAGGAGTTTCCTGCCGTCATTTTCCAATACTTCATCTGGCGTCAGAAGTGAAACGGGCTTCCAAGCATGGAGACAAGGAAGACCCGTAGGACCCACGGGATTGACCGCGAGGAAAACCTGGACGACTCGGGGCCGCTGGTGGCGGGGGGCGAGGAGGACGACTTGCCCACGCTACAGGATCCGTCGACGGCGCCGGGCGAGCGACCGGAGACCGTGGCCGTGCTTCGTGAGGCGCACTCCCGACTGGCGGAGCTGCTGCTCGCCGCCGCGTCCATCTTGGCGGAGATCAGCTCGTCGGGAGGAGCGGGGACGGTGGGGGACATTTTACAAAGTCGCCCCGCAGATTCCCGCCAAAACGAATGGGGGATTCCCGCCATGGCGCCTGGGCCTACTTTTGGCGGGAACGGCGAGCGCCACGTGGTGGTGGGTTCCCAAGCGCGCGCATCGACGTCATCAGCGCGCGAGGGGGTCCGCCATTTTACGTCTGCCGCTGGAGCCGCCATCTTACACACCGACGGAGAGGCGTAGAGGAACCACGAGGCGGATGACTTCATTTTTCAGCAGCGTCTGCCCACGTTGTCAGCCTTCAAGGCGGAAGGCGGAGACTGGGGCCAATTTCAGCGAAGGTTTTTGGCGCATCAAGAGATGTCAGCGTGGTCCGATGCTACGGCGCTGCGGGCGTTGCCCGCCATGCTGGACGACGACGCGCTCGCGGCCTTCAGGTCGGCACGGAAGTCGGACCGCTCCACGCTGAAGGATGCGCTGGGTTTGTTGGCCAGGGTCTACGGACCTCCCTCGGGGTGCCGCCATCATTTCTACGCAAGACGGAAAGCGGCCACGGAGACCGCGCTGGCCTATCGCACGGCGTTGCTGGCTCTTGCTGATGCTGCGTTCCCTCGGATGGACGAGGAGGGTCAAGACGCGATGGTTTTGGAGCAGCTGCTTAAGTTGGCGCAGGACCTGGGGGTCCCTATCAACACAGCTGACGAGATTGATATTTCTTCTTTGAGAGTCGCCACGAGTATTCAAGCGCACGAGGCCCTACAACGGAAACAAGGCGTTGGTTGCAACGTTGCTGTCGTCGCAGCCCCGGGTTCGGTGGTCACCGAACCCCAAGTCGTCAGCCCACGAGAGGAGGCGTTCGCCACGGGACGACCAGGGGACTGGAGGCCGGGGGCCCGGTCGCCTCTGCGATCGGGCCGAAAGTCGGAGCAACCAAGATCTACTCCGACCCTCGTCACGTGCTATAACTGCGGCCTCCGGGGCCACGTGGCGTCCGGGTGCCGCGCTCCGCGCCAGCGCGCCATGGGAGCTCGGCTGGACGACGACCGAGAGCCCAAGTCATCTCTACATTCCCCGGCAAGTCGCGGCACCTCACACGCTCGGCCTGTTTATTCGGCACACATGGGACGCCGCGTTGCGGCGGAGGAGGGCCGGTTAAGGTTCGGGGATTCGGTTCGGCGAGGGGGGTTCGGCCGGGACCAGGGAGACATTGAATGGGCGGAATTGGGGCGTAGAATTGTGGCTGCTTCGGCGGGTTCGTCCGTTGTTACGGGATCTATTGATGGGGTCGAGATTAGGGTGTTAGTGGACACGGGGGCATCGGCAACTATTATATCGGACCTCATTTATAATATTCTTCCAGTCCAATGTCGTCCGCTGCTTCCAGTGGATGTGCCATTTTACGCCGCTAATGGGGGATCGTTGGGCATTATCGGTCAGGTTAGGGCGTCCATTTGCATTGGAGATATCAAATTGTCGGGACCCGTTTTCGTTTCGTCTTCTTTGGCAGTTCCGTGTCTTTTGGGCACTGATTTTTTAGCTAAAATGCCTATTAAAATTCTTATCGATCAACGATGCATTGAACTGCCTTCGGGTCGCCGGATTTCATTTTTGACGAGCCCTACTGACATTCGGACGGCGTGCGCTACGATACAAGCGGTGGCGACACAGACCGTGCAAGTGCCCCCGGGTTCACAGATGTTGATTCCCCTCCGGTTGCGGAAACCATGGGTGAGGGAG